>NC_089140.1:132882761-133191302 GCF_009819655.1 Sylvia atricapilla
CTCTGCCCGGAGGGGCTGTGCCAACCACAGCAGGCTGTAGCTCTGCCTCTGGGAGCTGGGCAGCACCAGCCTCACAGATTTCCTGCTGGGGCCTTTTCCTGCATGCAAGGGTGAACTTCTCAAAGGCTTAGAAACTTTGGATTCCTCTCAGCCGTGTTTCAGCTATGTGCCTGTTCCGTTTCTAGAATAGGATTTTGGAAGAATTTTGTAGCTGGTGTAAGAGTACATTTAGTAGACCAGATCTGTAACTGTAAGGCTGAAAGTCACAGTACCAAAAAAGTACCTCTAGCTTGCCCAAAACAGGGCAAGGTTTTTACCATTTCAATCCTAAGAAGTGATGAACATCTTTAATCTGTCAATTGTACTCATCTTTATAACTCTTGCTTCAAAGTGGCTGCTCACTAAAACTCAGTTGCAGGATGCTACTGCAAAGGATCTGCATTGCTCAGGAGCAGAATTGCCAGTGTCACCCACGTTAACACAAACAGTCTGTCCTCCACTGCAGCCCTGGGTGTAAAACTTTTAGAAAAAAATCCCTGCTCAAACCCAGCTCTGAAGCAAAGCAAAGAGTGATCATAGCAGTTTAACTGCTGTGCTGTGGCTAGAGGGAGAATCAACTTTTTCAGTAGACTTTTTCACTGCCTTGTACTCGCAGAACTGTCCCTAGCTCTTTTGTTTTGTTTTGTTTCCCATGATATCCAGCATTTTGAAGGTGGGTTAACAACCACTTAAAAACCCAAAAGTATTAATTTTTCAGTTGTGGAGCTTTTATTTGGTATAAACTGCTCAGAAGACTTGTGATAATAATAAAGTCCAGGATTTCTGTTAGCAGAGACAAAAACTGTGCTGTCTTGTCATGCAAGGACTTGGGAGTTGGACTAGATGATCTTCAGAGGTCCCTTCCAATCCTTGACTGTGTGATTCTGTGGCTTGAGTGCAGCTTTTAGAGAGCTTTACCCCTTTACATAAATCCCAGAACTTAACAGCAGGTGTTATCTAAATAAAGTTAAGAATTTCCATAATCTGTTTCTCCTTTACCATCTACGAGGCTCTGTTCTGCTTTGCATCTTTGCACCACAAGGGATTTTCCAGGCTGTAATTTTTTTTTTTTGACCCCGGAGGGAACTAAAGAGAATAGCCAAAACATTTTGAAAGAAGTATATCCCTAAATCTGTGTCCTAAATATAACTATATAGAAAACAAACACGCTCAGCCCCAGAGGTTTGTACCAAGGCGCTTTTGTCTCCTGGCAGGAATGCACGTTCACCAAGATGCGCTCCAACAGCGCCCTCCGCGTGCTCTTCAGCGGCTCCCTGCGGCTCAAGTGCAGGAGCGCCTGCTGCCAGCGCTGGTACTTCACCTTCAACGGGGCAGAGTGTGCTGGCCCGCTGCCTATCGAAGCCATTATTTACCTAGATCAAGGAAGCCCAGAGCTGAATTCTACTATTAACATACACAGAACTTCTTCAGGTATGTATGCTGGGAGAGCAGAGGAGGAGTAGAAGCCAGCAGCAGCCACCAAAAGCAGAGACTAGCCAACTCACACTTGTTCCTCCTACTCTGCTGCCTCAGAGTTGACTATTGATAAGTAAGAGTATTAGAATTATTTATTAAGTGGTACTTTCTTGCTGTGGTATTTTTCGGGGTATTTACATCCTGAGATTTAGAAATGGAAGAGATTTCTGTCCAGACAGGTCTACTGATCTCTGCCACAACATGAATACAGAGACGTTGTGTGCTGTATTAGCCTATGGAGAAACAGGCTTACTGCCAAGTAGACAGTGTCATCCTGGCTTAAAACACTGATATTTGCACATTATCTGTGCAAAAAATGAGACATTCCTCCTGCAATTTCTACTCTGATTTCAGGTGGGGCACAAAAGTACCTCCAGAGGGAAATATCTGGGAGCAATTAGTCATTCGCTTAGCAGAGGCAAATTAGTGAATTCATTCAACATAAAAGGATCTGACACTAAGAAAAGGGAATGTAAAGTCTGTGCCCTTTCTCCATTTTTTTCCCTGTGCTGCATGACTACATAAAATGTAAGGTCTAGAGCTGTTATAGGATTTTTTTCAGTATAGGGGTAGAGCTGACTGGTCTTTATTACCCCACCTCCAACTAGTGGGGCTAGTGGGGAATCAGGAGTGGAACTTTACACAGAAGCAGTGATTTAGGAGTGGAAAAAGTTACAGGGTGGCAATCACCTTTACAGAGCTTAGCTGAAAACCAGGGATGGCTGTGCCCTCACCCCCTCCCACCACTGCTAGAAAGATGTCTGGAAGGATATGAAGCCGTATTCCAGCTCCCAGTGTGTAAATTCGGGTATTTAAAGCAGCAGGTATACGTCCCTTTTAGCCATCCTGTGGGTTGTGATCTGCTTCAGATACTGCAATGAGTGTCAAACAGCAGCATGGACAGAAGCACTGCATGGCTGTAACTGATGCTGCCACATCTCTACATAAGTTTTTATTTCTGAAATTGTTCTAAAATTCTAAAAACTGTTCACATTTAACTAAATAGCACAAGCTTGCAACAAACGGCTGTTCTTAAGTACTTGTGTCCACCTTCAGTTGTGAAATACAAAGGGATTGTGCCTGCTGAGGTAACCTGATTTTTGTCTTTAACCAGTGGAAGGTCTGTGTGAAGGGATCAATGCTGGCTTGGTGGATATTGCCATCTGGGTTGGGACCTGCTCAGATTATCCACGGGGAGATGCTTCTACTGGATGGAATTCTGTCTCCCGAATCATCATCGAAGAACTGCCAAAATAACTTCCCTCCCTTTTTACAAAACTCTTTTTTAAAATTTTTTTTACTATTTTTTTCAGAATTTATTTCAATAGAGTTGGATGCAAGTACTGGACTAAAAGGCACTAAAGCCTTGCATCTGTAGCCTTTGCCTTGTTTTGCACATAGCAGAGGTTTTGTAATAATAATTTTAGAATACAAATATCAAAACCAAGTTCATTAACGTTTTAAATTTCTTTTTTGATGTAATACCACCACTGTTTTTAGAATTAACTGTAACTTTTTGTATCAAATAAATAAGACCTTTTACAAAAAAAAAAAAAATCCAGGTTATTTTATTGACCATTAATCTGTTTAAAGTATTTTACATGATGTTATGACACACGATTTTTTTAGAAGGCTTTATGGATAAAGTTCTAAGAAAGTAAAATCAGGTGTTGGCTTTAGCATTCAGAAAACACACATAAAATTCACTCCTGTAAACCTGACTGCAGAAAAGGATGCTCTGCTGTTACAGTCCTGTCACTCAAACTCCTGGTGACTTAACTGTGACCTAGACAATGTGGTAAGTGCTAAATACCTCATTATGCATAACTGAGCAATACCAGACTATCTAAGATCTGCTTCCCTCTCTTCCTTGATAGACGAGATTTGCATGTAACACCTACGACTGGTCTCCACTACTAAGATGCAGACATTAAATAATTTTACAGTAATATGCAGAATTACTTTGGTGTTGGTTAAAAGCTAGATATATTGAACAGTTCAGAAGATACAGAAACAAGTTGAAATGCCTAAGCTTTCAAAAAGTGAACTGGTAAAGTGAAACAATGATGTCACAGCTGTTTGACAAGCGACAACATCGATCATGCCAACACACCATAAACTTCAGTGTTTTAAGTATTTTCTTCCAAATGCTGTGACATACTCAAATATTTTTAAGAATTGTACACCTTCTAAAGAGAAACAAGTCTTATTTGTATTACAAAATCAATTTTACATTAATGAAGAAAAAAAACCCCACAAAAAGCATGTACAACATGCAAAAACTTCCACTCTTCCCAGAAATTAGAAGGAAAAAAACCCATTAAATCTGAGATAATGAATTTATTTCAGCTATTTAGAATTAAATCTCATCCTCTTTTCTGATCAGGCTGCAGGACTTCCCCCAGGCATCTCTTGGATGGGTAGCTCTTGCCTATAGCTGTTGTTGCAGATACCAGGGGAGGATACCTGCAGCGAGGGAAGCACTTGGGCTTGCCCAGCTGCAAGATGGTGTGTGAGATTTCCTGCAAGCCAGCAAGTTACACAGCTGGTATTTTGTCTGTGAAGAACTGTAATGTTTTCACTGGCTTGGATGACGGTTTTCAGGTATCTGAACACAAACAAGTTACTATGAGCTGAGCTGCGGTGTGGACTTACAGAACGCCAGTTAACATACAGTGAGCGATTGTGCACATGCTTGCAGCCTGTCTCTGCATTTATCCTGAAGCACGGGTAAGCTGCCCTGGGCCTAGAGCACACTACTCCAGGGTACGACATACACAGCTTTTTCTCTTTTATGATGTTTTCGTATGTTTTCACAATATATTTTGGACCCAGGGTGGTGGAGTTAACTCGGCGTTCCATCCAATTCATTCTGTGTACCTCAACACACACAACCCTGGTAAGCACCCTCCAAAGGCAGAAGCTGCTGTTATGGATCTACATAATTCACAAGGTAAACTTTATCTTCAGCTAATAAATACACACAGAACCTTCCATGAGAAAAACCAAAGCCAGCCATACTGGCCCCAGATGAGATTATTCTTTCCAGTGAGATTATCAATTGTATCAGTAGAGGGGATGGGATTGTGGAAGTGTAAATTATTAATAAAGTTAGTAATACACAAAATGTGGTATGTGGCAATAGTATCTGCAAAAACAAGCACGTGGATCTCTGAACAAAGATTCAAAATGCTGAGTAGTTTCTGTAGCTTTCCAGATTTTAACTTAAAATTTAAACCAAGTCCCTAATCTGTTAATTTTTTAGTAAAAATTGTTCTCTGCTTTAGATTAGTCTGTTAAACAGGAAACTTCTCTAAGTGATTATTCTGCTCCCTAGGTAACTGATGATTTCCCCCTGACTGTCGGATAGCCTTTGCTAACTCATTTCCTAGTTAAACAATACATACTAGATACTTAATATCTTCTTAGAGACAGCAGAAGGCAGATGTTAAGGTCAGTAATACCTTTTCTTAAAGAAATAAAACCCCAAACCACCAAACCCTGGACTCTAAAAGGTACACATCCTTGATGGCAATTATTGGTATGGAAAAAACACATCATTATTATACAAATTTACTGAGATAGACTATAATTTAATTTACCAGTAAGTTAGCAATCAATATATTAACAATCTTTTCCTTAAACCAAATCAGAAGACGTTAATGGATTGTTCTGGTGTTTTTGAAGAAAGTCCTGTTCACAGGATTTTTTTAGACTAGAAACCTTTTTTTGCAGAGTATTATTGAAAGCAAGTGTGGTCTTATTTGCTATTACACTGGTTTAAACACTGCATCACTATGGGATTACAAGAAAAAAAATCCTCATTTTTAAAATGTAAACTCACTTTCAAATATACATTTACTTAGTAATATTTGGTGAGATGTATCATTAATGGAGACAGACTGGCACAGAGAGAGATGGAGAGAGAATGAAAGAGAGAAAATGAATTAACTGGCCAGCAATGTATGCACTTTTAGCATGTAAGTCTGCTGCTAAAACCAAGTCAAAAACCACAGTGCAAGTCTGTCCTGGTATGAGACAAGAACTGAGTTTCATCAGACTTGCTATTCAAACACAAGAATGGACAGCTGTTTAAAAAAAACAACTTTAATTTCCAAACTGCACCCCACTGAGGCAGCATTTTTGTGTTGGATGAGCAATGGAGTCTGGAGCATTCCATATCCTAAAATCGGACGAATAGCACAGAGGTGGATTCAGGTGACATTCCTTGTTTTAATGAGACTCAGAGATTTAAGAAGGTTTTGACAGTCCCCAGGGTTGCTTTCATATGAAGTTTTCCACTTGTGCAGGAGCAGAATCTCAGAAACTGTTATCTTGAGACTTGTTGAAACTGCTTAGTGGGTTATTCCAGACAGGCCAGGATGAATGGAATTGCTTGTGCAGCTGCCTTCACCCAGTCACAGCACTATTATTTCACAGTTGCAGACATCTGCTTCAAGCAGACACAACTGATTCAGAGAGGAAGGCAGCAATGCAGGAACATTCCACAGGAGAGATGTTGGCAGGGTTTATTGTCTCTACATTCTTTCCTCAAAATACCAGATCAATTCGAAGTGTCAAAGAAGACTGCTGAACTAAATTTCTCCCAGATCATAAATATAAAAAATAAAGGATAGATTCCTTCCTAGGAACACAAGTTCATTCATTTAATTATTTTCTTTTCTAAAACCAAGTAAAAAGCCAGACACATTTTCATAAACTACAAATGTAATACAGCAGGCAGGAGTCACTCTGATCACATTCGGTATAATTCCTTTGTAAAATCCATGAACACCTTCTTTGCTTTAGAGACAAAAAAAAAACAAAAACAAAAACAAAAACAAAACTTGCTTTAATTAATGTTTTAATTAATAGAAAAAATCAGACATAAAACAAAGCCTGGCATTTTATTTCCCACACTCCCATTGAGAGATATATTCAGTTTAAAAATTACAATTTCAGACAGTGGTTAAAGTGCAGCAATTATTAACCCAGTGTTTTTCCTTCTGAACATGTAATAGTGTTATATAGATCAGTTATTTAGCCCAGGCTTTGAGTGTCTTTTTCTGGGTATTGTCTAAGAAAATTTACTCAAAAAACAATTTACTATCTTTCTTCATGCTATGAGAAATGGCTAAACAACTAAGTCAGCATTCGTTTTTTGAGAATTTAAGCATCTCCTCAAGAATTTTGATTCTAATGGCCAATAAATGAGAATCTAATTTGAATCAGTGTGTCATGCTAGGGCTGTTAAAAAGTTTCAGAGACACTAAATCTCAGCTCTTTAGGTGCAGGACTCACAGGCCTAGGACACCTGGAAGGACAAGTAAACAGTAAATCCTGAGAAATACTTGGCTGTGATTTACACTACCCTCCCTAAGTCACAATTGTTTCATCACGAGCACAGTAGAGGGTGGCTCCAGAATGGCTGTACTACACTTTACCAGAACTAATAAGCTTTGCTGTAGCCTGCAGCACTGAAGGGCACAGCACTGACACATCAGAGCTATCTCTGCTCTGAATTGCCTCCTGTCAAAATGGCTGTACTGCCTCTGAACCAAGTGTGCTCCTGGAACAACATAGCCTCAGTCATTTATTCAGCTGGCCCAGGACTCCATTCCCATCTTTTTAGCAATATCCTGCAACCCAGAAGCACTGCCCAAAGCAATGGATGCACATGCAGAGGTGGCCACCCTCAGTAACCACACAGGTCTATCTGAAAACTCTTCCCTGCACTGTGGAGTTCAGAGAAGATATGAATAGGTCTGAGGTCAGAGGTCTCTAAAGGTCCTAGAGGAAGCTGGGAGTAGACTACAAATGCAGTCAGGCCCCAGGGTAACCCAGAGACATCAGTAAAATCAGCTGTGACTAGCTCACTTCACCTTGCCAGGAATTTGGATTAGCCACAACTCACAGCAGTACAACACTCCTGTCCTATGTGATAAGCTAAAGCAGTTCAAGAGAGACTTCATTTAGTGTCCCAAACTGGCCACGACAATGTTCTTTTTTAGCCTGTGAAATTTGCTGAAGAGAGAAGGGAGACAGAATAAACAACAGAAACAAATAAACCTGCAGGGGGGCATTGACTCTCCATCTCCTCCTCCCTCCTTAGCTTACTGGTGTTGGTGGCATCTTGCACAATATGACTTTATACAACTAACACTTCGTTTGCTCTGAACTGTACTGGTTCTGCAAGTCAGCATAGAACCCAGTAAATGTAGCTCTGATTCTGTAAAACTCAGTTTCCAACATGTAGGCTTTTAATTTTGCACACCTACCTCCATGTCCTGCGGATCACATCAAACACCCCAGAATATGTGTTATGCTGGTCTTGGAGACGAGCTCGCACAACTTGATAGGGATATGTTGCTACCACAGCAAATATTTTGGATACAGCTGCCATCATTATGTATTCCACAGTGTTCTAAAAGCAACAAAAATTTTCAGGCTTGCCTTAGGTATGGATTAAATTAGCCGGTTCCCAAAATCTTAATTGATTTTTAAATGTACAACCAAACAATATTCTAGATTTTTCCCTTATAATAAAACACATTAAAAGAACTGCCAGTGTTTACTACATGCAGTGCTATAAGTAATTGACTGTAAAACGTGTTGTGCCTTCCCATTCCCATCAAGAGAAACACTTCTTCCAAAAGTGGCTACCTTTGCCCGAGTTGCACCTGAGCGGTTTTCCAGGGTTTAATACCACTTCCCTCTGGTTCCACAAAGTAAGAAAAAACACTCATTCCCTCCTCTAAAATTCTCAAAACACTTGCCAAAATAAGAAGTTGGTTTTCAGTAACAGTGAAAACCAGTTTCTCGAACCTAAAAAGTGAGAAAGTACTATTTCTTTCTATATATTCTGCATTTCAATTAATATACCAATACTTTGCACATCTGGCTGCTGTATAACCTGACAAATGGAATCAACTTCTATTTATTGACATGCCACAACATAATTTTATTCTCAAGCATCATACCAATTTTGTATCTGATACTCTGTTTCTATACTTGTTGTATCTCTCTTTCAAATCCTCATAGGCCATGAACTGAAGTGCTCCATGTGATGTTCCAAACAGACCAGGCACAAATCCCTAAGGAAAGGATAAAACAAGGTTAATGCACAATGCACAAAACCTAAACAACTTGACAGCCACAGCTCACACACCTACATTTGTCCTCCCTCAATGTACAGACTGTGCCTGCACAGCTGTTGCAGCGTGACTCAGGTATTCTCGAGTCTTAATACTTACATAACACTTAATAAATGCTACTTTTCTACAGCCTAAAGTCACCTACTGAGTCACTGAGATAAAACAAGTGGCCCAGGGACTCCACCTCACAGAGCACAAGCTGGAAACACAGATTAGGATTGCAAGATCACAAATCAAGCTGTGGTCTTGCAAATGTGCTGCTCAGTGCCCGTCTCATTTCCAGAGACTGGCACTGAGGGGTCTGGTTCCCACCTGAGACTGGAAAACCAATGACAGATTATGGCAACTCAGAGAAGGGCCGTCAGGAGCAGAAGTACAAAAAATTATTGTGATTGAACCCAGAAAATAGGTATGTATGTGTCTGCATATGTGTCTCTACATAAATATGTGTATATGAGATATATATATATATTTCTATACTAAAAATGTTTGTGTCTATATAGAATCACAGAATCATTGTGGTTGGAAAAGACCTTTGAAATTATCAAGTCCAACCATAAAGCTGACACTGCCATGTCCACCACCACACCATGTCCCTGTGGGAGAAGAGTGAGCTGCTCCAGCACTGTCTTTCTTACACCAACAAACACATGAAAATATACATCAGTCTTTAGCTTCAAAAAAGTTGAAATGAAGGGGGAAAACAGGTACTTTCTGAACTGTCTCCACAAGAAAGAGAAGGCAGGAGTTGCCCCAGGAGCAGGACTAGCTCCATTAAAATGAGCTGCCAGCTGCATGGGTCCTGAAATGCACTAATTCTCTTTTTGAAGAGTTGGTGACTTACATTGAAAAACACAAATAAATGGAGGGTTAATTATCTTGACCAAAAAGGGACTGAAAAGCTTGCTGCAAACTGTTGGGGGACAGTTATAACGGAGTAAGTGATCAAAATGTGGGTAAAAGCACTCAAAGTAACAAAGTTAAAAAAATATTTTTGAACAGTTTTATTTCCTATGATCCATTGAGGCAAGCAAAAGGAATTTAAAAATATGCCCAGATGTCAAACTCAGTGTTAGATTAAAGAAAAGCCAAAAAAGGTTGAATGAAGACTTAACAGTACACAATTAAAAGCCTGGAGAAGGTTAAAAAGAGAAGGGATCCCTGAAGGAGTCCACTGAATTAGTATTAACAAGACAAAATATTAAAACTCCTAAATTGCAGAAAACCCCCCAACAACTAAAACTACACCAGTGATAAAAATTGCATGGATAATACACAAAATACCACTTCAGGGATCAGGTTTCCAAATGCAACATATAGATTTCTAAAGTTTTTCAGTCATTCTGGAAATGATTTTTTACAATTTCTTTAATACATGAGGATAAATTTCTTCTCAGAGTAAGAAATAATGGTCATGAACTTGCCATCAGTGACCACAAACTGATGAAGTACATTAAGTACTAGTGAAAGTCCCAGAAAAAAAAAATTCCCTAAATGAGAACAAGTGGAATTAAACCACATATCTGTATTTTGTCAGATGTAAGCACAAAGGGAAATTTGAAGCCAAAAGCCCACAACAAAAGGAAAAGGACAACTTTGGTTTTCAGAAATCCTAGATCAGAGAAGAAAATAACAGTAATATAAAAGCAGAAGGAGCAGAAAAAAAATTTATGAAAAATGTCAAAGAAATATTTATCCGGGTCAGCCAAAAAAGGAACAATATGAAACTTATAGACAGTGATAGCAGGGAAAATCTTCACAAACATTTCCCAGTGATTAGACAGTAAAATCACTAAAAAGACGGTGGAAGTAATTGTTCTCCACTTGGAAAGAATGAGAACGATGTATTTATATCGTAGAAGAATGAGGTAATACTTTCCCAGCCAACAAAAGAAAAACATTGAACAATCTTTAAGAGGGCTAAACTCTTAAACTTAAGCCAGAAGATTTGGATAACTTGTACCCAAGAGTCCTAAAACATCTACTGGTTATACTTCATAAACAAATACCAGCACACTTTAGGTCTTGTGCTGGTGAGAAAAGCTTCTAAAGATTGAGGGACTTTTAATGTTGGGCCAACATTAAAAAATGCAAGAAGGGAGTGAGGCAACTGTCAGCCAATGTGCTTCAGTAAAATGGGAGCTGACTCAGGTTTCTACTGATCATAGAGAACAACATCATCTTATGGAACAAATGTTTCTAAGCAAAACTGATTTCTTCACAGCACTGAAATATCTTGGCTGAGAAAGTTTTTGAAACATATTCTATTTTCTTATTCTTAGAATAATTAAATACAAAATTCTTTCTTGCCATAAAATTTGATAGAATTTAGTATTTCTTTTAATCCATAATATGACCATAAAGATTCTATAATAACTTAATGTATTTCTTGTTATTTTTTACTTTAATATGTGAAATATAGCCTTAAAAGATTTTTGCCATGAAGGCATGACAAGATGAGTCATTCCCCAAAGAAGTCCTGCTTGAATTCTCTTTTAAAGGATTAGAACAATAGACAGAATTAAATATATGACTCGAAAATTAAATGGCATATAATTCTGAGCAGCAGACAGTGGGAATAAAGAAATTTTTTAAAGTTGGCTTAAAATGTTTTAAGTGCTGAAAATCCATGACAAGAAGAATATGTCCTGTTGGTTAGTGTTTCAAAGGTTACCCTTTTCATCACAATAGAAAGAAACAAAGGCAAACATACACACTGGAAAACCTGTGCTTCTTAGTAAAGAAGAGAACAAGGTTCATTTGGTGATTCACTGCCTGAAGAGTTTGACAGCACTCAAGCCAGCACTCAGCCTCTGCTGTATGTTTCAAAAGAATGCAGCAAATACTAATAATCTCTCCAGTGTTGCCTTCATTTGGGCTCTCAGTGTGTCAAAGACCTGTAGTATCTGAGTGCCCTGCTCTGAGAACTTGTGCAGACAAGACACTGAAGTCACCGTTATCATCTTGATTCCTTCATGGTGAAAGATGTCACCATTTTTAAGTGAAATCCACTTATGCTTATGTCTCTGTGTAGAACCTGCAACTTCAGTTAAAATCAAGATGGCGAAATCTCAATAGATTTTGCTGTGTACAAGTACAAATATATAGAAAGCTTACAAGCTTCATATTTACACGAGGAAAAATAACAGAAGCAAAAGCAGTGCAAAATAAAGAGAGGTAAGTGCCTTAGCCCTTGAGGGAACAGAAAAAGTACTTTACCCTCAGAGCACAGAATCTTGCCTACCAAAGGTAGGCACAGAAGTGTCCAAATATATTTCACTTGGTAATGAGCACACGTTACTGTTATGACTTCTGTTGTTGTCAGCATACTACATTAATTCTCAGTCTTGATGAACCTGGATTTTATTTTAACCTCCTTAAATTTTCTACATTTCCTGTGTATTTTACTCTTGTTTATTAAGTATTGCTCTATTTCCAACTGCTGCTCCTATATCACCAATAAAAGAGAATAAAAATGCACATACAGAAATATGAAGGCCATGAAGGATGTTAGTTGCCCTCCTGACTGATGTCTTAGCAGTCAGTCATTCTAGACTATACATCTAACAGTTTCTCAACAGCTCAGATATATTTTATGTTTTCCCAAAAGCACCAATCCTACAATCCTACAACTATTTTACCATGTTTGGTCACTCCTACCTTATGCTTGAAAATAACAACACAGCACTCATAATTTGAAGACAGTTGTGTGACATTCAACCTCACGGCAAAGTAATTTTTAGAGCTGAGATCTCCAACAGACCCATGAGTGTGTTCAAAGTACATAACCCCAAGCTTTTAATTCAGCCTGATGTGCAGCAGAGCAGCCCTGTTCCCAGTCATCAGGCGGATAGAGGCCAAAAGACAAAGCCCAATGGATGGATGGAGGGTGTGGAAGATCCCTGACTTGATAAGATTACTGGGATAACGAGTGAAGGAGACTCCTCCTGCCTTTTCAAAACCGGGCCAAGTTCAAGAGGAAGAGCTTACTGAGAAACCCAGACAAACTACATTTGATGAACAATCAATATACAACAGAGCTAATAAAGACAGCTTTGATTCCTCCTAGAAAGATTGATGGAGCCTGACATTACCAGTTTGTAGCTCAAAGGACTGAAAGGATTTGCTCAGATCAGTAACAGCAATAAAGAGCAATATTGAATTGCTTGGTCAGAAATACCATTCTTTAGAAGACAAATCCTAAACAGAAAGAAACTCCTTCCAGATTTTACTTCCAATTCTATCTATCTGAGGAAGTTGTTCTATTTGAGATCCTTTCATTTACAATAAGGTGGTACAATCTGAAATCCCCTTATCTGCTATAAGGAATGCTATCTGAAATGAAGATTATGAGGAAAAAGAAGACAACTGTGTGTACTACAATTCCTGTTGTAGTACACACAACTCAGACCAATTAACAAAGCTTTAACTGTTCAATTTCAAATAGAGCAAGAAAAATAAAAACTCCCCCAAACACTGAAATGGAAGAAGGCTGAAGCATGTACAAGTCAAAGAGCCACCTGAAGAGGTGCCTTTTCCCCCAGTACAGATCAGGTTGATAGAGTCCTGACGTCAAATGGAAGTTGCTCAGTGTGCATACTTATGTAGGTCACTCAGGACCTATTTAGGTCACCTTCTTTGCAGATTTAAGCAAGTAATTTGCTCTTTCAAAGGAAGTAGCTGCTTTAGTCCCACACTTGCAAATTAACACTACAAAGAATTGTCTGGTGCCAAAGGCAACACATGCTACCCGCACGAATAATCTGAAAAGAAGGGTGGAAGGACATCTTAAAACCTAACAGATCCAAGAAATCAGAACTTATCTACATGGAACAGAGCAGACATGCAGGCAGGCAAATCAGAAATCCTGACAGTTTCCATTTAGGAATAAGTAAGGTGCCTTGCTCCTGGTGTTAGAATTTGGCATTTGTTGCCATGAAGTGCACGTCTTACAGAATAGGAAAGATCATATTTTTCACTGAAAATAAAATAAGGCAATGTTCAGTAATCAGGACCATTTCTGTGAGTAGCTGGTCTTGTTCCTTATCACTGGCAGTGTTTAAGGCCAGGCTGGATGGGGCTCTGAGCAGCCTGGGCTAGTGGAAGGTGTCCCTAACATTGCAGGGGTGTTGGAACAGGAATATCTTTAAGATCCCTTCCAACCCAAGCCATTCTATGATTCTGCAACAATACTTGCAGGAGAAGAGCCAGACTGAACTAAAATAGGCATCTTCACAACTTCCAGGCACTGATGAATGCATCTTGATGTCATGACCTGAAGGGAGGAGGAGGCAAAAAGTCCAAATCTTGGTGCCATCTGTTTCCCTAAATTAAAGGGAACAAAAAACGCACACATACGCAGACCATATTTAGCTGCAAATTTAATGTATCTAGAGCTGACAGATTACAGACATCAATAACCAGAGGGCAAATAAGCAGTTGTGAAACTATCGATTGTGGAAGAAAAAATTAGCAAATACTTCAGTAATGTTATCTTCCAGAAGATGTTAGAAATACAGAGATAAGCGATAAAATGCAAGGAAGTACTACCAGCAACGCTGTTGCTGCCCTGCTTATACAAATTCTAATTATAGGAATATTCAAAAAACTACGAAGCAATTTATCAACAGTATAAGGGCTTTTCTGCTGACTAAGCCTTTTTGCTGCAGTTCTTCTGTGGGAAAGACTCACTGAATGAAAGTGAGCTATTACAATTTTTTTTGGTAGAATATTTGGTAGAATATCAGAAGTCTCACCATGCTACTGGGTGGTGCCAGGCAATCCAGGTATTTTTCTTAAATGTGATTACCTTATATAAGCCACGTATGCCCTCTGTCTTGTATATCTTTATAAGAGCATCAAACATTCCTCTGTACTGCCGCTTGGATGGATCCACACCAGCGTTATATTGTAGCACAAGTCGAGTCTTGGTTACCCATATTGGGTTTGTAATGCAGAGAGTCATGGCTCCTGAGAACAGACAGAAGTTACACTCATTGTTACGCCAACTCCACAGATTGTCCCAGCTTGCTCAGTCCAACATAACACAGGCTTCTACAACAACAAAACTACTTTTCCTACCAGAGTACTCATATTGTTTAAAACAGGTGAAGTTTATCTGGTCCATTGCTCCCTCTCTTCCTTCAAAGCTCACAGTCAAGTCCAATTCACTCCTGCTGGGGGTACTTTTGCAGGGCAATGTATTTTTGCGTATTCCTAGTACAGCCCCTTTTATGCTTCTCCTTTCCACAGTTAGTTGTATAATGTGAAGTAGACAGGAAATGTCATTTCCTAATGTATCACTGATTATCCGAGTTATTCTTCAGAATACTATAATTCAAAATTTAATGGACACCTCAGTTCTGAGAAATTTGCTAATAATATTGACAGGTTAATAGCAACAACCTGTTATAGCTTTATACATTATTGAAAATGCCATTGTAGCATAATCCATTACTCTATTTCAACATTAAATTAATGCCTCAAAATCCTAATAAAAAGCTTCCAAATTGCCTGTACAGCACGTAATGATAGGACAAGGGGGAATGATTCAAACTGAATGAGAGTAGGTTTAGATAAGATATGAGGCAGAAATTCTTTACTGGGACAGTGGTGAGGCACTGGAATAGGTTGCCCAGAGAAGTTGTGGATGCCCCATCTCTGGAAGTGTTCAAGACCAGGCTGGATGAGGCTCTGAGCAACTTGGTCTAGTGGGAGGCATCCTAGCCAATGACAGGGGGTTGGAACTAGATTATTTTTAAGGTCCCTTCCAATCCAAACCATTCCACAATTCAATAGGCTGCCTCTTTTCCAGGTCCAAGTGTTAAACATTTATGAAGTTAACAGTCTGATAGCAGCAGATTTCTATAGTTACATTTTGGGACCCAACACAGTACTAAATATGGAAAGTGCTTATACAGAACGAAAACAAGAACAAAAGATGCTTTGACAACTGCTAATTCTGCACAGAACAGAAGGACCCCAGTAACCCATCTATTTGTGCTAGACATCTTTGTTTTATTTACAGACAACAAACTATTGCATTTGGGCTGGAACACTTGCACTTGCCCCCTGTAAGAAAAAGCTGCACTGACAGAGAAAGGCAGGTAACAGCATATGGAAAGGTTACAAGGGAACATTAGTCTTTGCATTTAACCTCACCAGCTTCTGCAGCTGACACTAGGTGTTCGCTTGCACTGAGATTTTCCATCTTCCCTTCCTTCTTGTAAGCTTTGATGGCATTGTAACTGGAAAATGTACAACATAATTTAGTAAAGGTGAAAACAGGCCTACATCACAAAAAACACAAGTCCAGAATGACATGCCTGATCTGAGATCATGGCAGTACACAGCCTTTGAAGAAAAGGTATCCAAACTACCTTTGTTTAACTGGTTAATCCATCTCTGAGCCATTAGCTCTTTAAAGTGAGCTGTGGCAGTATATGCTTAAATTGTATAATTAAACTGTCAGTATCAATGAGATTGCACCTTGAAAATGGTCAGATATGAAGAATTAACTTCTAAAATAAGTTTATTGGGAGCCACAGGTATCTACCCTCTAGCTGAGAAATACACTGAGCTTTCTTCTCTGGATCCCATGTGCAATCTTTGTGAATTAAGAAATAGTCAACAGAAGATGAAGTGTCAACAGCAATCTACAGCAAAGCTTAAGGACTGAAGTACAACAGTAACAGAGTCTAGACAAATGTCAAGTGAGCTTTCCATAGCCATGCCAGCTAACTAGTTCCTAAAATGTTTCAATTAATAGGGATAAGCAGTAAATCAGGTCACAGTAACAGAGTTAATAAAGTAGAATATTAAAAAACAGGCACTAAAAGCAAAGTCCATCAACTGACAAAAACTATGAAAAAACTGTCATTAAAATTATTAAAAACAATCAAACATTTTGTTTCAGTAAAAAACCTCATGCACTTCAATTTTTAAGAAATCAATTTAGATTCTTGCTTTTCATGAGGTTTTAAGAACAGTGTATTGGCACTTTTAGAGAATTCTTTATGAATAGTATCACCACCTCTCAAACTCCTTAGTATTTTCACAGCATCAAGAGAGTGCACCGTACCTGACAAAGCAACAGGTCTCTGATTCAAACTGCTTAAACTCTAAACCAGCAAACCATAATAAACATTAACAGACCTGGACTAGCTAAGAGAATGACAAGTCTGTAAAACCCTTAGCACGTTTTTATACCTCACAAAGATGATGCAATGCATATCAGAACACTACATTGTGTACGGTGTGACACATTTTATGGTTCTACTTACAAGAAAAAGTAAAGTCCCCAGGAAGCCCCTGCTCCCACCATGTTTGGAGTTACCCCTTGGTACAGGCCTCGTAGTCCTTCATGCTTCCAGATCGTGGTCATACAGTGGAGAATCCCATTGTACTTTGGCCTCAGCTCCAATCCATCGCTCACTACGAAAGAAAGAAATTCTACTAGAAAACATTTCAGGAAGCATGAAGTTCAGCTGCGTCCAAGCCAACACAAAAGTCCAGAGCCTCTAAAGCAAGCAATAAATAAACATGAAACCTAACTGATCAACTGTATTACAAGAGTAGTATTTCACAAGTATGCAGCCGTTGGGGTTTACAGCTTTAGAAGCCTAGAGTTCAAGAACTTGGCGGGAAAAAAAGGGAGGAAAAGAAACAATAAAAAAATAGATAACTCCACAGCTCAGCAAGAGGAAAGTTCCTATTAACCTGATAAGGCTAAGTAAATGCACTTTTGTGCATTTTTTATGAGCAGCAGGTTTGAAGTTTTCTGTCTCTTTTTTTAGCAATTTTGCATCATATTTCAAGTGAGATGGATGTCAGGTTTCTCCAAGTTGTTTAGACAAGTCCCAAGTAACAATCCTTAAATTCCAATTTTCTCTTTAAAATTTTCTATAAAGCAATGGGTCATGTCTTACTGATTCCCAAGTCAGAACACTCAAAGGTTTCTTCTCCCACTTTATAACCTAACACCTGGTTGCCCAAATATTCAGAAAATGTCACTTCAAAAATACAGAAAACACACAAGTTTTTTTTTGTCTGACAGATCATGTAGAACATGGATGTCCACAAAACTTGGAGTGGTAACTACTATTACTCCTACCATAACAGCAAGGGAGTAAGCTGATTGCTGATGACATATGTGATACAGTCCATAGTGAGATGAAAAGAGATAACAGACACAAGCTGAAATACAGGGAATTCTGACCAGAACTCTTTATCCAGAGGAGTGGTCAAACACTTGAACAAGTTGCCTGAAGAGCATCTTTGGAGCTACTCAAAACTCTAGTACAGAAGACTGAACAAACTGATCTAAGCAGAGCTTATCTTAGTAGGGGGTGAACTCCTTAGCTCCCTCCTGACCGAAATTACTCTACTATGCCAACACAGCAGCAGCCTTCATTCTAAATACAGACGTATGGCTGGGCTGCAACTGTACTGAAAATTGATCTCAAAGTTTTACAAGAAGTGTAGTTTTTGTGTCCCCATCAAAATTAATCCTGGTAAACTGGCATTTTCTGTTCAGTGTCACATTTATTATTCATTCCCCTTGAACTTGGTGTCTGGTACTGCACATTGTGACAGACTTGAGCATTAAAGACAAAATGCTTTTGCTGAGCAGAGCGTGACAAGCCCTCAACACCTTGACAACCACTCAAAACTAGAATACAAACACCTCTCTTCTCCTTCCTGCATAAGTGTTGCTAGACCTTTCCCAAAGACATTTATGAAACTTTTTACCACGCAGACACTAGATCAAGTTTATAAACATATTAAACAACATGGGAAATCAGAGACATGAATGCAATCATCCTGCCAAGAATCTTCACAACATTAATTTCTGAAGTCAGCTTCTGCTCCTTGGTTGAAGACAAAATATAGGAATTGTTATTTTCAACCCAAAGAAGCATGTGAAAGTACATGACCTCCAAAAGCCACCTAATCCAAACCTGTAGTCAAACCAGCTCTAATTAGATCTGGTTACTTAGGGACATGACCAGTTGACTCCTGAATGCTTCCATGGCTGAAGAGATTACATCCTCTCTCGGTAAGCTTTTCCAGTATTTGACCATTCTCACAGTAAAATAACTGGAATTTTCCATGTTCACACTTGTGCCTGTTGTCAGCCTACTATCTCCAAGAGTGTGGCTTTACCTTCTCTGTGTCTTCCAATAACATTGTCATAGACTGCAATTTTAGCTCCCATCGGCCCTTCCTTTCTGAGGCCAAACTGACCCTGTTCTGTCAGCCTGTTCTGTGCCATGTGCTCCAGCCCCTTCACCAGTCTGGTGGCCTCCACTGGAATCACACCAGTGTATCATTGTCTTCTTGTCCTGGAGAGCCCCAAACACAGCACTTCCGATGTAGTCTTACAAATAGAAAACAGAGAGAAAAGAGCCCTTCTGCTGGCTATGCTTTTCCTAATGCAGCCCAGGATGTGCCCAACTAGGGCATGCAATGTTCTAAACGTTGTGAAACGCCTCTGTGATAGTTTGGTGTTGAGATCTTAAAACATCCATGTATCTATTTAGGAAAACAATCCAAAGATACAGTAAAATGTTTCAACCTCTCTAAAAGAGAATGTGATAAATGGTGGACAACCTTCTCAAATTAGCAGAAAAGTCAAGAGAAGTCACCACGTCACCCCGAGGAAAAACAAACTAGTTATGAGTTTTCCGCAAAACAATACCACTATTGTTAACAACCAAGGTTAATCCAAAACTACCGCTACGCTTTGAGTGTTGAAACCATCTGCCAAAACGGTGAACTTTGAACGTGGGCTTGGGACAAGTCCTCCGGTGTCCCCTGGCACTGACGGTCAGGGAAGGGGGGGAAGACTGCCCAGCTCTCTAATCTGCCTGAAGCAGCTCGAGGCACACCGCACATTCTGCAGTCGCTACAAGCGACAAGAAGCTTTGGGATAGCAGGGAAGAGGCTCGGAGACCGTCCCTCTCGGCTGACGGCCGGTTTATTCCAAGCCGCGGGGCCGCAGCGGCGCGCGGGACCGGCAGGACGGCGCGGGCTTCGGGCAGAAAGCCCGGCAGGTCCCGGGCTGGGCTCGGCGAGCCCGGGCACGGCGGCGCGTCTTTAGCGCAGGACGGCGGGGGGACGGCCGGTCCGGCCTCACCTGCGAAGCGGATCTTGACGAGGTCCAGCGGGTGCAGCGCCAGGGTGGACAGGACGCCGCCGCTCATTCCCGCCGCCAGGTTCTCCAGCCGCACGTGCCGCAGCACGGAGCGCGCCGGCGGATCGCGCGCCAGCGGCTCCCGCGCCGCGCACGCGGGGCCCGCGGTGCCCATCACGGCCGCGCGCGCAGGGGCGGGGCCGCGGCGGGGCTCGCGCCCTCGCGCGAGAACGGCCCGCGCGGCGCGTCCGGTCACGTGAGCGCGCGGGGCCCGGCGCTGAGGCGGCGGGATGCGCGTGAAGGTGCTGAGCCGCAACCCCGATGACTACGTGCGGGACACCAAGCTGGACCTGCAGCGCGGTGAGCGGGGCGCCGGGAGCGGCCCCCGGCCCGGCACAGCGCGCCCGGAACGGATGAGGCCGGCGGCGCGGGAGGGAGGGAGGCCGGAAGGCGTTCGGGTGCCCGTCGTCCGCGCTGCTGCTCCGCTCCCGTCCGCCGCCGCGCTGCTGCCCGCTAGCAGCGAGATCGGAGAGCTCGGGCAGTGGGCTTTGGGCTTCCCTCATTCCGAGCGCCGGGAGGTGTCCCCGCGGGTGCCCGTCCCAGGCGGGGATTTGCGCGATTCCCCCTGCGGAGACCCTCCCTTGCCGGCCGCGGGTCGGGCGGCCGCCGGAGGCCGCATCTCGGGCTGGGAGCGGCGTCAGAGCAGGAGTGCCAGGCTCGGGGTTTAGTCACTGTTCTGCTACCGCGAGATTGACCTTAGTATTTCTTAGGTTACCCTTTGCAGTTTTTTGCACTTAATGCTGTTTCTTTCTTGGTGCGTCGAGTTCTGCTTCTTGTGCATTCAATATTAAAACTGCGAAATATTGTGAATAATCTGAATAATTGATTTTACACACAGAATAATAGAGTTTTGTAGGTCGGAAGGGACCTCTAAAGATTATCTAGTCCAACCCCCGACCCCCTGGCCTGTGTTGAACAGGGACATCTTCAGATCAGGCTGTTCAGAGCCTTGATGGGACACGTGCTGTCTCATTGAAAAAAGTTATTGTTACTGCCTAGTCTAAATTTACCCTCTTTATGTTTAAAATTGTTACTCATTGTTGTATCATGACAGAATATCTAAAAAGTCTGTCCCTATCTTTCTCATAGTGCCCTTTTAACTACTGAAAGGCCACAGTGAGGTCTGCCCAGAACTTTCTCTTCTCCAGGCTGAACAACCCCAGCTCTCACAGCCTTTCCTCCTGGGAGAGGTAGTCCATCCCTCCCGTCATCTCTGTCCTGCACGTGCTCCAGCACGGATTTCTAATGTGTGTTCTTTCTGTTGGCAGTTCCAAGGAACTATGACCCTGCATTACATCCATTTGAGGTTGCACGAGAGTACACAAGAGCTCTGAATGCCACAAAACTGGAACGTGTGTTTGCAAAACCCTTTCTTAGTTCACTTGATGGTCACAGAGATGGAGTTAATTGCATGGCCAAACATCCAAAAAGTTTGTCTACAGTGCTGTCTGGAGCTTGTGATGGAGAGGTAAGCTTACAAACCACAACAAAGAAACCTTTCTTTCTTATTTTCTTTTTTCCCTTTTGTGTTTTGTTGGGTCGTTTGGTTGGTTATGTCACACCTTACTTTTCTGTCTTCTTTCAGCATCTTACCTTCATCCTCCTTTGGAATGTGAAACTTTTTGCTGCTCTATAACTCTGCCACTGTACAGGGGAGACAAGTTACAGTGGAAGGTTCATGGGTTGAGATAAGGACTGGGGGGATCACTCACCTATTGCCACCAAGGACAGAACAGACTGAACTTGGGGTTGTTAATTGAATTTATTATTAACAAACTCAGAACAGAATAATGAGAAGTAAAACAAGACCTTAAAAATACCTTCCCTGCCCCCTTCCCTCTTTACCGGCTCTCCCTCCTCTCAGAAGCACAGAGAAGTGGGGGGAGGGGGTTACAGTCATTAAAGTTCATTACAAGTGAATGGGAGAGGAGGTGCTCTGCTGCTCCACTGTGGGTCCTTCCCATGGGAGATAGTTCTCCATGAACTTCTCCTGTGTGAGTGCTTCCCACAGGCTGCAGCTTTCCATGAATTGCTGCTGTGTGGATGACTGTTCCACATTGTGCAGTTCTTCAAGAACAGGCTGCTCCATTGTGGGTCCCGCACAGGGTCAGGGGTCCTAGGAAACCTGCCCCAGTGGGCTCCTCTCTCCATGGGTCCAGGGGTCCCTGCCAGGAGCCTGCTCCAGTGAGGGCTTGCCATGGATCACAGCCTTCTTTGGGTGCAGCTGGCCTCAGTGCTCTCCCGTTAACCTTCTCCATGGGCACCAGGGGCACTGCTGCCTCACCATGGTCTTCGCTGTGGGCTGCAGGGGAGCCTCAGCTCTTCCCCCTGCTTCTTCCCTTGCCTTGGTGTCTGCAGAGTTACTGCTCTCATGTGTTCTCCTCATCTCTTCTCTGACTGCAGTTACATCTGCCCACTAAACTTTTATTCCTTTTTAAATCTTGTAACCATCATTTCTCATTAGCTTGGCCTTGGCCAGTGGTGGCTCTGTGCGGGAGCTGGCTGGCTTGGCTCTGCTGGACGTGAAGGAAGTTTCCAGCAGCTGCTCACAGAAGCCATCCCTGTGGACTCCGACTGCCAAAACTTGCCACACAAACCCAGTACATGTTGTGATTGCTTTTTTGCTGCCCACATGGCTCCCCCACTCTTCCCTGTAAAAAAGTTAAACTGTCAGATTAGCTAAGGTGATGAAGGGGCACACAACCAAATTTTTTTTGTAATAACAATTTTTCATACTGCCTAAAAAAGGCTGACCATACACATTTGATTGTTTTACATAACTATAATAAATAGCAATCAAGGACACTAATTAAAACTAGTTGCAGAGAAAAATGCCAGTCTTTTCTGAATTCCCCGTCTTTTCTCATTTGTTCCTTACATTGCTCATTTGATAGTACTTGAATACTTTAAATGTGTCTTCTGGGCAGTTGGTTCCTTTTTGGTTTTTATAGAAAATGCATATGTCATGTGGTGCATAAGGGAGGTTAACCTTTTCAGAGAGAAGTGGAACAAATTTCTGTGAAAGTTTAGGCAGATCTCTTGTCCACTGATAGATTGAGTAAAATACTGGGTACTATAAATAGATAAAAGTATAAAAACTGACCTCCATTTCTTTGTTGGTTTTTGTTTTTAAATGAGCCCAAAAGATTTGAAGCAGAAACCTCTATCAGAAGTGGACATCTATAGAAATGTAATGCAGCAACTGGACTGAAAATATTCTATTGCTTCCAAATTATTTTGTGCTTTTGTCTTTAATGGGATATTATTTTGCTGAATTTGTAACTGCTGCTGTTTTTTAGCAAGCATTCTAGTTCAAAAATAGGGGAGTGCAAAATGCAGGAAGTATATCGCTTAGGTCATTGAAGAGGGTAAGAATGAAAGAGCCTCAATTAAAAAATTGTTTTTCAAGGAAGGAGTAATTTAATAGTTTTTAACAGGATAAAATCTGACCAGTGTCCAAGCCAGCTCTGCCATTTCATTACAACGTGTGTGATCCCTTGTGCTTGAATTGTGAACTGCAGTTATGGGCTGTAGAAGGCTTACAGAGTATTTGCTCTTTTGTTTTGATCAGGTTAAAATTTGGAACTTGACCAAACGACAGTGTATCCGCACTATACAAGCCCATGAAGGTTTTGTTCGAGGCATGTGTGCCCGTTTCTGTGGTACATCATTCTTCACTGTAAGTATTATGTGTCTCCTTAACAGTGCAGCAGCACAGAGTACCTGTTCACCATCTGTTTTCCACTGAGAAACTTGCTCTCTGCCACAGAATATTTAAATATTGTATGAATTCGCTTATTAAATGTGTCGGTGAACCCAACAGTTCTAATTACCATGAAATTTTTTTCTGGTGCTGTGATACGGATGTCATTCAAGACCATCGAAGGGATAAATACCACAAAATAGCCAACAGATGGTCATGTAATTAAAACTCGAGTAAAATAGTTTTTGTTACAGTAGTAAATGGATTATATTAATTGAAATATGTAAAAGCATGTAAAAAGTAACCATTTGTATATACTATGATTAAAAAGAATCTGGTTAAGTTAAGATCATTCCATGTGAATAAAGCTTTATTAATTCATAAAAACCACAACAGATTCAGTTGCATGTAAACTGCCTGGAAATAGTATGCCTTCCTGTTGGCATTAGAGCAGTTCTAAGATAACACAACAAGACCTGTTTTTGAAAACCGAAGTGTCCTGAGGTTGTGCTTTGTTTGAACTGGTCATAGAAGAGTCATTTTCAGTACAGTATATTTATTTTTTCTAAGTTACATACCAGGTTACAGGGACAGTGGTTAGGATACAGGAAAAGTCACGGTAAAAAATCCTGAGTGAGTCTAAGTTCATTTCTCCCTTTTTGACAATCCGTCTGCCTGAAAATTGAGAGAGGAAGAGAAGAAACAGTAGTAGCACAGGCAGGGAGGGGAAGATAAACTTGTAAAGCTAACATTTTTTAGGCCTGTTTGCATGATCCAGGTCACTGCACAGCCATGCAAAAGCTTGTGCTGGCATTAGTGCAAAAGATAGAACAAAATTTGGAACAGGCAGCCAGAGCAACTGAGGTGGAAAGTGCCTTTTAACTGATTACAGGCTCATCGAAGTGACTTCCAGAGGATAATTTGCAGTTTAGGGTGCCAGTTGATTAAAAATCACAAATTGTAGTCTTACAAAATAGCCATCATTTCAGCTCACCTTTTTCCTATTCAGCTGTCAATTTTGGAAGCTGGAAGAGCTTTGTGGGTCAAAATAGACAATTGAATAGGTGAAGGAAAGGTGGTGATGGGAAACAAATGACGTGCTGGGAATCAGTTGCCTGCTCTCAGAACCCGACAGATCCCCAGACAATCTCTGAGCAGCAGCCACTGTGGAGCCAGCCCCCACTTCCTCTTCCTGCTCCCAGTAGTGCAGCTTTTATTGCACAGCATTGTTCTGTGGTATGGAATACTCAATGGGTCAGTTCAGGACACCTGCCATGCCTGTGTCCCCTCCCAGTGTGTTGCCCACCCCAAGCCTGTTTGCTGGTGGATGAGGCAGGGATGATGGACACAGAGTGGGAGCAGGGGAAGGTGCCTCGGCACTGAGCAGCGTGGCCAAGGCTCGGGTGTTGTATCAGCACTGTTTCAGCCACAGATCAGGTGGACTGCTGTGAGAACGTTCACTCCAGCCAGACCATGTACATGTTTTAACAATGTATTATGACTAGGAGAGCTAATCTGTAGCTTGGAGGTGTAAAATGAAACAGTTAACAGGCAGGAGGAAGCATTTGTGTATATCACAGAGTTGTTTTTGTTTTGTTTTTGTTGGTTTTTTTTTTTTTTTTTTTTTTTTTTAAGGATGCCTGTATTTACTTCTAAAGCACATGTAACAAAACAAAAGGGAAAATATTTACATAAAACTGTACATGGTTTCTCCAATATTTCCAGGTTGGTGATGACAAAACTGTGAAGCAGTGGAGAATGGAAAGCCCAGAATATGGAGAAGAAGAAGAACCTATTCATACAATTCTTGGAAAGGTAGTAAATCTGAGTTTTGATTTTCCCACACTATTTCTTTTGAATTAAGTTTGAATCATTTCTTACCTAGCTTTTGAAGAAGAGACAAATAGTAGTTTGATATCACCTGTTATAGTAATGGGTTGTAATTTGATGGAATCAAAGTTTATAATGGCACTTTTAAAGTGTCTTGAAGTGTCCTATTTTACATGTAACCAGAAAGGATTCCACAAATGCCACCAGAGACTGCTTAGCTCTGGCTGTAATAATTATCTCTTTCCTGCAAGCTGGTCACATTTTTCTGTTTTCACTTTAGACATGTGTTGTCAGTTTTAAGTCTGCATTAAATAACTTACTTTTCATGCCAATACCTCACACCCATTCAATACAAAATACTAACTTTATATCTTTCTTATTGATAAAAGCAATCTAAAATATGTATTTTGGCACTTTGAATTTATGATAAGCTTGTGTTAGGAAAAACATTAAATGCTTTTTTCAATTAGATAGTTTGGAACTCTTTAGTTATTACAATGTCTGTGGAATCCATTTAAGTCCCCACTGAAAATACAGGTGCACTCTTAAAATTTTCACTTGCTTTAAATTCAGCCAGGATTTTGTAATTATGCCTTTAGTGCCAAATCAATTGTAAATTAACAAGAAATGCATATGTGCACTTTAAATTAAAAAGAAAGCTTGCCTACTGGAAGGGGTACATTCAATAAGGCTTAGTTTCAGGTAGCACTGGTGAGTTAGTTTTCAGTAATATAAATGAGAAAAACCATGTGAGACTCCGTATGTGATGGTTTGTTGATTTTTTTTTCCTAACAGAATGTACTTGAATATTTATGCATACAATTGGGTTTTAATTTTTTTTTTTTTTTTTTTTTTTTTTTTTTTTTTTTTTTTTTTTTTTTTTGCTGTAAAGACAGTGTATACAGGAATTGATCACCACTGGAAGGAACCTGTTTTCGCTACCTGTGGCCATCAAGTGGACATTTGGGATGAACAAAGGACAAGCCCCAAGTGTTCTCTGACTTGGGGTTTTGATAGCATAAGCAGTGTAAAATTTAATCCCATTGAGGTAATGCTTGTGCTTTATATTGGAAATCAGTATTTTTCTTGAGCAGTATGAGATCTAAACTCTGTTTACATCATCTTGAATTTTTTTCTTCCAAATTTAGATTTTATGTTGTAATGGAATATGTAGGGGGATGTATACATAGATTTTTATGATTACATTGTTTTGGAATGTAGTATCATATAGTTTTATTTTC
The DNA here is from genome assembly GCF_009819655.1 of Sylvia atricapilla. Lineage (NCBI taxonomy): Eukaryota > Metazoa > Chordata > Aves > Passeriformes > Sylviidae > Sylvia > Sylvia atricapilla. The sequence goes on from NC_089140.1 coordinate 132,909,399, forward strand.
TTTTGTCTCTGTTAGTGTGGGAGAAGAGAAACAAAAGCATAGCAGTCTCCATTCTGCCCGCAACAATACATACCTGGTACTTCAGTCATACAATGTAGCAGTTAAGTGTCTGTGGAGCTGCCAGTTCATCTGTTAGAGTATTCTGCTACTTGTGACTGAGACTTCTCACACTTTTCACAGCAAAAAAATTGCATTTGGTCTTTTACAGCACTTTCTATTATGCCCCTTGACTGGGCTATGCTCATAGAAAAAGTCTTAATGAGGAATTGCCTGTTAGTTTTAAAGTAGAAGGCACTGCATGGATTCTGAATCTTATAGGGAAACCTATTTAAAGTGTTTGTGCTGGGCAATTAGCTGCACAGAAAAATGATGAATGTATTTCCTTGACTGAAAAAGAGACTCATGACCAGCTTTGTGAAATAGCTTAGGTATCTGATGTAAGCTGTTAATCACACTCCAGAAGTATTTCAAAGACCATACACACTGGTTTTGGGGTTTTTTGGGTTTTTTTCAGACTTACCTTTTGGGAAGCTGTGCTTCTGACAGAAATATTGTGCTATATGATATGAGAAAATCAACTCCATTAAAGAAGGTAATATTTTTCTTTTTAAGGTTAATTACTGGTGCTAGTAATCATGCTGAATATGTTAATAGCGTGTAAGTCTTGGTGACAGTAGAGAACAGGAAGCTCTGAATTCTGCATTTGCTGAGTTTTCATTGCCTGAGTCTTCTGAGTTTGAATTAATGTTGGAATTTAAACAGTGCAGAGTAAGAAGGGCCTTTTTCTGCATTCAGACAAGCTGTCATGCTCACTCTGTTGTAATTCTTGATCAAGTGTCTGACCTGACAGCAATTTCGCAATTAGAACTTTATGTTCCTGTATTGCATTTTGTCTATGTATGTGTGATTTGGGTTTTTTTTTTTTTTTCTTCTTTGCCAGAAGGAAACAAGGTAACTTCACCACTGGAAAGCCTTGCTTTGTATATGAAAAGGTGTTTCTCCTTGGAGGGGAAATAAACCCTTCTCTATGCACCTACCATAAACATTCAGAAATCCTTTGTAGTGTAATCAAAGTAGTATTTTTCTGTGGAATGTACCAGTGATGTAAAGATTCCCTTTTAACAGAATGTTTGTGTTTATTTAGATAAGGAGCCAGTAATTCATACACACGGATCAAACCTCAAAACCCCAATCAAGTTCAGTAGTTCTGAGCTCCAGAACTATCTTAACAATAGTCTTCTTGAAATACAATATTCTGGCTTGTGAAAATGCACTTAAGTGTTACATACTGTCTGCAGTGTCATTGATCTGATACACGCTAGAACATTAAAATGGTATTTGGTTACAAAAAGGAATGTTGTTGGCATAACCATATTTCTTTCTCTCCCTGTGCCCCAACAATTTTTAATGAAGTTTCCCTTGGGCCACTGAGGCAATGCTTATAAAAACTTGTCAGTGATGCCAGCTGAAGACCTGAATGTTAAAATGAGCACAGCCAGTGCTGTAGTGCTGCAGTTACAGAGTCAAAGGGTGCAGTTTGATCCTTTGTGAACTAAGTTTGAATCTAACAGAATTTTACATATGTATATATGCTAAGTGTATGACTGTACATACATTTATATATAGAATTATTATGGACTGTGTGCACATGTTCGTATGTGTGTATCTCCTGTAAGCAGTGTGCTGAGGTGCATTTTCTGCTACAGGAATAAAATGCAGGTTTGTACTTCCTTGCTTCCATGAGTACAGTACTGGCTTTCCTCCTGCGATAGGGATAATTCTGCTGTGAAGAGGACCTGAAATGTCTGTTTCTGCATTGAGAGCTAAGAGCTCTGGAACTCCTAAGAGGAAGGTTTTGCTTATTAGAGGTACCTTATGTGTGGGCACTGGTTTCTGGCACTGCTGGGATTTGATCAGCAAAGCAGCTGGAACTCAGTGAGAGTCCCTTCATTAATGGAAACAGGAGTACAGCTTCTCACATCATGAAGCAGTAGCTCTGTTGTCTGTTTGTCCTGAGTGTGGGTTTCAAAGCCTTGAGTTTTAAAAAGGGAGGGATGAGACAGTGAGATGCTACCTAGGTTCAAAATAAGAACTGGTTAAAAAAAGCTGGGAAAGATGAATAAAAGCAATTCTGTTGAAAGACAAGAGGAAAACGTTTTTGTAGGAGTTGGCAGACTTTAAAAATAAAAGTCATTCTTATGCAACCTGTGAGATCAGGAAAGCTGAGGTTTGTTTTTTTTAATTTTAAAGATAGACTTTAGCATTTAAACAGCTGTTAGGAGCTGTGTTTTCTCTTGCTTATTTTACTCTTTAGGTGTTCATCTCAACCAAATACCTTGTAGGTGATAAAGAAAGACAGGTTAATTATTTTGGCAATGTTTCTGTGCTAAAGTAATGTCAGCATTTCCAGGCTGACATTCTTTGTAAGCAACTGTTCGCAGTTAAAATAATTAAACCCAGGGAAGCAAGTCTTCAGGGACTTCACAATTTTGACTTGACTTAATAAGGACTTAAACTTACCCATTTTATAAGAAGCGGTACAATAGATTAAAAATAGCAGTAAAAATGGCTCTGGTATGGCTTTAGATAGTTCTGAAATCCCAACATTAATGTATTTACAGCAGATTAAATCACTTCCAGCTCAGGTTACCTTACACAGGTTGTTACTAAACCTAATGCTATAGATACAATCTCATTTCTTTGGCACTATTTTAATTCCAAAAGCCACTGCTGAAATGAACTGAAGGCTTTTAAATTTCAGTGAAAAAATAGAGATTTGGAGCATGACAGAACTTGACTCCTTTTGAAAGATCTGGATTTTTTGGCAATACTGAAATTATTTTGTAGCATGATTTAAAGTACTTATTATACATGTGGTGGGTTAACGTTGTGTGCTCATTTTGCAGTGGCTGATAAGCTTGTACAGGAAGAAATAAAGAACAGTCCTTGGTTATTAACTTCCCAGCTTTGTGCAAGATTTATAACTGTAACAGTACTGAAATCTGAGCAAATTCTAGTTGTCACATTGCTGTAAACAGAGGACATTTCAGTGTCCACCTTTTAAACAAGAGATAACTTTAGAGATCTGATGATTACATTCAGTTCTGGTTGCGTGCAGTCCCTGAAAATAAGCAATGTTCTGCAGCACAGACTGTATCTGAACAGGGTGGTGGTCACCTAAGGAATGAGGATTTAGGGAAAATGAGAATTACAAGAATAAGCACACATTCATTGCAGTCTTCTGGAGGGGTGTTCTGTAGAGTCATCACTCAACTTATTTTGAGACTGTGTTCATTACTGTAAGGGTTATAATTGTACGACTGTATTCTGAAATATGTGTGTAAATTCATGGTGCTTGGTGTAGTAAGCCAAAAACAAAAATGGGGTTTGAGCACCATAGTGTTAAACACCCAAATTTCAGGATTTTTAAGTAGGGTTATAGCTGGCCTGGAGCATTGTAAATAATCCTGTTTAAAGTTGTTCAGTTTCTTAATAAGTTGCTCTGTAATTACACATCCACTTTGTGTCAGGCATACTCTGTATAGTTCTTATTTTCAAATAAATGGTTGGAAGTTCCTCTCAGACTGGGCAGGAGCCAAAGCTGCTGTGTCTGGTGTGTCAGCTGACTTCCTCCCTGTCTTGTCCTGCCCCACAGGGGCCCGGCTGTCCACCAAGGTGGGCTCATCCAGCATACAGCTTGCCTCTTGTCTAGTCTGAAGTTAGCAAAGTAGAAGGGTTTTATTAGTCTTATTAGTTTATGGTTAGTCTGTTACCAGCGGCCTTGTCCCACTTCAGGGCCAACTGGCCTCTTTGTTGGCCATATGTTTAAGAGCACCAAGCAAATCTTACAAATGTGTGAGGAATGATTCACTGCTGATACAGTGATAGTGCTGAGTAGGTGACAACACAGAAACTGCTGTGTACATTGCTTGGCACTTCCGCAAGAAATGGCAGCTGGCCAGGAGAATTTGTGAACTGCAATTTTAGACATAAAATAATAAAGGAGTAATAACTGGGAGAGCATAAAAATGTTACAGTTGCTTTGCAAGTGCTGGTTCACAGCTTCAATTAATGACTTTATTACTTGAAATAACCATTTAACTAAATGTGTCTAAAGATTACTTAACCAAAGGTTCCTGTAAATAGGACAGAGAAATGAAATTCTTTGGAAGTTCCAGATTTACTTTATTTAGGTGACCACTAGCAGGTTGCCATGTTAAATAACTACTTAGAAGAATTTGATTCTAAGGTGATTTACAGAGGAAGATTTAATTGTTGTGTAGCCCAAAGCAGTGGACATGTAATGAGGGATGGGAGGTTCTTGGGTTTCACTTCTAACACTGAGGAAGAGGAGCTGAGGAAACATTCTGTCATGTACTAACTATCCTCTGCCAGAGTTCTGTATCTACAGAGTGTTTGTCTTCAGGGATATGTAGGAAATTTTGAAATATAGTGAGTATTTTACTGCCTATAACAAGGTAGCAATATGTAAATCTATTTCAGGTTATCTTGAACATGAGGACAAATACACTGTGTTGGAACCCTATGGAAGCTTTCATTTTTACTGCAGCAAATGAAGATTACAAGTAAGTGTAACCTTGCTTTTTGATAATCTTGGACAGGTTATATTTTTCATCTGTATATTGGTGATTTGTGATCATGCTAAAATAAATTTTTAAAGACTATTCAAACTCTAAATTTGAATTGCATAATAACTTAGAGAACTATAGGCATACTGATTTTAAGAAATATGAATTTGTCAGTAGACTGCCTCTTTCTGTGTGTCTCAGTACTTAAAAGGGTAAAAAAAAGTGTAATGTAAAAGAAATGCAGCTGAACCAATGCAAGTTTAACTTGAAATGGGCCATAGAAAATAAGTACTATTGGTCCTGTCTGAGGCAATATAGGTGTTTGTTTTCTTGCCAGCTCTTGTGAAGCTTGATACATTGTACTGATCAGCTATTTTGATGAGAGCATTTCTTAAAAAAAAAAAAAGTAATCTTTTGTGAGACAGTACTGGAGACTGCAGTACTTATCCTTTCAATGTCTCGGAGCAGTTTTTTACTTTTGAACAATACTATTCATGTGAACAGCTAATCTGATATTGAAAAAGCTGTCTCTTCAAAACTAGGCCATTGCAAATATGCTCCATATCCTTTTTTCCAGGAAGTCAGTGATCTAACAATAAGATTCTGTTTCTTCCATAACAGAGGAATTTTATCACTTATCTTAAGGCTGTTTTTCTAAGGAAATAGAATCTGTCTCAGACCTTGAACGTGGTGCTATATTCAATATGTTGTTTTTCTTGTGTTTGTTATGGTATGGTAAAACTATTAGGCTGCCTAATCTGTTATTTATAAGTTTGGGGTTTTTGTTTATGAATTTGCTTTTTGGCTGGTTTGGGGTTTCTTTAATTTTTTTTTATTCCTCTTGCTAAACTAAAAACTATAGCCGTTGCTGTCAAAGACAACTGTCTTCTTGCAGTCTGAAGCATTTAGTATGCAAAGGCAGATGCACACATCAACGCATATGCAAGTATTTGCTGATTATATGGAGTAGCAGTTTTTAATAAGATGCTGCATACTTTGTCTTGGGGAATTTAGAAGGAAAAAGCAATAATCACCATTATAGTATGCAGTAGGATATATTTAATTTCAGTTACCCATTCATGTGCAGAAAGGAAAGTAGGAACCTAGTGAATTAAATTTTTTTAACATAATAGTTCTACTAAATAGTGTATCTTAAGCAGATTTCAATAAATGCATTGTTTGTAAAGCACACATGCTTATTTGATCTACACAGTGATTATGCCTAGCTTCTTTATTCAAAGGCAGTAGAGGTAGGCCTTATCTGAGCTTCTAAGCCCTTGAGAGCAAACCAGCTGTGGTACAGCAGCTGGGTGTTTACTTTTACCATAATACTTTTCTGTAGATAGTGTGCTCTGCTGAACTAGCATCTCCATGTGTAAGGACCAAGCTTTCCCTGCACTAGGAAGACTTGCTACACCAAGCTTTCCTTGTACTTGTCTGGCCTAAGATAATTAGGCAGTAACAAAATGTGCCAACCAAATGGAGCTTTACAGTAGACTCTGAATTGCTAGGAGTTCACAGTATAGGAATGTTCAGAAACCTTTCAGAATTGATAGGCTTGCTGTAATGATTAAGAGATGCTTTTACAAATTCAGGTGCATACTTAGGTTGGAAGATGGACTAAAGGAGGCAAGTGTGATTGATGCCTGGAGTCTGATCCATGGAAGATGATGAAGGGAGTAGTGGAACTTATCTGTCCTTTGATAGGGAGCAAGAAACCTGATCCAGTAACTAAATCCTCTGATTAACAAACTTCTTTCAAACCCTAAACAATGCCATTTTTTTTCTTTTCACGTATTATGAGGTGTTTAAAGGAGTTCCCTTGGCCATGTGGTTCTATCCTTAAATGTGGTTTATGTAAAACGTACTGTTTACTTATGACTTGTTATGATATTAAGCTACTGATGTATTTATTTTAAAGCTTATATACCTTTGATATGCGCTTTCTTGAATCACCTGTGATGGTGCATATGGATCACGTGTCTGCTGTTCTTGATGTGGATTATTCGCCCACTGGGAAGGAGTTTGTGTCTGCCAGCTTTGACAAGTCCATCCGCATATTTCCTGTAGACAAAGGTCACAGCAGGTGAGTAGTTTTACACCTTTCTTTCTTGTTGTCATTCATTCCAGTGACTTTCTCCCAAATCCTGAAAAATGACTGATTCGTTCATTAACATATTCATTCGGACATTTGTTTCGTGTGAGTGTAGAAATCTTATTCTGTTGGTAGCTTGAGGCTGGCAGGCTGTGTAGTTGACTTAATTCTGGAGTATGGATCAAGAGTGGAACTACTTAACAAATAGCAGCACTTTCACAATATGGAATTAAAATTAGAGTGGATTATCGTGCTCGTGTAATTTCTATTTTTCCCTGTGAGTCCCATTTGACTTCCCTGGATATGTATCTTTAATGCTTTTAGATTGCTTTATATTGTATCTGTCACCACTTAAGTTTCCAGTGTATTTCAGCATTGTAGCATTTGGTTTCCTAGGGATTGTCTTCATCCTATGTGAATGATTGCCGAAGACATTTTGTAAAATAGATTGCTGTATGACTTCCTGAGGATCAGTTTGGGACCCTTCTGTGATCTGTTTCAGTGCACTTAATACCTTGTGTTCATACTTTGTTAACTGGGTTTTGACTTGTAATACAGCACTTTGAATACAATTCACGTGGATTTTCTTTTTCACGTAAGGTTTCATAAGTCAGTATATTAAATATTGCTGGAGTTCAGATTGAATCTACTGCCTCCATTATTTTTTGTTTTTCTTTCAGTTTGATGAAAACTGAAGCAAGTTATCTGATCTTTCTGGTATCATTTGATCTTCATAAACCTGCCTTCATTATTCTTTCTTGTCAGTTTTTCCTCGTTTTTCTTTATTCTTAACTTTATTTTACTTCTGCTTGATTTCCTCTCTCCAGCCTTGTGCCCCCAGAAGGTTGTTACTGAGTCAAGTTCTAGGTGGTTTGAGGGTGAAAATGTTGAAATACTGGTTAGTGAAGGAGTATGTTTTTATTATTGACTGATTAAATTTTGCGTGCTGTGTAACTGTTTGTGCTATTGTGCTACATTAAAGAGTAGGAGGGGCCATTTGCATTCCCTCTATATCTAATCTACAGATAGTTTTCACATTCTTTTTGTCTTGCAACAAATAATACTTTGAATGTAATTAGGTGGTGCAGGTTTTTTTTTTTTTTTTCCCTAACTTGCATTATTAAACAATATGATTAGCAGCTTCTTTGTATGAATTAATAACATTTACAGAAGTGGTGATGTGCAAAGTTAACACATGTCACTGAGAAGTTTGCAGACCCCATAATGCAACAGTAAAAGGTTTTATTTCACATTTTAGCAGATTGTTCCCAAGGCTTGTGGAAGGAGTTTTTCTCTTTGTCCCCACTTTTTCCCCTTTTGTGTTGTAGCCATAAATACAGTGCAGAGAAGCCTTACAAATGAAACATTTTGCCTCATGTAAGCTGATTCAAGTGTTCTGGTACACTTAAAATTCTTTAGAAGCTGGGCTTCTTTAGAATTGCACAGTTCATATTAATCTCATGGAATGGAAAAAAGTCTCTAAATAGAAGATCTGATCCTACTTGGAAAACTGAGAGGGCAGTTAGGAGTATCTGTGAATAAGGATCCTAATGCTATTCTAGTTTTTACTTCTGATGTTATGCCAATCTGAAAAACAATTGCATTCTATTTTATTTTAAAATTTAAATAATGGAATTGTTTAACCCTAAGAAATAATATTTATTGTGAAGTTGATTAAATTTAGTAAATGCTTAGTAAACAGAACTGTTTTTCTTTGCAAATTTTTAAATGACAGATCCAGGTTATTTTGCCATGTTTTCTGTTTTTCCTGTCCCTGAAAAATTATATTTAATACCTTGTGCTGACAGCCACAGGATAGGCCAGGGTGTAAATTCAAAGAATTTACAAAGGTGGAAAGGAAAAGGACCTAGTTCCCCAAAGGTGGGTGAAGAAAAGCTTTGTTACTGAGTCACGTAGTAGAAGGAAAGTAAATGTACAAATTCTTGTGAAGGTGCAGATGTGCACACATGCCATTTAACAGTGAAAAGCTGATGTGAGTATTAATGTTTTCTGATGGTAGTTGTTCTTGTAGGGTATTGCTTGCTGATGAATTAAAAGAGGTAATGATGCTTATTAAAGCTTGTTTATTCTGATATATTGATTACTTTTCTTTTTCTCACAACCACTTCAGTTCAACCCCAGTGTAGTTTCTCCACAACACTTGAATAGATGTTGTTTTTGTGTTTCTTTTAAATTATTACTTGGGTTTTCCTTGCAAAAATAACTGAGTGGAAGAAAGAATAAGCTGTAGTTCATGACTAATGCATCAAAGAAGTGGCTATTGGTAGACAATAAATAGGCCTTATTTTTTCCTTCTTTTCAGAATGCTGATAAACAGCTAAACTTCCCCAAAAGGTGTATTTAATCTTTTATTTTTGTAGCAGGAGCAAAATAAATTTGCTTGATACGTACTTAATGAAAATTAGACAAGAGTTTAACTTAAATATTCGTTTAAATGTAGCATGCAGAAACATCAGACTCTTGCTCAACAGCACTTGTTGAGCAAGAGTCTGATCAGCAGAAATTAAAAGCTAAATGGAGTCTCCATTTTTGGGTAAAGGAGGGAAATCACAAATCCATTGCCATATCATTAAATGGACAGCTAGGAGGTGTTTCTTTGCTGTTTGGTGTCAAATTCTTTGGCACCTATTTTTCTGCATTCCCATTCTGTAATACTCTCAATGTAAAATCATACTAATCAAAATTATTTCAGGAACAATATGCATTTCATACTGTATGTCCTTAGCATGTTTTGCAAAAAGAGTTACTATTTAACTCTTTGCTATAATTTCTATGAAAGCACTTACTTAAAAAGCATCTTATCCTAGGTGGTCCTTTATCACTCTATCACACTTTCTTTGTATCTCTATCTGTAGAAAGATAAGATCAGCACAGTGTTTAAAAAAGTCAGATTTTTAAAAAAACAACAGCAAGAAAATGTCAAAAAATTGTATTGGACAGAATGCTTTCTGCTATTTGAAAGGTAATGGTGAGAAAAGTGATGATAGATCATTTAAAAATGTTTCTCTTTGCTCTAGGGAGGTTTATCATACCAAACGAATGCAGCACGTCATCACTGTAAAATGGACTTCAGATAACAAATACATTCTGTGTGGCTCAGATGAGATGAATATTCGCCTGTGGAAAGCTAATGCTTCTGAAAAACTGGGAGTGGTAAGAGTTGCATTTTGCTTTTTGTTATCACAAGATGTTTGGGGGTTTTTGTTATTATTACAACAGTTAGCCTCTTCAACTTGAAAAAACTTGTTTATGAAGGGAAGCTGTAAAATTACAGTTTGACACATTTGTGTTTAATTTGCAGATTGACATGTGCAGTATAGCTCATTGCATTTGTGGAGCTTACAATAATAATAATTAGAAAATTACATGCCTCATTATTGCTACACAAGATGACTTTGTTTGGTCTTGTTTAATGTTAACCATAATCACCAGTTCTATCTAAACCAGATTGAATTTTTTACCTGTGTGCTAATGGTTAGAATTCATCCTTTACTACTGGGAAAAAAGTAATAAATTCTGTTTAGCCATACTTGAGTAATTCTGTTGAAGTTTAGAGTTACTACTGTTAAAGATTTTGACTAGCTTGTGATTAGTTCATGTTCATTCATGCAGTTCATTTGTTAAAAAAAGTATTTAAAAAATTATGCTGTGATAAGCATATGTACTGTAAAGTAGACTATTTGCACTGATTTGTAGTTTGACACTGTGATTGTCATTAACCTGTATAACTCTCAGGTGCCATGTGGGCAAACTAGGGTGATATCTGAAGTCCACTTAATTCAATGTAAGTCTGTTTGGTCAAGGTGTTTCTAGTGTGACCAATCACCAGCCTCATTAGATAAGTCTTTTCAGTTATACTTGTTCAGATGTTTATGTGCAAAGCTCAGATGTTCCCTTTCAGTTACCAATTGCGTAGATTCATCTGCACAGTTGTGTCGAAGTATTCAGTGACTTTGGAGAGCAAATTCGGCACTTTTTCTGCTGGGAGCAATCCGTTTATGTGGCTTCGTGTTGTTACGGTATTTTGGAGGTGCTTACATTGCCTTTTCTGAGTGCATCGGCAGAGCTGTCAGATAACGTCTGGGGGAATTTTTGCTTGATCGTGTGAAAGATTGTGGGGAGAGGAAAGGGAAGCTGTTACTCAGGGAAGAATGTGGTACAGCTGAGATGCTGAATCTGTTGCATGCTAATGTCTAGGACTGCGTGTGATTACCTGAAGCTTCATCAACTTGGGGTATCTGTAGGAGGGAAGTGAAGCAGAGCTGGGAGAGGTGGCAGGTGAAGGATGTGGAGGAGTTCTTAGGGCTGCACTGGAAACAGGATAATTCATGGACTGCTGTGCACTCTGAAGCACTGAATATGGAATAGTACAGTTAAAATAACATATATATCTTTAGCCATGGCCCACCATAGGTATTGGGAAGTCCTGTTAGTATTCTCAGTTTTGCTATAGAGCAAAACTAGATTTAAGAAAAACTAGTAGATTAAGAGAACCCCACAGCTTTGTTGTCTCTGCAGTAATTGTGATTACAAATTACTATTTAGGTTGAACTTTTTTTAAGGATACCTTCTTTGCCTTTTTTTTCCCTCTTTTTTTTTTTTTTTTTCCTCTTCAGTGCTCTTTTGCATTGATTATGGGGATTTTCCCATGTGATGCTTTGTCAAACACTTAATATTAGTTCCATTGTTTTTAATTTTGGGGCTTCCACAAAGCTCATTAGAGACTTTACTTTTAATATTCATGTTGAATTTGTTTAGATAGTGCAGTGTTGGATAGAAGTAGTATCTGTTTTCCTTCTGTTGTATCCATATGCTCATGGCAACACCCTTTTCACCTGATTCTATGATAGTAGCTGAAACTTTCTGCATTTACTCACAATATTTTTAGTGAGAGATCATGATGTTTCTCTCTAAGATGCTGTTCTGTAAGAGAACTGTCTGGTATTTTTGACGTTCATCTTTACTTTGAGCCCTTTGTGTGAAGGACAGGTGAGTAAAAGGAATGTCACAAATAACATTTTCATGTAGAAGGGTTCCTAATATTTTCAGATGTGAACAGAAAGTTCACTGTATTGACTACTAGATGGCATTGGCTCCTTTTCTTATGAAAGAGTAAGGATAATTGACTCTGGGAAGTAAGAGGCAAACGCAGCTACTCCTGCATTGCAAAAATATTGCATACCAAAAGGACAACTTAGTTATTGTTTAAATGTTCAGAATGTAGACTGGTAAATGACATTCTGCTGTTTTTTGTAGTATTTGCTCAATGAAAACTGGCCATGGATGGGCCTAAAAAAAGGCATGAAATAGCCTTTGTTGTTTTCCTTTGTGAGTACAGTGTTGTTGCTTGATGTGCCCCTTGGAGGCTGTGCCCCTGATGTGGTTCTGCTCTTGTGGGATCATTCCAGTGGAGTTTTTGTACCATGTATAAGGGTGTGTATTTCTGTCACAGCACTTGGGCTATTGGCTCCCAAGAAAACCAAATCAATAACTATCTATGACACAGGTCAAATGACATGTGGTTTATTATTTGATTTTTTTCCCCTCTGTTTTTTGAGTTATTCTTGGGTGGATTTTTTTGGTTTTTTTTTTTTTAACCATCGGAAGTGAAAATCCTCCCATAATTTATCATCCTATCCTAAAAAAACACCTCACAACATCAAAAGTCATCTTAAGAAAGCAAAGCTATTTAAAAATACAGGAAGAACTTAAAAGGGACATAGCGTCTTATGTAGAAAAATTGCACTCACTTCACAGAACAGAGATGAACTTGTGAAGAATTACATTATAATGAGAAGAGAACGTTTCACATCCCCATATCTTACGTGGGAATGTGTTCAAGCATGGTGTTGTTGAAGCCGTGAATTTAACAAGACAGAATTCGAAGCTGTCTGAAGTGGCTATAGTTCTTGAAATTTTTTTGAGAGGTACTATGAAGTTCTACTTTTCAGATCTTTAGAGAGCAATTGTAGCTAATAGGACTCAGGAGTCCTCATGGCTTATCACGCTCTTGGATATATCTTGGGAATGTTACTTGGATTCAGGCAACTGTACAAATCTCCGTTTGATCCAGCCTGGTAGTTCCTGTGATTCTTAACAATGCAACTGTTAATGGCTATTCAGCAGGTTCCACTGATTTTTTTTTTTAGTGTCTGCTTCCTTTTTAGAGTGTTGGTGTTCTTATCTTCACAAACATATGCTTGCTTATTTTATAAATGTCCAGTTCTCCAACAGTATGTGGCTATTTTTTGGATGTTTTCAATATTCAAAGCTGAACATTCAGTAATTCTGTCAGAAGTGTCAAAATATGTCTTAAAAGCTTAGTTGCTTGGTCTGCTATTTTTCTTTGCTGAGAAGATTTGATTGAATGACTCATCCAAAGGTCACTGTATTTCTGATATAATGCTAAAATCTTGCAATACATTGTATTTTAAGATGGACATTTTTGTGCTGGGGCTGGGTAAAAATCAACATCCTGAAAGAGAGAGAAAAATAGTAATCAAACTCATTTTTTCTTTGGTGAGTACTTAGTTGTTTTTTTGCCTTGCTGAGTTCAAAGGAAGTTATAGTGAATATATAGTACTCATGTTGTGGCTGGTGAACATTTATCCAGTTGAAAAGTTGTACTTTCTGAACTGTAGCTACCCAAGCAGTCATCAGTTCTGACATGCATGTTTCTTTTGGGTTTTAATGTATTTGGCACTGCACTCATTATTCAAAATCAGTGAAACATGAAAGAAAGAAGAAAAGTCTCTTGGAGGAGCCAGAGGCATCTTGTGTCTCTACTCTACTGACATTTAAGTCTGCACAGGTTTTACATAGGAGTAACAAAACCCAAAATCTGTGTTGCAGCTACTGCAGAGGTTGCTTCAAAATAATTTTCTACATTTAGCTTTTAATAAATTTTCATTAATTGATAAATATGTATTATTAAATAGGACGTAACAGGTGTTATTTTTAAAGCAGTGAACATCTATCTCTGCATGGCCAGAAGCAAAAGACTCAGCTGAGACTTGAGAAACTCTAGACTGTTCAAATACATAAAATATGACTTATTAAGTATGTCTGATACTTTTTTCCCCATGCTTTTGAAGAAGTTTGGGATTTATGAAAAGGTGAATGATTTATGAAAAGGTAAATGAGTGGAAATGCTGAAGAAGCAGCGGTGATAGAGGAGATCTCAGTTAATAGTGTATAATTAATGTAATTGATAGAAAGGGACAGACTAGGCTTTTCTGGATTGTACTGAAAGTAATGAACCACCAGTTAAACTTGTAAAAGCTGTATTTTCAGTCTACTGCCATGCTAGAAAAGAAACTATACCTGCACTTCTTAGAGTGTGAATTCTTAGTAACATTACTTCTGTAAGTAACAGCTGCAAAATTTTGTCTCTGTTACTTTTATGAATTAGAACAGAGCCCTGGGTTAGGATGCTTGTAATTTTAATGAAAATACTGATGAGTGAGTGAACAGTAGTGGAGCATAGGTTGATTGGTTTCTTAAAAAATGCAGAAACACCAGATTTTGAGTATAGGCTATTAGAGATAGGAGAAAGTGCCATTAGAAATCTTGGTTTTGATCTAGCAAAGTGCATTTGCAGGAGCACATCAAAACTGTCTTAAGCAATTGTTTATCCTTTCAGTCTGTTTCTAGTATGTGGTTCCATTTACTGAGATAATGCTGATAACAAGCAGTACCAGATCCTGTGGGTCGTGGCATTCTTTTCTTAGTGATTTTCAGCTTGTGATTCAGTGCACCTGTAACTTCAGCCCTGTAGCTATGATTTTATGCTCTTAACATCTACATTGCCTTATATTAACTTTATGTTTTTTTGCTTTTGTCATCCATTTAGATGTAAAATTTTTGGTCCAGGAAAGAATGAATAATGAACTTCATAGCAATAAATTTAGAAAGGCGTTTTCAGCAGAGCAATAGAGAAATAAAGACAAACTGTGATGTAGAAAACTGCTGGGATATATCTGGATTCTAAAAATATATTGCATCTGGGCTCTTGCCTGCCCTAACTTAGAAGGGCAACCTGAAGAGGACAGATAAACATTAATTTCATATTCTCATTCTGAATTACAGAAGTCTTAATAATGTGGAGTTTTACATACAGCCTCTTGAAGGGGAGAATTTTTTTAAGGGTGGTTTTAGCTTCTAATCAGGACTCTGCAAAAATGCTTACTTTCCTTCTGCTTAGATAGAAAAATAAGCAGTCTGTGTCATCAGGAGGGAGGAGAAGAGGCATTAGCAGTTGACTCAAGGAGGCATTTTCCTATTGCTGACAACTTGGTTGCATTTAAAGAGTTCTTTTTCCTGTTTTTTCACTCTAAGTATTTGCTCTGAGGTCCTCCTGTAGTAGTGACAGAAATAACCTATGTTTCTGCCACATAATCATAATTTTCTTCGTCTAGGAAAGAAATTGCACATTTGTTATTTGAATATATGAGAAAGAAAACAGTCGTATGTCACCTATAAGCGTGTCTTCCTCTCATTATGTCACATAAATCCTAATTTATTGCATATAATAAATTGGAGAGTGTTCTAGTCCCTATCAATGAAATCTCTAATCCTGCAAATCATGCCGTGCATCTTCTCCAGCCCAAAACAGAATGGGAAGTAACACTATTTTATTGAGCTGTTCACACTGACCTTTGTGAAGGGACTTGCAATAGAGTTGGTATTCAGTGCATTATTGCACTGGATTATTAACTATCTGCTATCTTTTCATAAAAGAAACTTGTCATTACTGCAAGTATCTTTTACCATTGTGTGGATGAGGGTGCCCTTAGCACAGCCAGGTGTATTGGCCACTGGTATCTGGTATCTGGGTGGAAAGTCACCAGCAGTGTGCCTTTCTGTATACCAGATTACCCATAAAATGGAATCAGGCTCCACTACCTCTTAATCTATATTAATTTTTTAAATAAGATGTCCTGGATGTATGTTTCGTTTACAGATTCACCTCTTGTCTGTAGAATCATCAAGGTTATACTAAATAGGCAGCAATTTGCTCTTCTAAAATTAAAGGAAAATCATTCCATTTAATTAAAATAAAGCTCTTTAATTTGGATTATGTTGGCAGTTTTCTGCAAAGTGGGAACACCTGGGATTTACTGAGAGTGAACCAGCTATTCACAGGCTGGCTCACGAGAAGGGATTTCAGTAAAAGGGGGAGGGTAACTTTAATGGGCTAAGACTGTAAATTTTACTCAATTTCAATGTCAGAGGCCGCAATGAGTGTAAGTAAAGCAGAAGGATTTGGATTTTATGAACAAGAGGATGTGGAGAAACAGCTTAAGAGCATCATATATCTCTGATGTTTCAATAAGAATTTTTTGAGCCATGAGCACCTCTGTATCTGGTACCTGGTTTCTTTCTTGTTCCAAATCAGAAGCTCCTTTGTGGTAATTTCTATCAATACTTGTTTTCAAATAATTTATGGTGTTCTGGACCAAAATCACTTGAGTGTGATATTTATTTATTCAGAAAGGAAAAAAGCCTAATTGAGGAAAAAAAATCTTCTGTAGATTGGCTGTCAGGAGAAGGTGTTTCTTACTTTCAGCGTTGTTAATGGTGGCTTCAGACAGAATTTTAATTATGAATTAAAAATTAGTCTTTTGTGGCAATACCAGCTCACCTGTATTTCATGTGTTTATGATATCAAGGCTTTTTTAGCTGCTTGCTGAAAGCTGGAACTCCCTGTGTGCCATATAGTCAAGCTAATCCTTGAAATCTGATCCATGCTTTGTGCTTCCCATGGGATCAGGGTGCTGGGTAAGATTTAGGCCACCTGAAGGGCTGGCTGTAAAGCTGTTCATGAAGATGTTCTTCTGTAGCATTTATAATTACAGTGTCTAGTGATTAAAATACCTAAAAATCTTTATTTTACAGAGAAAGTTGATCATCATCATAGGTTAAGAAAGATTAATCAGAGTGTTTACTGTCAGCTATTTATGTTCTCATTTGTCACTCTACAGCACATTAAAATCTGATTCTTAGGAATTAAATTTGATTACTTCACTCACCTTTAAAATGATAACATTTTGTGTTTGAGCATTGGGATATTGTTGGGATTTTAGATATTTTAATACTTAACCCACCCTTATTCTGAAGAAATTTGCTAGAAGGAAGCCATTTGAATGAAAAGTTAAAATTTTGTTTTGTAAAGGAGATTGACAGTTAAATCCCTGTTCTTTTATAACATGCTTGTCTGTGTTATTTTCCCTGTAGCTTGCACCCCGAGAGAAGGCAGCCATGAATTACAATCAGAAGCTGAAGGAGAAGTTCCAGTTTCACCCACAGATCCGGCGCATAGCTCAGCACCGGCACTTGCCCAAGAGTATTTACTGCCAGATCAAGGAGCAGCGGATCATGAGAGAGGCCCGGCGGCGCAAGTACGTGTTCCTCTTCTGGCTTTGCTTCCTCCTGATGAAATGCATCACTGCAGTGCTGCTGTGGCAGCTGTGTATGGGAGTGATAGAGCTCTTTTGAACATCTGAATGAGTGATTGTGAACTACTGGATTGGTTATAAGGAAAACACAGATGAGTGCCAGTGTCACTGAGGACTGGCTGCTTCCCAGAAGTACAGGGAAGACATGGTAACAAATACCATGTTAGAAAGAGCCACAGTACTTAGTTGGGCATGAAGTGATTCCCCATTGCAGTGGAAATAGGATGGGCTGTTTTGGAGTGCATGGAGAGTTTTTTGGTTTTTGTTTGGCTTTTTTGTGGGTTTGTGGTTTTGGTGGTTTTGATAATGCCAGATTCCAGGATGAATGTTTTATGCCACCTGGATCACTGCCATATTGGAACTTCTAAGAGTAGGAGATGGCATAGTTTGCTGTAGCCATTGAATTAACAGTAAAGTGGTGGGTGTTAAGTCATCTTTATTAGCTAAAAATCTCCACAAACTTGAACAGCTGATCCTGTTGACATGAAAACCAAGCTGAGCTTCCAAGGAAAGGCTCATTTGAATACTTTTTTTTTTTCCTAAATTTTCTAAATTTATTATCTAAAATTAATTTTCTAAATTAGCCAGCTTTAAAGTTACTTTCAAAAGGGATCGTCCTTCTTCCCAAAGGAGGATGTGGCTTTTGGTTATTAGAAACAGAGAAACTCTTAGCTTTTTTGGTTTTCTTTGTAAGGTAGCTCCATTAGTAGCTTGAGGAGGAAGACAGTATTTCTTAAACTTTTGTGTACTGAGTTTCATTTTTTTGTTTTGTTTCTAGGGAACTGAATCGTCGTAAGCACAGCAAGCCGGGATCTGTGCCACTTGTGCCAGAGAGAAAGAAGCATATTGTGGCAGTAGTGAAATAATTGTTTTCACATGTACAAAATGTCACAACGAAAGAAAAAATGTCACTATTAAAAGAATACACTGTACAAAATTTGATGGACTTTGGTAAGACAGCATATGGTTCCAGAAACATGACTTCCTAGTTTGTGCATCCTCTGACTTAAGTCATCATTTGCTTTGAGTAGTTACAAGAATTTCCCCTGTAATCTTTTTTTGCCATTGGTCTGATGTTCCTAGCCCAACACTGCATATTGCAGTGGAGTTTGACCCTTTCGAGACAAGCAGATAGCTTGGTGGAGAATATCTGTAATTCCAGTTCTATTCCTTGGTACTGTTACTACAAAAAAAGGATGAAATATGTTAATATTTGTCAAAGAAAGAAACCTCCATAGAGTTACAAAGTTATTGTTCTTATGCTGTCTTTTTAAAAAAAATTTTATTTAAACAAATTTAATAAAGTCACCTGAAGCAATGGACTAAATTTTGGTTATTCCAACAGATTATTCCAAATGTCTGTATTGTACTTCTTACAGTACAATATATTATTTTTCTTTTATCCAAGAAGAAATTCAACAGGATTTTCAGACATCTGTAAACATACTTATAATTTTGCTCTGTCTTCTTAAATATTGTTATATAACTTGACCAAACTTGTTAAGTTGCTAATATTGATAATTACTTAGTTGAATAATTTTTTGTCCTTAAAACTTGCAAAATCTGGATGAAAAATGACATACATTTTGTAAACCACAGAAACTTCTTCAGATGAGATTTATTATAAGCTTTCTGTTTTATGTTTATAGAAGAAAACTGTAAGTTTCACACTTCACAAGGTATCTATAGCCCAAAGTTCCTTTACAGTTTGCCTGTGAAACACCCTGCTTCTCTTCCAGTGGGATAACAGCCTTTTACTGTAGCTACCAAGGTGATCAGAAAACTATGCTGAGATTAAACTAGGTTGTCTAGACTGAAGAGAGATACAAGATATGTAATAACTGTAATGTTGCTTAACATCATCTGTACAAAAAGATCTTTTTAAGTCTTAACACTACAGACTGTAATGATACTCCCCTTGCCCTGAGCTTATGCACAAAAAAAATTATGAACTCAATTAGAGTAAACTTAGTACTTAAATTTTTTTTTTAATCTGGAAATTGAGCACTTGCCTTCATATAATACCGTGTTTAATGTATCTGCTGACACTAATCCATATGCATTTCTGGTTCTTACTCTTTAACTTGTCTCTTGCAGTACTGTTTGGGCAAGATTCCTGAATCATCATGGCAAAATTATGGCTCTTTGGTGATAAGAGGCCGTAATGTATCTTTTACTCTCTGGCTCACTTACCTTTATGGGGTGATGCAGGAAGAGAAGCAGATCTGAAGTGCTCTAAGTAGGATGATGAGAAGTGGAACAGATCAGGAAATAGGCTGATGCTGGCTGTGTGCCTGTTGTACTAATACGGTGCACTGTGTGCCAAAGAGAGTTTATTTTCTTCCTGAAATACTGAAAAAATTAAGGGAGAATATGCAGTCCAAAATAATGGCTTGTGACACAGCTGTAGTCAAGTCTTGCACGATTTGCAAAACCAGACTAATCTTCTGAATTGTGATTAAAAATTTTCAGCCTTGTCAGTTTTGCGTGAGTTGAAGTTGTTGATTATTGATTTGTTGAGTCATGGTAACCTCTGGTGTGAACAAGCCCTGCTGCTTGGAATTTATTTGCTTTGGTGCAGAACTCTCCATGTAAGGAGAGCTTTCAGTTCTGAAGTTCGTTAGGTTATGGTGTGCTCTTGGTGTGGAACAATCTGCATGAGCCATGTCCAGGGGATCTCCTCATGTTCTAAGACCTTTATGAGCTGTTGCTTTCAGACAGGCCCCGAGTGGTGCAACTCATAGGATCAGGGTTGGCTAAAAATTGCTGGAAAGATTGTAACTATGCTGAAAAAAGGAATTTCAGTGTTAGGAGGGTACTCAGAGTCTCTACATTCTGTTATGAATTCCTGTTGCAAAATCTTTGATTATAGTTTCACACAGAGATTGGTCTTGGCATCAGTGGGGCACCCTCTTAAGCATTCCAGGAAAAAAGTCTATTTTCCAACATCAAGTTTTGCTGTGGCTTCTAGGAACATGCTAGTTGTAAAATCAGTGTAGGTCTGAGCTGGGTCTTTCTGGTGGGAAATCAGTCATTTGGAATTTTGCAGATGGCAGTTGCAGTCTGTCAGTTCAGAGGATCCCTGGCCATGGATTTGTATACTGTTGAGCTAGCTGCTGTTGATTTATCCCTTTTGGAAACCCTTACAGTTTGTCTCTGATGCTTTTTGTGGTCATCCACCTAAAGTACATAATGCCAAAATACTCAAATACATTTATTTAAATGTAGTAGTTGCCAGGTAGTAGCTATGCTTGCAAGAAGTGCTTATGTAAGTCTGTCACAGGCCATTGCTGAAGTGGTTTAGAAATTAAAATAAAGGAGCTGGAGCCCTTAATAATTTTTTATTTGGCAGGGATTTTTATTATTTTTCCCCTCAGTGATTTGAGAGGTGTAATCAGACCTCATCTTAATCACCTTAATGGAGTTAACTAGATTTATCAAAATGATTATATGTAAAAAGGCTATGGGTACATGCATCTGCAGAATGTATGCAGAATAAAATCTTTAGTATCACATAAGATACTGAAAGTCTAATGAAACTGGTAGTATTTCCCTTCAAAAAATTTGGTGGTGTTGATTAAAGAAAAAAAGGAAGATGACAGATTATTTTCTAAACCAATGCATTGCCTACAGGCCTGCTGATAAAAAGCCCCCCAAACTTCTGACTGTGTTCTTTCTTTGGGAAGGTACTTAAGGAGTAATTTGAAAGAAAAATTATTTCTTTATTGCATAAATACTTAAAACAGTATTCACAGCCTTGGTGAACTTGGCTGTTTCATGATACAGCAGTTATGGAATTGTCAATGTTTTATTTCTATTTTATCATAGCTAGACTATGTAATGAAACAGATATTTGAATAAATAATTTCTTTTACTCTCTGTATGTTACAGATACCTAAAACAAACTAAATGACCACTCAGTTATGTGGAAATATATAAACCTTTTAGACCAACTGGAAATTTCAACAGGAGGGTTTTTTGCCAGTATCTGTGTCGCCCTTCTTCACATTGCTCATGGTAGCAGAATCCCCTGGCTTTTGGGATGAGGGCTTTTTTTTTTTTTTTTTTTTTTTTTTTTTTCCTCTCAAGCCAAAGGACCCCGGCCGTTGTGATTCCTGTATCATAAAGCTTGTAACAATATAAAACATTACCTATGTGCACACCTGCACACAGTACAGACAATAAACACTGCCAGCCACAAATCCACAGGGGCAGAGTGCAGTGCCTGTATTGGCACCTGTGTAAACAGACTGTGCTGGATATTGCTGCTCCACCCTCTTCCTTCTCCAGCTGGCCAGGCTGAGCCT
Source organism: Sylvia atricapilla (assembly GCF_009819655.1). NCBI lineage: Eukaryota > Metazoa > Chordata > Aves > Passeriformes > Sylviidae > Sylvia > Sylvia atricapilla. The sequence continues at coordinate 132,930,868 of NC_089140.1, forward strand.
CACCTGTGGGTGTGCACACAGCTGCAGCTGCTCTGTGAGACGCTCCAGGCACTGACTGGCGTTCAGCCCTTGTTTCCTCTTTGCAGGCCCCTGAACCTTCCAGTGCCTTGGACTTGTGGTCCTGCTCCAGTGGATCATCCTCCTGTTGTCCTGCTTGTGGGTTAGTCCCACATGAGGTTTGCTAGTGTTGGCAGGTACTGCACACAAGACTAGAAATAGGGTGCAATAATAATATAGGATGGACTGCAGCAGTGCAGTGTAATTGGTAAACTGTCTACATGGGACTAGTGCCCTTCATCCTCATTGTCCTTGGTTTTTCTATGCCTTTATGCTCTTTGTCCTTGGTTTTTCTATGCCTCTTTCTCTCCGGTCTACCTTAGTCACTCCCTTTACACCACTTTTGGTGGTTACCTTAAACATCCCTGAGGAAGTTTGGCACACTGCTGCAATCTACTAAAAAAATAATTCTCTAATAAATTTTGCATAGTCCCTAAGTTCTTATTCCTCTGGAGTCTTACAACCTTTAGGTAAATCCTCAGTTTGCAGTTTTCTAGGGAGTTTCCTACACTTGTTTAGTGGGTTTTGCACTAGGAGCAGTCATCTGTATTGTTTCCCTTCCATGTTCTTTGGATTGGTGAGTCTGTGCACTTGGGTTTTGCTAATTTTTCTGATTCTTGCCTTTGTGTTTAATTGGTTACCTTTAGTCAGGTATCATGCTCTGTTATATGGAAGTATCTCTGCAGTACTTTCCCAGTGAGTGGGCCAAGTGAAACTTCCTGGGGTGTGGCCCAGACTATCAGAGCCCTTTGGGTTTCCTCGGGACTCAGCCCAATGGTGACTTGAATGAAGTGAATGACAGCTTTGATCCACTTGTCCAAAAAGTACTTTTAATAATACAAAAATAACAAACAATAAGGCATCCACTGTATCAGAAGAAATCAGACAAAGCAGTACAAGGGGCAAAAGACTCGAGGCCAAAGGCAGAGTTTTGGGTCAGACAGGGGTACTTATGCACCCTGCTATGGGAGGGGAGTTTAGGTGTGGTCTGAGGGAAGGTTCCAATGGGGAACAGCGGTTAAGAATATTAAAATTCTTGCACCAAAGATCAACTTATGGTAATACAGAAAACAGAACTTTCTAGTAACAATTAGCATAGAGAGCATGTCAATCAGCCTTCTGCTTATGGCACTGAGAATGGGGTTTCCTGAGGCATTTTTCCAGGGTTCTCTTTTTTCCTGGCGAAACTGCCCTCTACAGTCAAGGGCGTGGTGGAGGCAGTAGAATTCATCTTGCTTAACCTTAGGTGTCTATAGTGCAGACCCAGTGAACAGCTTTGCATACCAGGTCTGTACTTGGAGGCAAATGCTTATTTCAGGAGATGTTTATCCCATGCTTCAGACATTTATGTTTTAGTTAAAACTATTTTTATACTTAACACTGCGATGTGAAGTATGACTAGAAAACGTACGTGTCTAGGTTTGGACAGAATTGCACACAGAGGCAATTAGGTTTAAGATGAGCAAAACCAGTGACAAGTGAACACCTTGTGCACCTTCTGCAATTCTGTACCTAAAACTCTAAAGATTTTTGAAGAGAGATGAATGAAGTTTTGTAACTGAAGACAAAGAAATTTCTGTGGATAATGGTTTGTGGGAAACAAGCTCAGTGTTAAACTAGAGAAAGATGGAAAGGTGTTTGAAGAAGAGGGACTTTACTTGGAAAGAAAAGACTGTGATGTGCTCACCCAAGGCTTCTGGGGCTTTAGAAGGTGTGTGAAGACTTCTAGGACAAAATCAAAGATCACAGTTCAAATACCACCAAATAAACTGCTGAAAGTGTCATTGCTTACTATATTAAATGAAAAAAATACACACTTCCTCTCAGTTGAAGTTTCTGTACTTTATATACAGTTCGAAGCAACTTTAGCAACTTACTTTCGAAGGTAGTGCATAATTACTGTTAAACTAACCTAAGGCAAAGCTGCTGTTTTCCAGTGCCTTCAAAGTTTGATCTGTGATCTCTGAAGGTTTTAGAATACATAGTGGAATATCTTGAGTTTTTATATTTTTCTTATATTAATGAATGTTAGTATACTTAATGGTTTCATTGTGTCCAGGGCTGGAGCAGTTTCAGCAGGTACAAACAATGTGTGCTCAGTGGGTAGATGGAAATGATCGGGAGCTTATAGCATGTTGCATCATGTTTTGTGTGGTCAAAGCCAAAGATCTTTCAGCAGATAAAAGAGCATTGCTGATTATTAAGAAGATAAATGGATGGAGATGGTATTTTGCCTGTCATTGTAAAAATGTGATTAAAAAACATAATACAATAGAAACCCACAGATTTAATATAGATTCAGTAGACATATTGTGCTCATGTATTTATTACAATACTGACATCCAAGCCTCTCACTTGTATTCAGAGTAGAATTATTTCAAGATGTGGCTTTTTTTCTAACAGCCTTATTGTAGAATATGACTTTTTTTTTCCGGCAACCTGAAAAATACCGATTATTTACAAAATAGTATATGAAAACTGTAGTGGCATAAGGTACAGGTGGGCTGTGGGATGTAGCAAGGGATAGACCTGCTAAGAGAGACCATTGCATCAAACAACTGCCTGAAACAAGTCCACTAGTTCATGACAGAGCCAAGCTTTATCAACAGCTGTGGAGTCCCAGTCTGGGTGCTCCTGCTTTTGCTATCTGGGGCAAACATCCCTGGGTAGCTAAGCAGCAGCATTCGTCATTACTCATTTCCCTTTCACTCTGTCCTGTGAGAACAGCTGTTTGCTGTTTTTCTGCACTTTGAGATCTGGGGTAGAGATCGAACAGTACCTGAGGATGAAATCACTTCTTCCTATTTGTAAAACTGTTTTGATCTGAGCATTCCAGATTTTCCAGCATTACGATTTTCTTTCTCTTCTGTTTTTGTTCTCTTCACATCCCTGCTTCTCAAAATAGCACCTCAGAAATTCTTGCTTTCTCTTTGGTCATCATTGACTTGGCTGTATTACTTACGTTTTGCTCATCAGAAAACATAAGTACTTCTTTCTTGAGGTTATTTCTACTGTATAATATCTGGGGCAATATTACCCTAAATCCCTCCAAAAATGAGGATTGTTTTGCTTTTAAAGACCTATGGTTGCTTTAATCATTTGCAGATGCCTGTGAACCTACACTCTGGTGTGCATAAGATTTGGAATGCATTAAGGGAAAGGAAACCTGGACACAAAAATTTGTGGAGGATGAGAAACCAGGAGAGCCAAAGGGGAAAGATTATTACCAGAATATAATTGCAAACTTGCCAAAGGGATGCAGTTTGGCATGGCAGGAGATGGGGAGCCATGAGGTAAAATCAAAAAGAAAGAAACATGTCAGCAGTTTTCTCGCTCAGTTTGAGTGAAGACAAAAAGGAAAATTCAGTCCCTCTCATGCTGTAAGAATGTAAGGTGAAATATCTAAAATGCCTTTTTTTTTTTTTTTTTTTTTCTCTCACAAATGGGATAATCCAGCATTTAAGTCTGAAGGCAAAAGAACCATTGGCTCAGCTGGGTATCTAAAGGTATCATATTTATAGACCAGCTATTTCAGGAATAGAGCCTGTGTTCTTTTGCATCACTTAAGGCAAAATATAACCTTGGCAAACAAAACCACTGGCAATATTTGCAGTTGCATCATTCTCAAGTGAGTATTTAACATCAGAAAATGTTAGGACATTCATGATAAGCTGCTGTTTTTACATAATCCTATCAGTTATGGCTGTCCAGTAGCTGTGGTACAGTATTTCGAACAGAAACGTTCACTATCACAAGTTAAAGCAGCATGGGGTAGGTAACTGGATTATGATACTGATGTCAAACTGTGGGATGAACTTAATTCAGTAATTGGGTGTCTAAATGTGATTTGAAACTAGGGTTTAGTCAGAAGAGGGTTTTTCTCCCCCAGGAATAAAACTAGAAATCTGGCTCAGTGACAATTCTTTAAATTATGAACAATGTGTAGTAACTTGCTTCAAAAGACAAGTACCTTTATGTGTTTCGTACCTTATTCTGTGGAGAGTCTTTTGTGTGAACAGCCCTAGACAAAGATTTTGACAGAGCTCTGTATGTTGAAGGAATGTCATAGTGAATTTTGAAAAGAGCCAAAATTCAAATGGATGGTCACACTAAAGGATGCAGTCACAGTAGCAGACATGGAAAAATGTGACAGAACAGATCAGAACTAAATTCTTTAAAGATCTATTAAAATGAGTTTTGTTAAAATGTTTAGTAACCAAAGATTTTATTCATAAGATAGGAAAAGCTAAAATAGTATGCAGTGGATTGCTAAACTAACCAGTTAAATATTTTAGTGAGAGATACCTGAAGGAAGAAACTGCAAATCTGTCAGGTTCTCATTTTATCTGTCTTAATCGAACCTACTTTTTATACCACCAGAAGCATAAGACTTCTGCTGCCTTGAGGAAGTACTATCAGAAGCCAACACTGTCACAATTTCCTAAATTTTCTTGCAAAACTGCTGTTTTAGTGAATACTCTGCTGAAAATGTCTCTCCGGTTTTCTTGTCTTTGGGGATGCCAAAGGTCAGGTGTCTTGGGCCACAATGCCCTGTCCAAGATCAGGGCCTGCATTATTCTGTGTGACTGTTTCTGAGTAGCCAAGGGGAATACCAATGCTGACAGCAGTTTTCCATCCATTCCTTCCTGCAGATGTATGTTTAATGCATAGCTACTAAAGACTCTTAGCTTGTCATGGAGGGCATTAGATTTCCCTGCTGGAGCCTGGCCATGGCCAAAGCAAAGCTTTTCACTTGAGTCATTTGCTCACAGTTGAAATCATGCAAAAGTTGCTGTTTTAGTGAGGTAATAATACTTCAGACTTCTTCTTATGGAGCAATACAATTCTCTGAGGTCACATCAGACTGGTTTTTACCACCTTTGTTTATTGACTTTCTGACTTCAGGACATTTTATTCAGTCCTGACAATTCTTAAGCAGCATGTTTTTTATCAATGTCTCCAAGAAGCAGATACCATCAGCAATGTCCAGACCTACATGTGCGTGACCTGACCACAGAATTTCACTATCTTGAAGATGTGTTACCTCCAAAATACAGTAAATTCACTATTAACTTCAAGGCAGCTGGTTAGAGATTTTGGTCCATCTGGTGCCTTAATGGGAACCATAACATTTTCTGGGTATTCTATGAATCCACTAAAAAATTTCAGAGATCCTCCTGGAAGCTTTCCGAAAGTCAATAGCAAAGACCACAGTCTAGGTATGTTTGGTATATGGTGTGTGTCCACTGTGCATTGGTTGTTCAGTGACAGTGCACAGTCTGAAAATATGGTCAGCACAAGATCAGCTACCAGAAGTAATCTGTTCTTAAGATGCAGTGATGTTGCAAATCCCATTTAGTGTAAGTATGTAGAATAATTTTCTGGAGAGGACTGTGATGCTATGTCAGTGTAACAGTCACTAAAATTGTCTTTCAGTATTTTTGTAGGTTTTCTTTCTACCTTCTTCTAAAGTAGATTCATTCTCTTGTGCTCAGTTCAAGATTTAGATCGTCATTTTGTGATCCTTTTTGCTATCTTTGAGCAGATCTGATCTGTTTTACCCTACACTGTGTCATGCCTTCCAGTTCTTCATTTTTAAGCTATTTGCATGTTAATACAAGATTATTTTCTCACAGTTGTTGTCTTATTTAAATTAGCCAAGTAGATTATTTATTTCTATTCACTATACATTTGAGTGGCTATTTTAAAATTAATTTCTTCTGCAAGCATTTGATTTAAATTTATTTTCCACAGTGCCAGCATATATGTCACACTCAGTGTTGACACCTAAAACTTACATGCCCGAACATTCAGAGGAACAAATAAAATTTACTACAGGTTAAAATCATGTTGTGCCCATATTTTATTATGACCAATCTGATGTGATTTTATGGGCAGAAGAACATGTTCTTGCCATCAAGAGATAATTTAGTTACCAAAGTTGGAAAATGTCTTTATTGGTGCTGCTGTTTTAACAGATTCCAGATACCCAAGTCATGTTCAGTCCATAATTAGTTCTCCCTACTTTCCCATTTGTGCCCAGCCTTGTCAATGAGAGTGTGCTACTGTTAATAAGGTTCTGTAAGATGTTTTAGAGAGTGGTTTTGTACCATGGTAGCATTTGGAGGGTTTTCATCCTCACTCACTTGAACTGTGTACCTGCTGCCTTGCTGCTAATTGATTCCTCCTCAGTCTCACAGGGCTCTTTGTGTGGTGTCACTCACAATCAGTGCAAATTCTCTGTTTTCCTGTAGCAGGGGAACCTCAGTAGTTCATGATTTTATTATTGTTCTTCAATTTGATACAATCTGTTCCTGACCATCTGTACCCACTCATGCTGAGAATATCAATACTGTAATTTTCCATCTCCCTCATAACTTGAGCTGATTTTTCCAGCTTGCAGCATTGTATGTACATGCCAGGATCTTGTACATAACATGGAGCAGCAGATACTTCAAGGTTTGAGCTCCTTGCTGAGATGGGATTGGACTGATGCTTGTTGCACAGATTCATCTGGGACTATCCTCTAATCCAAGGAACTGAGATGGATATTGTCATGGAGACAAAGTGAAGGCTTAGCCAGTAATATTTCTAAAGAGGAAAGCGGTCAGCCTTGCATCCAGCTCCTATGCTTGAAGAATCAAAAGAAAAATTTCTGTCTGGCCTCTATCTTTGCTTTACCCAGCCTTGGTAGACCTGTCCGGAGCTTACATAATCCTGCTGACATAAGTTTGGATCAGAGTCTCCTAAGCATCCCAAGACAGCAAGGTACCAGGTTTGGAAATGGGGAAAAATGTGGGTTTGCCTCTGTGCGGAGTGTGTGTGTGCATGTGCACGTGTGTGTGTACTGGGCATAATTCTGGCAATTTGTATTCTGCTGTACTTGGAATTAAGCAGGTTAATTTAGCTTTTCCTCTATTTGTTCATATCTAGTGCTTAGAGGATTTGGAAAATCCTATTCTCAACCATCAGCTAATTTCATAGAACCTACTACAACTGTTGTATGTTGTCTGGTGGACTATTTTATAATTGTTTTTTGAAATTTTTTTTTCTTCACACAATGTCTTGAAGTAAAATACTTCTAAATGGCATGTGATTAGAAATCTGATAAATTAAATCCTTTCAGTATGTAAGTAATCCTTCAGGTCATGCAGGCTTCTACATTTGTGTGTGTGAGAATATGAGGGAAAATAAAGACACATAATGGACTATAACAAGAGGTTTCAGTGATGTTATAAAGCACAGGAGTGAAGTTAGGTAGTTTATGGTCCACTTAACAGAAACTCTCAATAGAATAATACCTCTATAAATCAAAATTTGTCCATTGCTTATTTTAAATATGTGATTCTGACTCATGAATCCATGCCCTGTAGAAATTTCTATACCTTCTTGAGTCATGCAAATGTTACCTGCTATCACTCCAGATCTTGCTTTCTTGTTGCGCCTTATACTGTTGTAATATATTTTTTCCTTCATGTAAAGTCACCATTTTGGGGCAAAAATATTGTGCTAATTTTTCTTCTTTTTCAAAAATAATGTAGAATTCCTTGTACCAAAATTGGAGAAGTTCAAGAAGCAATCAGTATTTACGTGATGTAGAACTAAATAGGAATATAAAGTATACACAAACAGAATAATTTGTGCTAATTTCTTCATGTTGCCTTTTTCCTGCTTCAAAGGTCTGATCACAACAAAATGTCATTTTGAAGGGCATGTGGACATCATCCACTAGGGAGACAACATACTTCTCTCTATGAAAGGATTTAGTCAGCTAGTGAACAAGTTTACCTTTTCCTCTTTTAAAGATATTTTGTGAGAAAATAAAGCAAATCTGAGACATCTTTGCATGTCCTTCTCATCCTGTGAACTGATAGAAAGAAACATGAGATAACACAATGGAATTAAACGCTTGCTGGATATGAAATTACAGACAGTAACAGTGTAGGGCAATAGCAGATAACTATGAAAGCCAAAGATGCTAAATCAGGTGGACAAAGACACAGCAGACAACTTTCTGACTAGAAATGTGAAGTGGTTCCTTGTGAGAAAAGCAAACAGCCATGTCTCCAACATGTCCTCTTTGCTCTCAGGATGTGAGTCAGCAGTGTTGTAGTTGTTTGCAGACATCTGCTACTGCAGCTTAGGTGCTAGGCTGAAAGGCTTTACTGAAGTCCAGGCAGACAACATCCACAATCTCTCCCACATCCATGAAACAGGTCACACCATCACAGAAGGAGATCAGGTTGGTCAAGCAGGACCTGCCTTTCAAAAAACCAGTCTTGCCGGGCCTGATTCCCTGGTTGTGTGTACGTGCCCCGTGATGGCAAGCAAGATGATCTGCTCCATGACTTTCTCTGGCACTGAGGCTGACAGGCCTGTAGTCCCTTGACACCTCATTCCAGCCTTTTTTGTAGATATATGCTGATTTCCAGTCAACTGGGACCTCTCCAGTTACCCAGGACTACGGGTAATGATTGAAAGCAGCATGGCAAGCTATTCTGTCAGCTCCATCAGTACACTTAGGTGATCCCCATCTAGCCCCATAGACTTGTGGGTATCTAAATCACATAGCAGGTTGCTGGCTATTTCCTCCTGGATTATGGGAGTTCTGTCTCCCCCATCTCTGTCTTCCAGCTCAGAGGACTGGATTTCCAGAGAACAACTGGTCTTGCTATCTAAGACTGAAGCAAAGGAGGCATAAGTACTTCAGCCTTTTCCTCAACCTATGTCATTCCCTAGGCATCCAGAATTGACAAATGTTGATTTGTCCTAGACACCTCTTGGAGTGCAGTGATTTGTACAGAAGAAGCAATGATTTATTTTAGTGTGTAACTCGGTTTTCTATATTTTTATGGCTGAGTTTTGAATGTGTTACAGAGTCTTTTTATAGGTTTTGAATTCTTGACAGCCATGAATACTTTTGAAAATGACTGTGAATAATGGATGAATACCTATGAAATCCACAAAATCACTAACAAAATGCCATCAGCTGTTATTGATGTTTTTTTGCTTGGTATCTTTTAAAATAGCTGGCATAGGGGAGGCTGCACACACAGAACGTGGCTACTCATCAGACCAGCTCATATTCAAGAGAGACGTATAGGAAAGAATGCACCCAGATATCTAGAGAATTTTATTTGGATATTTAATGTTAACACATACAGTGGGAAGTAAAAAAGGTTATTAATCTGGCCACTTTTATGGAGAGAAGTACAGCAGTAATGAGACAAGCATTGTAAGGGCAGGGCTGTTTTACTGAAGCAACTATAAACATGTGCCTCTCAGTGCAGCTGGATACTTTCTTGCTTTTGCACATGCACCAGGTTTATTACCCTCTCCTAAATTAAGGTGTAGAACAAATTCTGTCCACCGTGTGGTCGATCCTAGAAATTATCAATATCTGCTCAGTTTGCTCTGTGGGAGAGCATGTACATTTGGTATGAAAACATTTCCTTTTCCATAGGAAAAGCAGATACGAGGCTGGGAAGTCTTTCTGCACAAGTGTATCCTCTGACTTTGTAGTACATCAATTCTGTAGCACGAATCTGAACTGTAGTATGATGGTTAATGACATTTAGGCTAAGGAGCTGTGTTAACTCAGTGTTTCAAACTTTGTCAATGTTAGGGTGGTTATCGGTCCTGTTATTTTCTATTCCAAGTCATAAACCCACTACTTTTGAAAGTCTCATCCACTAATTTTAGAGTGGATGTAGCCCTTTTTGTAAGAGACAAGGCAGACTTTAGCAGCTGATAGTCTAAAGTATTGTCTCTCTAAAAGATTCTCTGCACATTGGCAGTGAAATAACTCTTTTTGCATTCAAAGAAGGAAATTCCCTACACCTTCCTTTTTTATATACCTCTTTGAAATGCAAGAGGAAATGTCAAAAATGAGCTTGTATTTTATTATTCCTTCCCTTCCATCCTTTCCTTTGTAAGACCATTCTTTATAAAGATTTTTTTTTCCCCGTGTACACTACCAAAACAGACTGTGTTCAAGCACTGCTGCTCACAATTCACTATCATCAGGAAAAGCTGGAAATTATAAACTTAATCCATTTATATTTGAAATACTTTTGTCTGACAGCAATTCTAACATACACTTTTTGTATCAATTTTTAAGATGCTGTAATATAAGATAATAATAGTACTCAAATGTTATGTGTTTTCTGAGACTAATATTGCTAGTAAAAATAGCCAGGCTTTTGTGCCTGTGAATCTCTTCTCAGAATGTTTTGATTTTCTACTTATTAGAAAATCATTATGAATGTAATTATACTAATGTAGCTAGTGAATGAATCTTGTTTTAATCATACTTGTACTTTTAAGTATGGCAGAATCCTGGTCTGGAGAGCAGAACACAAAGCAGCCATCATCATGTTACTACGCATTTGCTGACTCTCATTTGGCCTAATGCAATTTTCCCCTTAGCCTAGTAAAATGCCAAAGTTGATTAATGTTGATTAAGACTGTTCATAAACTTTTTATGCTGCACAGTTTGATTTTATCTGAGGCATGTCAACTAGGATCTCATGGGGAGCCTTTTCAGGGAAACAGTCCTAGGAAGTGTCAAATAAGTGCTAATGATCTCAATATACAAGAAAGAAATTGTTTTGCAATTAGACTTAAGCTTTTGCCATTCTAGTGCCTTCTGTCTCTGGAGTATAAAATGAACTTTCATGAGATATGAGCTCCTTTCTTCATCTACTGGAGCTAAAATTGTAATGTATGCTTGCTTGGAGTAAAAAAAAAATAAAAATTGCCTGTACCATTATGCTTTTAGGGAACAGTTTCACAGTGCTGCCACTTTTGCCTTTACATATTATTTGAATTAATTGAACTTCCTGATAATTTTCTGGTCATTTGACAGATGTTAAACGAAGAAAGATAGATTTCTAGATAGAAAATATGAGGTTTTAAACTTTAATTATCATCCCTTTCAGGCATGCTTTCATTATCAAAGCTACTATATTCCAGGCCTGTGAGAATTAACTGTAGCTGAAAGTCCAAGCAGCTAGAGCCCTGCTACCTTGGATTTTGAGGAAAGCAAAGAGTCAAACCAGTATATTCTATCTCTCACCAACAGAAAGGTCAGAATTTAAACTGTATGCAGTGAAAAAGGGACCTCAGTAATGGGCTGGTTTTGCAGACATGGATGTTACTTTGAGAACTTTCCACTCAAATGCTGCTTTGGGAAAACTCAAAACAGTTCTACTCCAGCAATGATGCTCTTTCTCCCAAACTGTGTATCCTTTTTCTTCAAATATCAATTTAACATCATCTTGTAATGATGTCCATGAAAAAAACAGTTATCTGTCACTTCTCTAGTGTTGCTACCTTTATCTTACCTGCTGTCTTCTCATTTCAATTGTATTTGTCTGAGATACCCACATATTATGTTTTGTCTGTGGCTCTCTGAGTTTTCTGTGGCAATAAGTTGTTGCCTGTGCTATTTTTTCCGTTGATTTCTAAGGCACTAGACTCTTCATACATGATTAGGCATTCTAAGCATGACTGTAATAATAATAGTAATATTAGTAGTAGTAATAATAATAATTCAGGATATTATTATTACTTTTAGTAAAGAATAATAAATTGAGGGACAGAATCACATGGCGGAGTCCATAAAAAAAGGGAAAAAAAGCTTTAAAAAAAAACCACACAAAAAAACCCACAAAAAACAAAAACAAACCCCACACAAGCAAAAAATCCACAAAAAAACCAACCCTCCAACCCCCGCCCCCCCCCCCCCAAAAAAAAAAACAACTCCAAAAAACCCCATCAAAAAAACCCCCAAAAACCCAAAACTAAAAACAAAACCAAGGGGAGAAAAAAAAAAAAAAAAACAAACCAAAACAAAAAAACAAAGAAGAAAAGAAGAGCAAGCAGTCATTCCTGTCTTGTATAAAATCAGGAGATTTTGGACTTCCAAGATGCCACTACAATAGGAATGCATATATTCCTGAGATCTGGAACAGGATATTCTCTACCAACTCTGGAGGACAATCTTATGACTGAATTAAAAAAAAAGAAAATCACATGGGACTTAAGCATACTGGTCTTTCTTCTAAAGCAGCTTGAGTTTCAGAAATGCAGGAGGGGTCAGGGAAGAGGGATTAAAAGGCAGCAAAGAGGGAAGACAAAGTTCCATAACTTACAGGAACATATGATAATGTTCTAAACACCAACTATGATAATGTGAGCCTGTGTTGAATAATGTCTATATACTCATTATTTCAAAACCAGTGTAGTATCTGACAACTCAGAACAATTAAAAAGAAACCAGATTTCTCAAGCTGGGGACAATTTTTAATACCAATAAAGATATTAAATATCAATGAATGGTCTGTAAGTGACCAAAAGAAATAGGCTCGTATTGTTTTGGTAGGATTCTTGATTCTACAATTCATTTAGCTGGACAGTTGCAACACTGTTGATTTATTGCTGTCAGGACTGTTAGAATATAAGAATTAACTTGCTGCCCAATTACTTAGAAACATTGCTGGTACAGGTCAAGAATCAAATAGAAATGTATACCCAAAGAACTGTCAGTACACGGGAACTTTCAGGTTCTTTCAAAACTTCCTCCTTTGACTTTAGATGAGCTAACTGAACAATCAAAATTGAACAGCCAAATTCTGATAGAAAATACTGTGTTTAAGATCCTGTAAAAATTTTAGTCTGCAGGTTTAATTCAGCGTGTTTTATGTCACAGATATGACAGACTATTTCAAACTGAGCATGAAAGCAGAACTGCAAGAATGAGACATAATAAAGTTTATAGCATTGATCATATTTAAAAGCTTATGTACTCTGTGTTTATGTATAACTGATCTGGACAAAGCATCCAAGCTGCAGAAAGAATGTTTATCAAGTAACCCATTCACAGAATTATAGAATAGTTTAGGTTGGAAGGAACCTTTAAAGATCATCTAGTCCGCCACCTCTCTGAGCAACACGTTCCAGTTTTACTACCCCAGGATAAAAAATTTTTCTTCCTTCTATATATCTACTTCAGTTTGCAACAGGCTGTATTAAAACGTATTTCCCCATCTAACTTATAGATTCTCTTGAGTACTTAAAGGCCACATTAATGTTCCCAGAGCCTTCTCTTCTCCAGGCAGAACAACTGCAACTCTGCCAACCTTAAACCAGAAAATCATCTTATTGATCTGAGCTCTCTTCAGTTTTCAGCCAGCTGTGCTTACAGAAAACCTAGGTGCCAGGGCCCCTACCATATTGCATTTCAAAATACAACCTGGATCCCAGCTCCTCAGTCCACTGAGAGAAGGCAAATCAATCTTCCCACCAAAGCTGTTTTAGGAATCAGGTTGAACATCCTCCATAACCCAAGCAGCTCCTATGAAGCCCGTGGAGAGCCCCCAGTCCTCTATCCAAAAGGCTCTCCTTGAGCAGCGAAAGGGTTTGGAAGTGGCTAAAAAATTAAGTTATACACTTCAGCAAACTTTAAGAAATTCATCCTTCTGACTCAGTGAAGACACTGATTATATGCATAGAGTGGAGGAAAAAACATATTCTCTAGATAAAAGACCAATAGCTTTCCATCTACTGCAGACAGATTCTTAACACCAATGAAATTGGGGGGAACTATTTCCCTGAATATAGTTAGTTATGGTCAGTACTGTGTATACTATGGATTACCCTCTTTTATTTGGAATGAGAGTAACAAATAAAAAATAATCTAACTTATAAATATCTAGCATTGTTCAAATCACTTTTGAGTAAGTATCCAACTAATAGAAATTTACTTGGAGCATAAAAAAATGTATAGAGAATAGCAAAATCCTCCTGAAAGCAATCAAATGACAATTTGGTGATACTATATACTACGTTTCCTCAATTTAGACAGGAGAAAGCTGGGAAAGATCCAAGACTGCACCAGAAAACCAGCTCATGATTGTTGGATAGCACTTAGGACAGGACCTGGAAAACACAATTTTTTGCATATAGTTTTTCCTTCCTCTATGGGAATTTGAGGAGTCCCTTACAGATTGCTTCCATGAAGTGTCCTGCAGGATGCATTTCTTGCTGGTTATACATCTGTTTTGATCCACTGAGAGTCTGAGTACTGGTCATTTTCAACCAAGAATATGTCTTTCATTTTCTCCATTCACTGATCCATAACGAAATACTTTAAAGCTCCCTTCATGCCAACTACATAAAAATGTTTTCTGAGTTTCAAATTGGGATGGAAGTAACAAATAATTAATTACACTGATTTTTTTCCCTTACACAAAATATCATGTATTTTGTAAGCAGATGTTAGCATTTTCTTTTCAGAGAAGACTTATAGTTGACGTGCTTAAACAATGAATCTACCAACTCATTTACTCTTGTAGCTGCTGTGAGGAAGGAAATGGGAGTAAGTATAATGAGACCCTTAGTGAAAGATATTTTGTGGTGATATATGAAACTAGGTTACAATATCACAGTTTCCTTGGGAACCCCTCATGTCTAGCAGAACTGAAAAGGAACAGATAAAAAAAGGGTATCAGGAAAATTATATTAATAACTCTGCTGATGTCAGTACATTTAGATGACTTACAGAAGCCGCCAAAAGAAAGTATCACATGCCTTTGATATACAATTAGAGAGAACTTTCATTTACAGATTTTGCAGTGAAGAACAATTTCAGCAGAAGATTGTAAACCAGGAATGGGAATCTGTTTTTTTGGAGGGTGGTAGTGAGTTGAGAATGAGAACAGAAAAGAACAGGAAGGGCAGGTACCTGGAGACACATGAACAGGAAGGTCAGAATTAAAAATGAATGCTCCTTAAAAATAATTTTTGTAAATAATCATACTACCTGATAAAATTATAATTTGCTGGTTGATTACAGATTACTGTTGACCTCATTACCCTGGAGTGGGTAGAAAAGTCTGTGCTGTGAGTTTGTTTTCATCAATATGCCACCTGGTAAATGCAAATAACAGTAACAACATGAGAAAATTCTGTGCAGGCTGACAGCAACATGAACAAATAATGTTTGTTTGTAATTGCAGAAAAATGTGAGGAATGATAGGTGGAACTGATTGTGAGAAAGGAAGGTAGAAGCTTAGAAAGGTCAAGTTGAACTGTGCTTTCATTGTCATCAAGACAGGGTGTCTTCTGCCTTGAATCTGCTCTCTCTTTTCAAAACAAATAGCTAGATAACATATGGGAATTACAGTTCCTGTCCCTGTATTTGTTTGCTTACAGTTATCCATGTAATGGTAGGGGATTTAGTGGAAATGGGGCAATTACCAAGGAGAAATGAAAGCTCTTGAAATTCTGCAGTAATGCTGAGAGCAAGTATTTGTAATTTGTGGATGAAAAATCACAGGTGTGTTGAAATGAAGCAGGTACTGTAAATCCAGAGAGTTCAAAGGTAAATATCTATTGGAAAGAATCTCAGCTGAGGCAATGAGAAAATTGTAGTGATGCCTTGCAACCAAAACTACAGCCCAAAGAGTGCTTGTGTTTATGGCTGAGGCATGGTATGAAATATTCTTGAGCCAAATGTGTAACCTGACAGGAGGAGTGACTACTTTAATTTGTTCTGTTTTTTTGGAATCATTCTTAAAATTGATTGAGTGATTTCTCTAATTCTTCATTTCCCTGGGATAAAATGTATTTTCCAAAGGCTTCTGTACAGTTAATTCTTCCATTCAACATTCATAGATTGATAAAGAATGTACTATCTTTGGTAATCTGATGACACATAGTTCTACATTTCCTCTTCTTTTTGACTTCGATGCCAGATTTATCTAGTGCCTGGAAGAAATACGGAATTCGGTGAGAGCCAGCTGGCTGCAATCCAGTCTGAAGGGTGAAGGTGATGTGAACTGGAAGAGCAGAATGCTTTCAGGACTGAATGAAAAATCATACAGTTTATTTTACAAGGATATCTGCTTAAATATAATATGCTCAAGTGTCTTACACAATGGTTTATAGTTTTTAACAAAGGGTCTATTATATACAATTTTACATCAAGAAATGGGAACAGTCTCCTTTAGCTAAGGATGCCAGTGACATTTCTTAGAAAAAATTAAAATTCAATTAATATATATGCCTGATAATAGGTAGAGATTATTGTTAAGACCTGCTTTACCACAGCAAACCTCTTATGTCCTTCTGACAATCTGTTCCTCCAGAATTTGTTTCCGCAAAGGAGTGGTGTTTTCACCAATATTGTGGGCAGAAGTCTTTAGTTTTTGGAGCTGCATCCTAGAATTTATTATCTGTGGAAATACAGCTAATGAGGACCACAATAGGTTCTGGAAGATGACTTTCTTTCCCCATGTATTTGCACCTGGCTATAAATTGATGTCGTGACAGATTACATAGCTCCAGGACTGTATGATCTGGGAAGAGATTTCAAACTGCTCAAATTAAAGCTTTTAAAATCACTTTATTATTGCTGCATACATTTCCATGTTATCCAGCACTGATGTTATGTCTCATAAAGTGAGATGTAACATGCTTGCTGAGAGAACAGCGAGCAGAACTCGACTGTCTCTTACAGAGTAAAAACATTCAGATTTGGATTGAATTGTTTCTTTGGCATTCTTGGATAGGTTATTTCCCATTTATTTGGTCTGAATGGAGTTTTGGGTACAGCAGGGTACTTTTTCCAGAAATGATTCCTTGCCACAAAATGACTGCTCAGGTGGGGGATTTAGAGGTAGCAAAAGAGTTTTGAGAGATTTTTTTCACCACTACCTGATGCCCATGTGGGAAGAGGACTTTCTTCTCCAAGCTTGTCTCATGGGTGTCACGTTTTTGCTCCTCTGGGTTAGAGGAATCTGTCCAGACAGAGGTTGGGGTAGATTTCACACTTCGCGTGGGGTGAAGGACACTCCAGCAGGACCTTACGTGGGCGATCGTGGAGCAGCAGGTCTGCTGGGCTGGATTCTCTCGGCAGAACAGCGATGCCGTTCCCAGCTCGAGGCAACCGGAGTCCGGCCCCGCGCACACCCCGCGGCTCCCTTGATGTCGCTCTGCGGTTCTCTGCCCGAACTGCGGACCGTGCCGATGGGCCTACGAGGGGACGAGGATAAGGGTGCTCTGCCGTCCTCCCGGGCGGCTTCCCCATTGCCTTTCCCGCTGCCTCCATCTCCTCCTCCCGGGGCCGACGCTCCCCCGCGCCAGATCCTCCTCCCTAGGGCTGCGCTCGAGGACCGGCCCCGCCGAGGGGCGCCCGTCTCTGGCCGCGCTGCGGGCGGCAGAAGGAGCGGAACGGCGGGAGCGGCGGGAGATGCGGGAGCGGCGCCGCGCAGCATCTCTCCGCCCTCCTCCTTGCCCCCCCGCGGCCGCCGGGCTCGGTCCTCCCAGCGCGTCGCCGGCGCCTTGGCTCCTCCTTGTCCTTCCTCGCGTGATTTTTATCGCGTCCATTTTTTGTGCGGGGATAAATAAATAAATAAGGGCAGCTGCCGCCCGCCGCCCCCCGCCGCCAGCCCGCGCGGCGCCGCTAGGGGCGGCAGCCGGGCCCCGCATCGCCCCGCGCCGCTCGGCTCAGGAGAGGGAGGCAGCGGGGCGATGCGGAGCCCCCTCCCGTGACTCCGGCTCTCCGCCATGCCATGGGTTAGGCGGACTCCATCCCGCAGCCGAGAAGGCACCAGCCAAGCGAGGCGGCGGCAGGAAGCGGCGCGGTCCGGCAGAGGAGCGGCGGGAGGCGGCGGCGGCGGGAGGCGAGCGCGGCGCCCCGCGGCCCCTTCCATGGACGGCGGCGAGGAATTATGAGCCGCGGCCGGCGGCCGGGACTGGCGCTCGCCCGCTGGGGCTTCCCCCGCTGCGCGCCCCGGGGCGCCGGGGCTCCGCTCTCGTACGGCACTCCCCTAAACCCCCCCGGCAGCCGCTGCCCCCGTCTCCCGACCCTCCGACGCTCGCTCCGTCCCCCCTCTCCCCGCCGCGGGCTCGGGGTTGGCATAATCTCGCTCGCACCCAAACCACAGCGCTCCCGCGGCTAATCCTGCCCTCTCCCCTCTCCCTCCCCACCCCGCCCCCGGCCCTTCCTCTCCCGGCGCTGCCCTCTCCCCTCCCCGCTCCCCCTGCTCGCCCCCCGGGGCCCCTCCGTCCCCGTCCTCCCGCTGCCGCCGGCGGCCCGGCGGGTAGGTGCGAGGTCGGGGCTGCCGGGCACCCCGCCCCTCCCCGGCGGGGCCGTCATTAGGCTGCCGGTTGATTACAGGGTATTGATTTGTATGTGCTTCTCCCGGCGCCGGCCGCTCCCGCTGGTGCTGCTGGAGTTCGGGCAGCGCTTCTCGTAGCGGCGGCGGCAGCTCCCACCAAACATGTCGGCTCCCGCCGGGCCCCGGAGCGGCCCCGCCGCTCCTCAGCCTCCTCCAGCCCCGCAGCCCGAGATGCCGGACCTCAGCCACCTCACGGAGGAAGAGCGAAAGATCATACTGGCCGTCATGGACCGCCAGAAGAAGGAAGAGGAGAAGGAGCAATCCGTGCTCAAGTAAGGGCGGGCGCATCCCTTTCTCGTCCTCCCGGGCCCGCGGCCGCGGAAGTCTCTCCTCCGGCCCCAGGGGCGGCACGGCCAGGGCGGGACAGAGGAGTCGGGCGGCCGGGGGCGGGCAGGGGTGCTCGGCGCTGGGCGAGTGTGGGTCACGGCGGGAGGGACCGGCGGGTGCAGCCAGGGACGGGGCAAAGCTCGGCGCCTGCCTTGGTCGCGCTCCGCCGGGCGGCTCCGGCTTCGCACGCCCCGGCGCCGGCGGGAGCCAGGCGCCCAACATGGCCGCACAGGTGCCGTCCTCTCCCGGCGTGTTCCATCGGGAGGACGGGGGTGGGTCGGGGCGGCGGTCGGCGCCGCCGGAGGGGGCGGACCGGCAGCATCGGGCCCAGTGCCGGGGGCGCGGCGGGCTCCGCGCTGGCGGCGGCGGCCCTGCCGGGCGGAACGGCGCCGCCGGGGCCTGGGCTCCGGCCGCCTGGCTGGGTGGGTTTGCCACAGCCGCCATCTTCCCCCGACAACGTGTCTGCCGCCCGCCCCCGCCCCGCTGCTCTTTCCAAGCGTGAGTCCCGGCGACGGGGAAAGCGGGACGCCCTCCGCCTGCCCGGCGCGGGCGTGGGGGCGGCTCCGGCTCCGGTACCGGCTCCGGGAGCTGTCCGGAGCGACCCGGCCGAGCGCAGGGAATTCGCTGTCCGCAGCCACTCTGCCCTGCTCGGAGCAGGGAGCTGTCCGGGGCCACCCGGCCCTGCCCGGCTCAGCACCGGGAGCTGCCCACAGCCGCCCTGCCCGGCTCAGCACCGGGAGCTGCCCACAGCCGCCCCGCCCGGCTCAGCACCGGGAGCTGCCCACAGCCGCCCTGCCCGGCTCAGCACCGGGAGCTGCCCACAGCCGCCCTGCCCGGCTCAGCACCGGGAGCTGCCCACAGCCGCCCTGCCCGGCTCAGCACCGGGAGCTCTCCGGGGCCACCCGGCCCTGCCCGGCTCAGCACCGGGAGCTGCCCACAGCCGCCCTGCCCGGTTCAGCACCGGGAGCTGCCCACAGCCGCCCTGCCCGGCTCAGCACCGGGAGCTGCCCACAGCCGCCCTGCCCGGCTCAGCACCGGGAGCTGCCCACAGCCGCCCTGCCCGGCTCAGCACCGGGAGCTGCCCACAGCCGCCCCGCCCGGCTCAGCACCGGGAGCTGCCCACAGCCGCCCTGCCCGGCTCAGCACCGGGAGCTGCCCACAGCCGCCCTGCCCGGCTCAGCACCGGGAGCTGTCCACAGCCGCCCTGCCCGGCTCAGCACCGGGAGCTGTCCGCGGCGGTGTCCGGGCAGGAGCGCGGGGCCCGGCGGAGCGCCAGCTTGCCCCGTGCCCCATTCCCGGCGGGACACTGGTCTCCTTGCGGGCGCGGGGATCCCCGCTGCCTGCACGGAGTGGGTCACGCCCTTCCCCAGTCGGGCTGGCAGACACTGAGTAAAGTCGAGAAAACTGTTATCCCTTCATGATGGAGTAACCACACTGACTTCTAATGGCTTAAAAGCAAGCAAAGCTACTGCTGTCGTGGACATGACTTTGATGAGTGTGGTGAAGCTGAAGCTCTAAGCTCTCTATTTTTTTTTTTTTTTTTTTTTTTTTTTTTGTACCAGAATTAGCGTTGTGTCTTGGACATGTTAATTGCAGCTGGCATTTCACACTCAGTACCTGGAAACTGTCTTCTGGGCTTCAGTTGCTGACTTTGGAAGTCTGTTTCCAAGATTCATTGCATTATTATTAGCATCATACCAAAACCTTCAAATATCATTTGTGTGACCTCTCCGAAGTATTGAGGAGATCTCCTAAAAACATTTCAAAGTCTATTTAAAAAGGTTTTTTGTTGGATGAACATTCTGAAGCATGTCAGTGTAATGTGAGCAGTGGAAATAAAGTGCCATAACTTCTTTTGTCACCACATCTTAGTCTCTTGCTCTACAATTTGTTTGCTGTTGGGATACTTTAATTTTGAAACAATTTAGATTCCTTTATTTTATTAAATTGTGTGATATACCAAAAAAAAAATTCAAATTTTTGTCTAAAACTTCTGCATTCTTAAAAATCATTAACAAAAATGGAAGTTCAAGTTTGAAGCTGCAAAAAATTCAAGGAATTAAGGTTGCATTTTAAATATATAATAATAGCATTAAAATTTTAAAGAAGAGACCTGTCAACTTTTGCTGTGGACAGTAATATTTATGATCAAATATAAAGTAAAATATCAGTACAATAGCTTGAATGGTTAAGCTTGCAAATGAAGAATAAACTGTTCTCAAGTAATGGTAAGGTAAAACTAACTTAAAAATGTAACAGAATTGTTTTCATTTGTAATATTCAGACTCTTGGAAGCAGACAATAGGCAAAAAAAGGTCTTTATCAAATATTAAGATAAACTTTATGTGGGGATTAGTTTCTCATTATGTGTCACCGAGAGTGTCCTCTTGAGTTCTGTGTAAGCCACGAGGGAGATGGTGTGGTGTAAAGTTTATACACAAGGGATGGCCTAAAGCAGCGCTATTAGGAAAGTGCTGTTGTCAATGGAATTTGAATAGATGGCCCACAATATTTTAGAGGGTAGTGAGAAGTGAGCTGGTGTCAGATGAATAACTCATCAGTTTAGTTTTTCTTAAAATGAAGTGTCTCCTTGAACCATCAGGTACATGTTTATTCTAAAAATAGCTGCAGATTTATCAAGCATAACCCTCCACCAAAGTCATACCAGCATCTTTATGTAGATATTACTGAGTTTAATTCTCTTGAGAGATATTTTCCTTCTGTCAAAAGAAGAGAGAGAAGGAAAAAGAAACCCCCCATGTTTATATGAATGAACTACTCTTATTGCATAGAGATAAATATAGAGCTAAATCCTGCAGTCTTTGTTCAAGTGTAATTCTCCTCGAAGGCAAGCTTCTTTTGAAGTGGAAGGTATTTTTGCCTCAGCAATAAAATAGTGGCATTTCATGCCATGGAGAAATAGAGCAGGATAAAAAAAAAGATCCTGAAAACCAGAGTACTGATATTTAGAGATATTAACACAAGAACTGTTCAAATGTTGAAGAAAGCAGCAAGCATGTATTCCCTCTATTTTTTTTAATAATTTATGGTGATTGAGTGTCAGTATGAATGACTAGTCTCTGGGCTCTACTTCCTTCTCCATTCTATTTCTATCTTGTGTTTTTCAAATTCTTATGCTGTGCCCATCACTGTGGTACTTGAGCATTTTCCAAAAGAGCATTAAGTAGTGTGACTCACATCTGTAATGTGGACTATTTATTCTTTTCCTTTCACTCCCTGGGGTAAATATGTGTGGATTTAAAATAGAACCATAACTTCTCCTTCTGCTTGTTTTACTCTTTTTGGGAAAAGGAAATACAGATGGTACTGAGTTGTAATCTGTAGCAACTAATAGTGACCAGGTCAGCATGAATTCTTGCCAGGATTTGATGGAACATGATGGCATGGAAAGCAGAAGCTTTCCAGATTTGCTCTTTCCTTTGGCCTGGTTTGATCTGTGAAATACGCTGAGCTACAGTTGTGCACTGTGTTCCTGAGGTGGAACTTCTGCTTTAAAAAGGATGGGTGGCAAACTCTGGCGCTTTGACTGTCTCTCTTCTGGAATTTTTGGGGCCCTTGGAGTGCATTTTGAATGTTATGTGCTAAGAAGGTGTCTTTTTGACAAGGTTATTGAATATATATTTTGCGTAATATTTTATATGCGTAATGCGTGACAGAATGAATTTATGTCTGTACTCTGGGTGTAAGTCTTTGCTGTTCAAAGAATATTTACATATTTTCAACCTTTTTCTTTGTGGATATTTTACTGACTCGGATAGAGGATTTTTGATGATGACTTTTTCTTTGAATTATGCACATCCTTCCTCTTATAAAATCTGGTTTTGTGTGTGTAAGCTTTTTAGACAGCACATCTCATCCATACAGACTGATTTATGGGATCAGTCTTGTGCTTTCTTACTTTGAATTTGTACTTTATTTCTGTAACAAAGAACTTATTGAGAGAATGCACATAGGAAAAAAATTATAGGAGATGTTAGGATGCTGCCATTATTCATTAAGACTTCTGTTTCAGTCTGTGTGATGCACCTCCATACTGTCCTACTTGAAATATCACAGGTTTCCAGCTCCTTTGCTGAGCAGTTCTAAAGATAAAATGCTCTCCTCATAAAGTCAGACTCATAGCTCTGAAAAGACATGTATTTCAACTTTTCATGGGTATGGAGAGTTTGGCCCGGTAGCAGACAAATTTTCCCAAGAGAAATTCTGTTATGAAATCATCCAACTTTTCATATATTTGCAAAACATCACAGGTTTACCATGAAGTCATTATAAAAGACATCTTTAAGAAGTCTGAGACTTTGTCAGCTGATTTACCTAAGGGGACAAGAAAGGTGGTAGCATAGTGGGCTAACTTAGAGGATGGTGGCTCTCTGTGAAGTCCAGAGTGAGCTTTAGGAAGGTGCAACTGACTGCAGGCTCAGTTACTGTGGTAGTGATTGCACAGACACTATAAAAATGGGGAGCTACACTGAATGAAACAAAATCTCTGACAAGCAAAACTCAAGGAAGCTGGGCTGTGTGTGCTCTGTATGATACTGAGTGAGTGAGGTGTGGGGCAGGATGCTCACTTGGAGAAGAGGAAGCAATAGATTGATGGCCATGCCTCACAGAAGTGTAAATATCAGATTCACAAAGCTATTGTACTATTTTATAAATAATTATCCTATTTCATAAATAATAAGCTCTGATTTACACTGTCACAAAAGTAGGTTTTGGATTAGGATTTCAGGGCTGGAGAGAAGAAAGATATAAGTGGTGATTATTGATTTTGCTTTTGGAAAACGGATATATGTATAGGAATTCCTGAAGTTTATAGATTAAGGTAAAAAGATTTGCTTTTGACTACATAGCAAACTAGGACTCCAGGCAATGTTATTTAAGTTATGCTTCAGTAATTTTGCAGTGCATTTTGTCTGAATTTGGTGTGCTGATTGGAACAGTTCATTGCTACACCACTCATAATTTTGCTCTTGTTTCTATGCATTATAAAATAAAATATGGTCCAAGTGTCTTTAAAAGTAATAACTTTGTGCAGAATAAAATAAGTTATAGTGGAAGTTACACAAATATATGTATGTTGTTGAGGAGGACACTTGTTCTTTTTCCTGCCCTGTCATGTCTTCTTCCCTTCCTACCACGTCATTCTGCTTCCTCGTAATATTCTTTATCATCTCCCCTTTCTTTTGTTTTAATAATTTGTACTGCTTTTTGGGCCTCTCTCAAAATATGCCTTATTCCTTGCTTCTTCTATGCTTAGACATTTTATACTGCTTGCCAGGTGGTTATGGCTTGTACCTTTTGCTCTTCAAGAAGACTCAGTATTTGCAATTGTTCTCTGAAGAATCTAACACATTTTTAGACACTGTCTACAAATGATTAAAGTAGTACTTCCTCTTAGTGACTAAGCAGAATGTATTTGGAGATTATACAGAGTGGCAGTTACACTAATTATTTGGCTTGATGATGTTTGTGTTGAGTAAAGTTTTAGATGACTGCAGCAGTGCTGATGTTCCCACATTCAGGAAGTACAAGTTGGATCGGTTGGATGTAGATAAGTTTGAGATTGTATGGGGCTGAGAAATAGTAAAACAGATACAGGATTTAGTTAACAAAGAAGCCCCAAAATAGACATTCAACACCAGATAATTCTTTCTGTAATCTTGTCAAAAAAATATCTTTCTGCACTTCTTTAAAAAAAAAGAGAAAAAACCCATTTCCTTTTACATCTTAAAGAGAGGAGTGGAGATCATGATTTTAAGGTGCTGAGACTGTATCCTAGAAAGCAGTGACTGGGTGAAATGCAGTGGTCTCTGGAGGTTAGGTTAGGGGACTGAATTGTCCATTCTAAGTTTCATCTGCATGCATCTCTGAGCTGAATAACATCTAAATAACAGAATGTCAAATAATTGATTTTTCCATTGAACCAACGGCTAATTAGTGTATATATTTTAAGTGTCACAGCAGTGATAGGTTACTGCAGAACTGGTGTAAAATGTGTTTTTACCCTGCCAGTGAAATTTTAAAATACTTGCCACATATTCAAAGTTCCATAATAGGGAGGAAAAAGTAAAATAATAGTTTGAACTTGGATTTTTAATCCAGTGGAATGGGATTTTTTTCAGTTTAATGTCACCTCTCCCCCTTTTGCTTTAGTGGCTTCCTTCAAGTTTTGTTATCATATTTACAGTCAGTCAGAATGCTAGGGCAGTTTCTGAGACCATTAGACCAACCTTTTCCAAGAAGGATTATTTTGGTGTGTTCTTTAATTTTCCCCAAACATCTTCACTGACGATGCATTGTGACAGAAACTTGGGGAGGTAAAACCCCAAGAACACACAGTGATGAGTAGTGATCTAATCTATACCTGTTTTACTGCAACAGACATAAATTGACAATGAACTTTGAGGTGGGAATGATTTTTTAAGTTTAGATCACATGGACTGTTGTAGTAATGTCTTGCTATATCAAGGTTATTAACTGCAATTTGCGTTAGACAACCTAATCTCTCTAAGAGTGGGCAAGTCTTTCTTTTAGTTTAAACTCATAAGCAGGAAGAATCTCTTGAAGTACTAATTGTCTAAAAATGACATTCAAAATCAGTCATTGTTGAGATAAAGTTATTCATATTATATATCTGAAGTTCATATCAACCAATATTGTTTTCAATGCTTACTGAATTTAGATCTCTTTTGCAGGATTACATGGTGTAACAGGAGGAACTGTTACGTTCTTGAAGTTACTCTGTTGAGGGTATGTTAATAAAAACAGTTTATACCAAATCTAGTAGTGCATTTGTAAACTCAGTAAACTCCAACAGCTTCATCTCAGGAGTTATACTTCTGGTGATACAGTAACATTGCAAAGTCAGTGCTGTGCTGAACCGCTGCTTCTGCATGATACCATGTGGTGACTGTCCTCGTGTAGTTTCTCTGAGCTATGATCTTGAAGCTGCAAAGAGGTCAGTAAGGACTGAAACTGTAAGAGTTAATGTAACAGTGAGAGATTGCATAGGGGAATAGCAGTGCATATAAGAAGTAAATACGTGTAATTTTTGGAGAGTAAGAGTTCAGAGCAATTTCTGTTGTCTTCTGTCACTGAAGGTGGAAGGCAGTGTTTTTATAGTCTTGAATTTAAGTATCAGCTGTCATCGCGTAATATGCTTGCAGAGTGAATTCTCAGTTGTATTTTGATAAAGAAATCAAACTCATGCATTTTGATAGGGGAAAAGTAATAGTCATAATAGCTGACTTTATGTATCTGTATCTTTAGGAGTTTCAAAGTTTTGATGTGAGGTCATAAAGAATATCTTTGATTTAAACTTTGAACTTTTATTAAAGATATTGTGAGATCTATCCTGTTTGTTCTAGCAGGGGTTAGCAAGAGTTGAACTTGTGTTTCAAACAAGTCTTGAGTGCTTCTATTTAGAAAATCCATAAGAAAATCTTTAAACTTTAAATAACACATAAAACATATTATTTTCTTTGTTTACTGTCTCTATGGGGTTGGTTCTTCCTTCTTAAATCTCATATGAGGTCGCTTAAATACTTCCTGATGACCTATTCTTTGACATTAATATTTTTAAGGTGAATCATTTCCTATAGCAAATACAATATTGTATTTGTACGCAGGATATGTAACAGGTCATAACATTGTTAGATATTTGATAAAACGTGGCATTTTGGTTCTGTGTATTTTTGAGGGCAGACTTCCTTTAGAATGTGTATTATTTTAAGCATATGAAGCACATAAAATGCTTTCACCTTTAAATAAAATCGTGAGTTAGAAGCAGTTCATCTATTTTGGAAAATGGTTTACAACCATCTTTTGAATAGCTTTTCAGAAATATGTGCTCCAGTGTGTTAGCAAGAAATATTTTTCCATATAGTGTTTATTTAACTCTTGGTGCATGTATACACTTTTCAATTACAGAAAGGATGAGTGAAAAGAAATTATTTTAAAGCAGTTTAAAGCTCAGAGAACACATAGAATAATAGAAAACATTGCTGGTTGCGACCTCAACAGGTCTTCCAGTTCATCCTTTGCTCAAGGCATGACCAGCTCTTAAGATAGCAGTTTCTGATACTTACTTGTCTAAACTAGTGATTTGCACTTGTGAGACCCACCCCCAGCCAGTGAAATAAATAGACTTCCTGGCTGAGGCAAGGGCATACTGCAGATGATGCACTGAGTTCAAGCTGATGATCTCTGCAAGAGCTGTGTTGCCTAAGTAGCAGAAAGTGAAGAGTGGGCCAAGCAGATCTTAGGGTAAAACTCTTGTATACAGTATGAAAATGTTAATTTTTTTCAGATTATATATTACCACTGAAAGGTATGAGAATAATGATTCCACTACTGATTCAACCAGGGATGGAGATTTCTTGAATTCCCTAGATAATTTGTCTCAGTTACTCAAAGCCCTTATACTTACCTCTAGAATTTTCCCCTTACTGTTAAATCTAAATCTCTTTCCTGCCATTTGCTACTTACTCTGTCCATAATGGAAATGCAATGCAGTGTGTTATTTTTCTGTTTTTTATGTATTTCACAAATGTGATCATATCTTCTCCTGTATATTCTCATCACTCCTTTCTGTGGATTCAACAGGTCATATTTTCTTGATTTCTGACCATTTTTGCTGCTGGTCTTTATATATACTTTTTGACTGATTTTTTTTGAAAGAAAGTGTCCAAACCCAGACACGTATTCCGAAGCTGTATGGAGAGAGCATGAGGATAAAACTATCTCACACAGAACTCTCTGCTTGCATAGACAGTGTCACGTGTTTGGGGCTTTTGTTGTGATAAAGCACTTATGGATTCCTGGTCAGCTTGTGATCTACTATCCTTTCACCCTGCTTTTCTGCAGACTCTTGTTGAATCAATCATTCCTCATTTTGTATTTTGAATTTGAGTACCTCAGCTATGCAGTGTTTGTCTTTAGTGCCACTGAGTCGTATTTTGTCTGTATCAGATGCCTCTTACAAATTTTGCATTCAAGTGCTAAATAAAATGCACAACAGCCCTTGGAGCAAGAATGAGGACTTGCCTCTAGAGAGAGAGGGAGTCCTAATCACAGAGATATTTTGACTTTCTCTTGCCCATACATTCGTGATCCTGACCACACAAATGTGTGCCTTCATTGTCAAGATGCAGAATAAACTTCTCCAGTTTTACCCGTAACTTGTTCATTTGGGAAGAGACAGCTGTGTTCAGATCTCTGCCTGATAAAGGAGGTCTTTCACCAGCTTGGAAGTACACAAACGCTCTATTATTTTAAAGGAAACAGTTGTACTGCTGCCATTTTTATTCAGTAGTGCAAGATGTTGTTTGACTTACAAAAAATTTGACAAAAATTTGAGATCCCAAAAATACATAATTACTAGTTTAGTGAAAATAAGAAGATGAGTAGTGGAAGTGATTGTCCATGCTCCTGATTGAAAAGGTCTAATCACACCATTTTGCATTCCAAGGAGTTATAGGGAAGAACCAACACTGGCATAAATATGAATCCATCATGAGGTGTGAGTCCTCACAAAATCAGACTTCTTTAAGTTCAGCACTCATAAAACTGTTTGGTTAATGAAAATCATTGCCTCAGTTTTGGCATCTTTTTTATTCCTACATTACATCATTGAGAGCCTGGATTATGTTATTTGAGCCCAGAAATTCTTTGGGATTCTTCTGACCAGATCTGAATACCTACAGAGGAAGACATCCATATCTGAAATCACTTAGGTTCAATTTGAAGCAAATGGAAATAAAGAGGTGCCTTTAGGATGTGATCCATCTCATCTTAAATTAGACATTTCAAATAGGCCAGCTGAATTGCAGAGCCTATTTCTGGCTGTGGACTTAGAAAGAAGATAGAGTGAATATGTCAGATGTAGAGGTCTATTTCACAGACTTCCAGAACTAGGTAAATTGAGTCTGCCCTGCAGAGTTCTGCCTTTGAGAGTAACTCTTCACTATTTGATCTTATAAGAATGCTGGGGACACTTTCCCCGCTGATGCTGACGTTTATGGTTCCCTAGAAGCTGTTTGTCAATCTGCATATTTTGCTTATATTTCTATCAATTATTAATTAGCATATGCTCATTTATCCATGACCTTACTGTTTGAGACTCACTGCTGGGAACCTGAGTATGCTTCCTTTCTAGTCCATGGTTATTCTTAGGATTTGGTATATTTTTTTATGCTGAATTCAGAAAGCCTTTGAAGAATGAAATCTAAAAGAAGACCTTGGAATATAAAATCTTTCCAGCATGTGGGATTAAGCATGCTCATCATCAAAAGAACATTGCAAAGAAAACCTTCCTATGCCATTCCCCAAAAAGAATGACTAGCACGTATTTTAAGGTAGGATCTCATAGATGAAACTAGTCAGATTGCTAGATGGGAAGTCACAAACAGGATTTGTCTACTACTTGTAGGCTTAAAACTGTGTAATGCTAAGACCCAAATAAAGCTCTATAAACTCAGTTTGACAGTTTCTTGCCTTAACTCACACACCATATCTTTTGTTATGTAGTGTTTTAGTGGTATTTTTTAGCTACTATGTATGTATGAGTTGATAGGTCACTTTTGATGACCTATCAACTATAGGTTATATATCTATAGCCTCATAAGTACATACTGTTGTCCTGCTATGCATTCTGAATTCAGCATTTTCTTGCTTTGAAAGTCTGGATAAACAGGTATCTATGGAACATGCTGTATGATATTGAAATCAAATATATTTTTGCTGAGTCAGGCCCTAAGGCAGTTTGGGAGCATGGGTTTTGATTCAGCATGCTTTCATTAATTTGGCTAGTCATTGCGATTATGATTCATTTCATTCTGTGTAACCGACTGCTGCACAGTAAGTGACAGCTGAACCATGTATTATCTAACAGATAGAAAAATAGCATCACTGTCACATTTAGAAGGCTGAGGATTATGCTTTTATCAAACACATGTTTTTTGCTTAAGTTAAAATGCTTCAGGAAAATATTTTTTCTTTTTCAAACTACTTGTAATGTTACAGTAATGAAGTGATGAAATATCACAGTAAACACTATGAACTTTTTAAATTAAGAACTTAATTTTATTCTGTTGATAGAATGAAGCAGCTTGTTCTGGTTTTATTTAATGTATTAGCTTTTTTGGATTGGTAGTAAGGTTATGCCTGTTGATACTTTTATGATAGTCTCATTTTCATATAAGTAGTAAGTCTGAGGAGCTAAGGCTAAGTTTAAGTGAATGGTAAATATTTCTGAAGTGTTGATATTACTTCCATGCTAATACATGTTACATCAGAAGTCGTTTCAAGTGAAGCAGTAATTCTTATTTCTTTGTGAAACTTTACCAAAGATTCCACCAGATTTTAAAGTTAAGCAAAATCCCAATATGATTGAAAGAAAACTGTATTTTTATCTAGTATCCCTATTTCTTTTAAAAAACTGTATCTTCCAAGTTTAAAGATATGTATCAAAAATCCAAATCTATTTTTTCCTGCCCTTTCTATGGTTAATCTGAAAAAATTGCTGTACAGGATGCTGTGAAGGCACTGGGCCAAGAAAAGGTGCTTTCAGGGTAGAGTACAGAAAAAGTATTTGTTATTTAGAAGCCTTGAATTCTGTCTGCTTGATGTCTGAAAATGCAGGTGGCCAAGGATGAATGAAGTTTAATGTGCTATAGCTGAGTACTAATGTACATTTACATATTTTGAGTTTACTTAGACATGTTTGGAAGATAAATGTTTCTAGCTACTTTGTAGAGTTTCCATGAGCTTGTCTTTTGCAGAATTTGCAGTGTTCTTGTCTAAAATTTGGTATGAGTTATATATTCCCAAGATTTCTATAACATAGATATTATCATGTATAACATAGATATTCTCATGTATAGAAGAAGGTTATATTTGGAGAAAGGCAAAAGAAATATTTAGTTACATTTTTAACTTTTGGTATGAATGGTCGTATTTTTTCTGCATAAAGAAGAGTGATAAAAAATATAGAATTAGTCCATGATAATACTATGTCCTAACTTAATGTCTCAGATGTAAATAACAATTTTTTAAATAAGTAAGACCAGTTAGTTACAAGTAAGAAGTTTGTTTATTAAAAGTAATATGGGTTGAAATAATGTCTTTGTTTAGATTTATAATTTTGCCTAATAAAACTTTAATAATCAAAAAGCATTCCCTGAATCTGGAGTTTCACTATGGAAACTAAGTCATAGTTCAATAGGTATTGATCACGTTGTCATTACAATAGGTAAAAGCACCGATGTGTATTTTTTCTTCTTATTATTGAAATAATTAATTATATACTCCTAATTTTATTTTAGGTTAAATAAGAAAGAGCAGTTTAGAGCCGGTAGCATGTTTTGCCGCTCTTCATAGCCACAAGGTTTTTCTATGATAAGGGCTTAGGAGTGTTTTATTATAGTAATCCACAAAAAATTTGTATTTCAAAGGGACTGCTGGTCCTAACATGAATAAGACTAAGCATGATGACCTATTTTAGAAGAGCTCTTGCCCGCCATTGGATCTGCTGGATTTTCAGTAAAGCTGCCCAAAAGAATGATGTTGGTTTGTGTGAAAAGAGGGAAATTGCCATTAAATATCTTCTATCTTGGACATAAGTATATTTTATTCAGTATTTATGAGATTGCTGAATGGTATTATGATGTGGAAGGAGGTTTATACCAGAACTCTACTGTGCCTTTCTACTGCTTAGTATGTTTGGGCATCATTAGTATCTTTTTAGGGACTGTTTGAATATCTGCATAAGTTTCTGTAATTACATCACTGAAATGTATTCTACCCTTAGTTTCAGTTTAATATAGATTTTCTTTAAAAATTTTCTCAGTGTGTGAAACAAAGGAAGAAAAGGATTTATTGAACTGATTCCCACCAACCTAAACATTCTTTGCCCTTTAGTTCATAATTAAGTTCATATTGCCATATTAAATGAAAATTTACATAAGAACATATATGGAAGCATGTAACTCACTAGATTCATAACTAAAAATGGTATCACTTCTTCTTTGGTGTGAAGGAAGTATTCCTATACTGCATTTACATGTCCAGGTGTTGGGGTGGAGCTGCAGGGGTGGCAGAAGACACCAAGACATGCCCTCATGTCAGAAAAAACTCCTTTCCACTTGCTCCAGAATGGATCTGCCACTGGCCATATTGTCCATCAGTGACACTGCTGGATAGTCACATTATCTCTGTGGATAATGTGTAAGAGAAGATAAAGAATCCTGTAAAACAGTGAGAGAGAGAGGGAATGAGAAAAATATGAGAGAGACAGCCCTGAAGATGCCAAAGCCAGTGGGGAAGGAGGAGCAGGATGTGCCTGCAGGCAGCAGAGCAGAGATTTCCCTGCAGCCCACGGTGGAGCCCATGGTGAGGCAGCTGTGCTCCTGCAGCCTCTGGGGGACCTCATGCCAGGGCAGGTGGATGCACCTTGTATGAAGCTGGGACTTCATGGAGGGCCCACACTGGAGCAGGCTCCTGGCAGGACTGCAGCCCCTGGAGAGAGGAACCCACACTGAAGTAGGTTTTCAGGCTAGACTCTTGATTCTTCAAGGCGCCCACGCTGGAGCAGGATGTTTCTTGAAGGACTGCACTCTGTGGAAGAGATCTGGAGCAGTTCTTGAGGAACTGTAGGCTGTGGGAAGGACCATTTTGGAGCAGTTCAGTGAGGACTGTATCCCATGTGAAGGACTCCACATTGGACCATGGGACAAGTATGAGGAGAAAGGAGTCACAGAGATGAAGAGCTCTCAACTGACCACAATGTCCCTGCCTCCTCCACCTGCGCTGCTCCAAGTATGGAGGTAGAAGGTTCATAAGTGAGGCTGAGCCTGGAAAGAAGGAAGAGGTGGGGGGGAAAGTGTTTGTAGATTTTTTTTTTTCACTGTCCTACTGTGTTATTAAGTGGCAATAATTTGAATTAATTTTCCAAAATTGGAGTCTGGTAACTGGTGAGTGGTCTCTCTGTCCTTATCTTGACCAGTAAGCTTTTTCATCATGTTCTCTGCTGTATCCTGCTGAAGAAGGGGAATGAAAGAATGGCTTGTCGGGTGTCTGGCAGCCAGCCAGGGTCAATCCACCACAATATTTATTTAGCAAATATATTTGCAAAGGCTAACTTGAACCTAGAGATACTGCTCTTCCTGGGTCCCTGTGGAATCAATACAGTAAGAAAAAGAGAAGCTTCTCCAGAAGGCAAATCTGAGATGCTAAATTCATCTCCAGAGCCCCAGGCAGTTCCATGCTGTCAGTGCAGCACCCGCAGCTCCATTGCCAGCCCAGCTGCTCCTTCCTGCTTCCATGACACCATCATGGCCCTGGTGCAAGTGT
Organism: Sylvia atricapilla; assembly: GCF_009819655.1. Lineage (NCBI taxonomy): Eukaryota > Metazoa > Chordata > Aves > Passeriformes > Sylviidae > Sylvia > Sylvia atricapilla. Next base: position 132,963,807 of record NC_089140.1, read on the forward strand.
CTGTTGAACTGTCTACTGAAAGTGTTTCAGGGAGGATAAGGTAATGAAAAAGTATTTTGCCCCTTCATCACTTTGGCAGAGAATCTTTTTAAGCTACAGAAAGGAACTCATCTGATTTACTGTACAGTCGTACAAAATGCTGAGCTAGCACAGCTGAGGGGCTGAGAGAGATTAGCTACAGTACTTTTGGAGTCTCTGAGAGCAATGGAATTATTCCACCGTTATTTCCACAGTCTGCAAAGACTGGTTATGTTGCACTCATTGAGAAAACCAGCAGTCAAACATGTACAAACTAATTTCTGATTTGCAGTTGCTGTTTAAAGTCTATGAATCACTGCCACCAAAATTAGCGTTCAGTAATTTTTTGGTGAAGAAAACAAAGAAAATGCTCTTAAGTTTTTTCTGCTGAATAACTGGAGTTGGAAAGCCATTACTGTTGTTACTTTAGATAGAACCAGGTTTTGTGTCTCCATATCAAACAGCAGGTTTTCTTCTTTAACACTTTTGAAGCTCTGATTTTCAGACATAAGTTGGTTCAGCTCATAGGATGAAGACAGAGAGGAGAGATGAATTACCTCAGATGACTCTGGTTAAGTGAATGAGCTCTGTAAAGCTGTGTTGCTGCATTTTCCGATGTGATCTGGGACATAAATAATGAAAGATGTGCAGCAAAGGCTCTAGTTGTAATTGCTGCACACACGTGCGCTTGTATTTTTACAGGTGACTGGACAGTCTTTTTGTTGTGTGAAATAATGGGAGAGCTGCTTAACCCCTAGTATTTCAGATTTTGTATGGGAAGATCTGATTATTTAACTGTGTGATGGCTTTAGCTCTAAGTTTCTTTGCATTTTGCTTCAAATGTAGGCTACATCAATATTTTTTAAAAGAGGACACACAAATAGTTTTGTTCTAATTAATCTGTTACTGAAACATAATTTTAAATAGAGATCTTGTAGATGACAAAAATTATGATTGACTTTCAATATGCTAGGGTCATGAATTCATTAACTACTGAGTGTTTTTAAGATTACATAGAGAAATACACAGTGTGAACTTACTATTGCTACTGTCTATGCCAACGCATAAGAAAAAGATAGACCTTGTATCAAAGCATTTAATTTTTTTAATAATTGCAATAAAAGTAATTGATTCTCCTAAGTTGCAGGCTTGCAGACTTGTGCATTTGATATGTAGCCTCATCGACTTAATTGAATTAAAAAAAATGACTGAGAAATGCAGCAATTAAAAATATTGCCATGCTAGTAGCATTGCCATTGCTAGTAGCAATTTTCTGAATGCCTACCTAGCATTCTTATTTTTAAGCAATGCTATATTTAGAAGGACATTTCATTCTTTTAGAAGAGAAATGAATCTATCAGGACTAGGACTATTATGTAGGAATATTAAATATTCACATATTTTTTACTACTTGGTTGCTAATATTAGCCCAGTAGTCATTATCATCTATTATTGGTTAGAATTTTTTTCTCTTGGGTTGCTATAATTGTCGTCTTTGATCTATATTGTATAGAAAAATAAAACAGCTGTCCCCTTTCTTATGTCTACCCTCTAGAATGCTGGTAAAAATTACTACAAAAGCAATATTTTAACGTGTTAACATGTGTAATATCCCCCAATGACTGGGATGGTCCTCCTTTCATAATCAAAGCCCACTCTTCTGGAAAGATTTTCTGCCCCCAAATCTGAATTAATTATGCATTCAACAAATGTCATATTCATTTAGAAGCCAGTATTTTTATTACAACTTTGTTTTGAACAGTTTTCCTCTCAGTGTCAGACACACATTTCTGGAGGATGTAGTGAGCTTTTACTTTTTCACAGGTTAATATTCAGACTGTTTCAGTGGCTGGTTAAAATTTTCCAGTGCCTGATTGTATGGTGACTCCATTACTGGTTTGTAGTAGTGCTGTCTAGAATGCCTGTGTTAGTGTAAAATGAAATACCAAAAAGTCTTTTCTCCTAAGGCTATATGTAAAGAAGGAGCACTTGTATTAGATGTTTCTCTTTCTAGAAATGAGGATAGAACTCATATAGGGATATACCTGAGATGATAATGGAATTATTCTGAAAAAAGGAAGATATTGTAAAAGACATGTTCATGTTTAACAAGATTTTTTTCCACACTAGAAGTTATGTATTTCTTCCAATGCTCCAAATAAGCTTTAAATTGAGTAAAATCTAGTTTAATATTTTAATTTTGGTTTCATGTAAGTTATATGAGATAGGATTTTTAATTTTTGTCATTTTATATACTTTTTATATATGAAAGTGTGGGAGATGACCATTTAAGTCTGTCTGTTCTTCATATTTTAATACAGACTAATTTGAAGTTGTTCGCTTCCCCAGCTCATTTTTATGGATGAAGCTTGTAAGAAAATATTTAGGTTAGAGCCTCTCTCTGGCAAATAAAACACTTCATGGCTTTCTTGTTTTGCTTTCTTGAAAATTTTGTTTCCATAATGAAATAATAGAGCCAAATTTTGGTTTAACTTGCATTCTTTTATTCTGTTATAAGTCTACTAATGTAATTAGATCACTTCTGATTTAATCTTATTGTGAAAGAAAAGAAATTATGTCCATCATTTCTTATAATTTATGTCAAAACCTGTAAGGGCCATGTGGGAGTGATAGACTCCAGACAACCTTGCTGTAGCCCTGTAGAATTTAAGCCATGAATTTGTACTGCCTGGACTGTCTTTGCTGCCTGAGGAAGAGTGAAGAGAGCAGCAATCTAAAGTGAGTTGTTGTGCCCATCCTGGTGAAATCTTGAAACAAATGAAAGCAGAATCTGCCACACTGACACTGTACTCTTTGGTTTTGTAAGATTTTTTGCCTTCTTGATAAAAAGGACACGTATTTTGTTTTCATATTCAATGTACAGGCTTCCAAATTTCCTGCTAGCAGTAAATTAACATTTCCTGTTACCACTGCTTGAGCAGGAGATGCTTGTAGTGAAAGCATGGATTGTAGATTGACTCCTAATATTTTGCTGATGTCTTTATTTTTCTTACACAGTAAGGTGTTTTCTGGTAATTTGTGTAAAGATTGATACTATTTTCCCTTCTAAGAAGTGGATAAACATCATAATATCTAGTTTTCCACCAGATGTAGATGAATAGATTAAATAGGTGTAATAAATGCACAAAATTGCGACACCTTGTCCAGAAATATCCTAGCAAGAGAGTAAAATAAGAGTTATCAATCATAAGTATTGAAATGAATCAATGACGGACTAAGCTATTCACTGTACCTGTAAAAGGTGAAGAAGTTAGCAAGCCTTGTAGTATCAGTGCTTAATGGTTTTATGGTTTTCACTGTTGGTTCTTTGGTATGTTCTTTTTTTTTTTTTTTTTTTTTTTTTTTTGACTACTCTGCTACCTCTGGATATTTCTGGGTAACATCAGTTTGTGCAATACACACAGTATAAAGGTTCATATTTTAATAAATTGAAATTAGACTATGTTTCACAAACATGATAAAGCTTTGGGTTAAAGTTCAAGCATAATCATCTGTAGAAAGTATTCTGCTTACAGTAATAAAAAGTGAAGGAGCTGAAGGAAATTGCAAATTGATATTTTCACTTATGACCTTAGCTTTTATGTAGATAGAGCTTTAGATTTTTTTTTGTTTACAGTAGATAAAGGGAAGACAGTAGGGCTTTCAGTGGTTCTTGTTCTCTCTCTATAGGCAGATAACTCACCTTCAGGAGCACGCACACTATTTGGGTTACATAAGTCAAGTTTTATACAAATGTTTCTGGAAATAAAAAATATTTGAAGACTATTTCTGATTTAAAGCTAAAAGAAAGCTATTCCAATAATTAGGTGGACATTAGAAGTTATGAATGCACTTGACTATTACTAAAAATCTGAAATAGCCTCTGTCTATGTGTATTATGATTTTAATAAAAAAATACAACTATTTTTGAAAAATAAACAATAGCTACTCAATATCCTTTGGGGTCTCATTAAGAAAATCTTTCTGATCCAAAGTTTTTTTACTGTGCTGCAATATAAAATGTCTTAACACTATTTTATCTGTAGTAGACAATGTGTAAATGTAGCTGTCATATTGCCTGGAATGATCTTTGTCCCTACAGCTTTCTACTAGATCTTTTTGGTGGAAAATCCCCATATTTCTGTTGCTAAAGAAATGGGTGCTAACAAAATTACCTCCTGTCCTGATAAATTCGTCCAGTTTGGTCAAGTAAGAACCAAAGTAAAGAAATTCTAAAAGGGCATATTTAATTAATGTTATTTCTAAGAGCTGGCATCTGATAGTTGGAGCTTTTTTTTGTGCTGTCAGCTGCACCATTTCCAACTGAAGTACTGTTTTTAATTTGCTTCTGACAGACAGCCATGCCAGTCAAAATGCGCGAGTCTGGTTCCTATCAGTTTCTGTTCATTTGCTTATTCACTTCCTTGCTTTGCTACAGCCTACTTGTGCTTCCTCAATCTGTCAGATACACTTAAAGGAAATTGTAGTCTACATTTCTACCCTAGTTTTGTTTCTCCATGTTTCTTTATTTTAATAATCTGTTTTATCCAGTTTTAGTTCGAACAGATTGATGTAAATTTTTCAGAGGATGGTTAGGTTGAGTCAAGGTGCTTGTGAGAATGACACCAAAATGCTGAACGTACAATGAAATCACCCAACCCTGTTTCTGCCTGTACTGGAGAGGAATACAAAGCTTTTTTCAGGACTGCTACTTTCCATCTCCAGCAGATATGTGGGTGTTTCCTGGGCAGAGGTGGAGAGGGAATTGACCTTAACATTTGTTAGCAAGTTTTGGAATTGTCTGCACTCTCACAAAGAAGGAAGTGATTAGAAACAAGAACAAATCCGACTTAGATTATCCTTTTGCACTCCCAAAATACATTTTTACTGCCTTGAACAAATGTTGCCCCTGAAGCAGCACAAGTAGGTTTTGTTCCTTTCTCTGGGCTTTTGGTAAAAATAGAGCAAAAGTGCATCATCCACAAGACTCATATCTTAGTGTGCCCATCTTTGTCTGTCTCTTTCTGCTTCTTTTGTTTTCTGTCCTTGAGGAAGGATGTTATTCTTGCAAAAGTGTTCACTGGGAAGTCTAGTGGTTGAAAATAAAGTTGTGAAACTTGTTTTTCAGATAGAATACTATTCTCTACTGAGTACTGAGAATCCAAGAATTTCTCAGAACACATTTCCCAGTATCTGCAGCATGGTACACGTTCCATGTTCTCTGGATTTAGATATGCAATTCAACTTTGGGGTTTTACTCCATAATAGCACAAAATTAAAATGTATATCAAGTCTCTCCATGTTTCCTGTGTCTTGGTTTCCACAAAAAAGGAGCATCTGTGTGACAGTTACAGTACACTATAAAAAATAACTGATCACAGAGGTGAGGATATCTGAGTCCTGATGCATGACAAAAGATTTCTTTAGGTTTACCTTTGGGCCCCTCCTAATTCCATTACCTGCAGGGTGCACGGCACTGTAGGATCTACTACCCATGAAATATAGCTGTATCTATGGCAGCAAGACCTGTAGCTAGCCCTGCAGGCATATTTTTAACTGTAGTGTGTGGTGATGTGGGTTCTTCCAGGATATTCTTGTTTCTTGCTGGACATGGAGTTTGCTGAATTATATACAAGTTATGTTTTCTCATACTTTTTAGGAAAAGTTGAAATACTCTGACTAGAAAATGATTAAAGCATGAAAAAAAGTGACACTGTCCTCATTTGAAAACAGAAAGTTCAGCCTCCTGGATACTTCAGGTTTTAAAAACACTGTTTTGCCATCAGTACAACTGTGACACCAGGAGAAATGAGGAATTCAGTATAAACCCATGACTGTGCACTTGATAATAATTTCACTCTTAATAATCTAATCCATCCATTGTAATGAAGCAATTAGCTTGCTCTGTCCCTAGCTGTAATCTAAGAGTGAATAACGACATTTATTCTTGTTTCAACAATTTTGCTATTGAATATTAGGTGGGGTTTATTTTGCTTGTCCTTTCAGGCCTTTTACATTGCAGGAAAAACATGTTTTTATATGTCAGGAAATCTGTTGCAAGGACATTTATGATAGATGAATTTAGCTTGCTGTCATAAATTTCCTTAGTTCAGAAATAAAGGTAATATAACATTGGAAGAAATGAAAAAAAAAAAAAAGGGAAAAAAGGGCAAGGAAAGGAGAAATAACAGCTGCTATTAGTTCCTCAGGTTTCATTTGAAGTGATCAAAGAAGTTATCTATGACAAAGTATTACTCATTCTTGATCTCATCAGTGAGCCTCAGAAACTTCCACGTATTTTTCAATTTCTTTTATGGTCTAACACTCAATTTCAATATATATTATTTTTCTAAGTCTGTCTGGTTAAAATAGGAACAAAATTTTCTTGTAGACTTTTAAAATGGGATAAGCCCCAGATTTTATTTGATGTGTAATATTTAAGGAGAAACTATGTGAATATGCTTATTTTGAATTCATAAGGATTTGTTAGGTAGCACTTGTTTTCTTTCTCATTTTTTTCCTTTCCCCTCCAGTGCTTATTCCTTGTAAGAGCTTTTTATGATACAGGTAGATTTTGTCTAGTGTAACTGTTACTCCACTCTTACAATGACAAGGAATTCAGCATCAGATATGGCATTTGGGAGATCTGAGGAGAAGAAAGGCAGGAGGAAGAGTGTTTGGGTTTTGTTCAGTTCAACAACTGAAAGGCAGTTCCAAAAATTAGGAAGTTTTTGAGAGAAGAAAGCACCTTTTGTGTAGAGTTTTCAAGGTTTTAACTATCTTCAAATTCTACCAAAATTTTTTTCTACTGCAGTATATTGTGCATATTATTCTAAGCTCATTGGGATCTTTTCACATCCTCAGTAAGGTCTTGATGTACTTAAGGCTTCATTAGACCTTCTCAACTTTTTCGGGAATTTGCATGTTCACTGAGGTAACGAAAGATTGTTTTCAACTTTTGCCAGAATTTTTTTTTTTTGACAGAGCTTTCCATGTGATGCTAAAAGCCAGACAAGTTTTGATATCTGGATTCTGATGGAAGAAACCTGAATTTCTGCCAGGTCCTTTCCCCAGCTCTTTGGCAGCCTCGCTGGCAGGCTGCTGGGAAGCCGTATTCTGCATCCTTTGACTCGTTCAGTCCCTGGTTCTTCAGCAGCAGAGACAGCTGGAGCTTCCAGGACCCTTAACTCTGGGCAGTCTGTCAGGCAGCTTTTTGCAAAACCCGAAATCCCGAAGTGGGTCAAAAAAAAAGTAATTCCAGTTTGTGGAAAAATTCTAAATATGTGGTATTCATTCTTCCGTCAAACAGGATCATTTCTAGGTTTGAACCTCTGTATATTCCTTTCCTTAAGTGAATTTTGAATGCTTTCCTCCCTGGACTTTTTGGCATCTCAAATGTAACTCCTTTCTCTCATTTACCTTTTTCCCTTCTATGAGGGACAGAACAGTGTTTATGGTTAAAGAGTACTTTCACAAATGAAATATTGAAATGTTAAGAATGTGTGATCTGACATGTTTTTCAGGTAAAACAAAAATTTCAGCCCAGTTAGTCTATATAGTGAGAGACTAAGTTTGTCTGCCTCTCTCTTTACTGGGGACTGAAGTCTCTAAAATAACCACTGAAACTGCATAAACCAGCTAAGTTTTCATTCTGAATAGGCATAAAGTGTTAAATTGCTTTTGTTCTATTGTTGATTAAATGGGCCAATGCTTCATTCTTATATTAATCTGGCAGCATAGTGGGCTAAACCTCTGCTATGATAACTTTAGTATTATCTATACCATATAGTATTTAAATATACTTTTTTGTATATTCAACACAGACAACAAATGAAATGTACTTCCAGTTATTGTTATCACTTAACAAGTAGGCTTCTGTTGTCTAATTTTGAGCATTAAACTTACTTAACTCCTCAGAAAACTAAATTAGTCCCATCCTTATAGAATAGTAAAGAACAAATTTAATTGCCTACCTTTCCTTATTTTTCCTTGTCTAATTTTATCTTTAGCATTTGGGGGCAACTCACAGGAGTTTTTATTATTTTAGATGTTCATGGCTACTCTGGATTATGGTAAAATTTGTGGTAACTATTTGTCTTTATTTTTTCTTTTTTAAAACATAATATGATTGGCATGCCCCAAAGGAATCTAGTCTTAAATAAGCCTCTGCTTTCATTAATTTTTGGACAATCCAGAAGAGAGCTCATGCTGAAAACAAAAAAAAGAGGTAAGAATAAAAATTTATAAATTAAATAGGGGAATAAAAAACAGAACGAACACAAATTTCAGCCTTAAGTTTATTTGAAGTCTGAATCCCTGTTAATAAATTTCTTTAAATATAATGGAGGCAAACTACTAGTTCAGACACATAGTGGATTTTTTTCTTTTTCCAGTTACCATCAGATATTCAAACACATTAAGATAAAATTCTCATTCATTAAGATTCTACTTCCACCTGTTTTTAGGGTGTGATTTTTAAAACTTTTTGTTTAATTGGGTTTTGTTTGTTTGTTTTTTTGTTTGCTTGTTCGCTGTCACCACCAGAATTTGAAAAATTTTAAAACAGTTTTCTAAAAGAGGTTGGGGCCAGAGAATAACACCCTTCTCTTTCCTAGTTTATAACTTCCTCTACCATCTGAATTTCTTGTTGGGCCATTCTCCCAGGACTACTGGAGCAGTTCCATACACTCAGACAGCTGCCCCTAGTCAAGGGTTAATCTTTGAAAAAAGAATAGGTAGCTGGATGAGAAGAGGCAAAAGAATAAGAGAATAAGAGGAAGATCTTTGAGCTATTCATGGATAAACAGTTTGGAGAAAAATGAAATTTCTTCTGTACTGTCTCTGGATTTTTTTTCCAAATGATGAAGAGCAAGTGTTCTAGTCAGAAGAATGTATTGAAAGATGCTGAGGGTGTGGTCTTACACCTGTAGGATAAGACTAAACTACAGTCTACTGACTCTTTCCATTGAGGAAATTATCACAATATCCTAAACAACTGGAAGATTTTATTTTCTTCCTTTCTCTTGAGTTTAACATTCCAAGTGAGAAGTCTTGAAGCTTGACTTGTGGGTGAAGTGCTCATCTACACTTGGAAGAATATAACTAATTCCCTCAGTTTTTCACCATTCTTGCTTCAACTCTTAGTGACTTTATGGCATATTTTCCCAGAACTGTTCTTATTCCTTGTTTCAGGCTACACATGCAAATCTGTATGAAAAGTTGTGGTGTTGTTGCCAGACTGTTTCATACATATAGAAGTAATTTTCTTGGAAAAAATGTGGGTTTTTTTCTGAAATCCTTGAAACTGAGGAGGAATTTTTTATTATCTTGGAATTAATTTAGGGAGTAGTGGTCAGTTTTTCTGAAAGTTTTTGCCTTTATACTCTTTACATGATATCCATATCAGACTTAAACCATACAAAGAAATTTTGGATCAAACTGGACTTTTCAGCTTTCAGCTTGGCACTTAATTCACATCTGGAAGTTCTTCTTCATTCTAAATAAAAGCTGGATTTTGTGGGAAGGTTTATGCGTCCTGATGGTGTCTTCTGTGATGGAAAGTCTGTCAGGAAGATTTTCAGGGCTTCTTTTGGGAGAAGAATGTAATGATGGAACTGAAATCATGTTCTTTCTGTCCTTCAGAATTTTTAGTTATTTAAATACCTTCTTTTTCTTCCGTTTCTATTATAAAATGGCATGCCAACCAAATAGTCTGACAGAGTAAATGTCAGAAGATTAGGCTGAACAAAGAGACATTTGGAAAATTCTGAATAAGTAAAAAATTTGAAACTTCCTTGTGTCCTTTTTGTTGCAGTGAGGTGGAGATTGTGTTGAGGTGGGGGTTGTGCTTTTTCTGCCAGGCAACTTGGACAAGGGAAAATGGCCTCAAGTTGCACCAGGGGAGGTTCAGTTTGGATATTATCATGATATGGTTTAGTGGGTATGGTGGTATTCAGTCTAAGGTTGAACTTGATAGTCTTGGAGGTCTTTTACAACTTCAAGGATTCTGTGATTCCACTGTTTTGGAAAGGAGGTTGTTTTCCTCCAAGTACAAGTCAGAAGGTAACAGAAGAAATCTCTGGCTTTCCACAAAAAACCCTTGCAGAGTCTAGTCTCTACCCATTTCCTGGAAGAGAATGAAGAAACCGAAGATATCTGATCATTATCAAATGTTAGCATAATAAAATTTTTATAGGCTTACTTTTCAAAAACATGTATTGAAATCAGGATTTCTATTAAATTTTGTGTTCATCTGGTGTCTTTTATTTCATCTACAGAACATTTAGAAAAGAGGCCACCCAAAGGATTATGGGCATAACCACCTACAAGGTATATTTTGTGCCATGTTATGCACAAATATTTTAAAGAACTTCTCAAAACACAGACTTTTAGAAAGGTTGTTGGTTTTTGTTTGTTTTGTTGTGTTTTGAAGTGGCATAGGTCAGAAAGTCTGTTGGTAATATGGCCATGTAAAATCACCAAGCATGTTTTATATTTTTTTTTATTATTTGCTATAGCTATGCCTATATTTAGCCCTTTTTTACCTGTTTGCTTTTTGTTACATTATTGATCTAAAGCTCAACTGGCATATTATTGCTAGTCATGTTTGAATGACTCTGTGGGTCTTTCCAAAATGTTTTTTTTCCCATTTCTGGATTCCTGTGGACCTAATTTCACTTGTAAGTTATAGCCTTGACAGATTGGGTGTGTTTTACCTCTGTCTGATTATAGAACCAGAAAAGCCTTTCTGTTTGTCAAATGCACAATGTGGGAGTCAGGATTGCTTTCATAGGCTTGTAATACCTGTAAGGAACTAAGCTATTAATTTTTCCTCAATTGCTAAAATAATTGTAGATTTAAAATTTTCAATTCATGAGGCTCGTGTGTCTCAGGAATATTAGGAATTTCAGTTTCTAATTTTTTATAAGTAATTATTTTCCAAGCTAAGGGTATAAGATGGTAGAGAAAGTAGTCATATTTGCTAGTATGCACTCCCAAGACAACTGTCATAGCTAGGAATTTGGTTTTATATTGTCAGGAGCGTGTTAAAAAATATATGAAAAGGGATATAGTAAATTCAGAGACTGAAAAATGTAAGGGGAAAGCTATAAGCCTTTGTTATGAGGAATATGACACCAAGAAGTGTTGTGACATCTCTCAAACTTTGCAGGATATGCTATGGTAAAGGCCATAGAAGAGGCTAGTGTGGATGGGATTCAAAAACTTAATTCATGGGGCAGAATAGTTACAGAGGCGTAAATGCATGCTGAGAAAAGGTTTGCTAATTCTAGACTGCTATTTTCAGTTCCTACAGTGCTTTACAGGATGGCACTACAACTGAAGCCAATTATGTTTGGTAATGCTTATTAACAGGTCTCTTTTCTGGGCACAAGTCATGTAGATTGCAATATCGTTTGGTATCAGGTCTGTAAGAGTAGGCCCTGTTCCCCTGGTTGGTGAGGAATAGAATTAAAAATAATGTGAAACTTCTTGAATGAAGCTGGGAATATAGATACCTACTTATGATTTTTGAAACACATAGTGTATTCATAGTGGGATGTTATTTGCTATGGAATGATTTTCTTTTCAAGAGAAATGTTATAGGATATAGCAGATGTATGTAAGAAATTGGGGTTTTGCAGAAGAATCAGATATGACTTTGTTTTGACTTGGGGCCAAAGGGGACTTTCACTAGTTCAGTAATTGATACCGTCATGTGCACCAAGATAAGCATTCTTTGACATGAGGGATGTCATGTGAGTGCATCCTTAGACTTTTAATGATTTCACCTCAAAGAGTGGAGAAGAAATAAGAATTTTTCAGCTTCCACAGGAATATGAGGTACTAATTTAGCCATTGTCTTGAGAAAATAATCAATGGGCAATAGTAAAATGAGGTTAATACAGATGTGATTCACTATGTAGATAAATATCTGAAGTCCTATGCTACATAATTATTGATTATTCATTGATAAATATGCTGGGAAAGAAATGGTTCACTGTGCCTTTCTCAGAGTCTTCTGATGTATGTTTTGCAGAGGTCAGAGACATCAGGAGTTGAAAGAGTAAGAGAATCCACAGTTTCCCTGATATGTAATAACCTGATGTAGTAAGAACCTACAGTGGAATTCAGGAACAAATCTTTAAATAATAGAGAAGATCTGTCTTTTCCTCCCTCTCTCCATAGAACAGGGGTTAAAATATTTTTTCAATGTTTTTCTAGTTTTTCTGTAAGAGTTGGAATGAAATATTGTTTGACAGTTAATGAGGCTGATCTACACTGATGTTACAGTTCATTGCAGAGTGGAGAGCTAGATTACCCTGTGGATTGTAAATCTCTTTGAATTTTTGTAATAAATGCCTTGTTTTGCCTCACCTTCTCAATAATGCAAAAGACAAAATAATTTTATTTGTGAATGACAGACTAAAAGATTAATATGTACAGTGACAGACTAAAGGATTAAAATGTACAAACTACCAAACTGATCCACTGCACCCATATACAGGCTGATATCTTTGACAGGGCCAGGCATAAATTTGTGAAAAGAAATACCTTACCGGGCAGTTTTATAGCCTTTTTTACCCTTTATGAAAACAAATCCACCTTGACCAAATTGATTGTGTTAAACAGAATTTTCTACATATCCCCTGAACTGTTTGGTTTTACAGTTTAGATGTTTTCAGTTTATCTCAGTTTGATCTTGGGTTCTTAAAAGTACCAAACACAGATTTTCCAATATGGAAAACATTTTCTGCTTCTGATCACACTTACTGTTCTTCTTGTTAGTTTTTAAAATAAATTTTCATCTTTCTGAGGGGTAGGAACTAGAACTGAAAGGTAAAGATATGAGAATATCATGTATTTATCAAGTAATATAGTAGTATATTGTCTTTCATAATGATCTCCAAAGTTAATGCTTTTGCTTTTCTTGATTACTACTAGAAACTGATTTTTTTTTCCCTGAAACATAGTAGCTAATTTTTCAGAGAGCTCTAAGTCTGTTGCTAGGGTTATTTTTGTCAGATGCATTACTTTTTACATACTCACACTTACTGTAATCTAGCATTTTGTTACAAGATTGCAGCAAGTTTGTACCATTGGGGAATTCTTTCACCAAAGTTTATATTTTCATATTTGCTTTGTGTTAGGATGACAATCTTCAGACTTTGAGAACTACCCTTATGAAAAGAGAATGCACTAGGTATAGGATTAAACATATATTTAATTTAAAACATTTAAATGCTCCCTTATGAAGGTTTTCTCAGATTTTTCTTGTCCTAGGTACAGTCCAGATGAGGAATTCTTGTAGTTTGATGATTTTATGAAATTGTTAAGATCTAAAGTAGATTTGAATATAATTATTACTCGCTTGCCTTCTAATGCTCCAGTTACTGAACTTTAATCTTTTTGCGCCTCAGAATTACAAGACATCATTTTCTTATTAGTGTCAGACTGTAATAGTTCTATATGCAAATGTAAGGGAAATTCTGAAAAATGTGGTCTAAACATGAGTATGACTATGCATTAAAACTTGCCCCTTTTTTCGTTTAGAATTTTCATGAAGTGTTTGGTTTGCCTTAAAAAGAGCAAAGCTGTGCTAAGTGTAACAATTTAGAGAATATAGACATATGTGTATATGGTCATAGTACAAGATTTATTTACTTAACAGGAAATCCTGTTAAAATGATATATGTGACTATAATTTAGATAACAGAACAGATGGAGTGCTGTTCTTTTCAGGTTAAGGTTTTAAAATTTATTTATTTATTATCCATATCCATTTTAATATCTGGATTTTTTTTTAGTTGGTTTTGTTTTGGTAACATTTAGAAAATTTGGCATTATACTGCTTTCTGATAGTTTTGGGAAAATTACAGTGTACCTACTGTGTTGCATGTGCACTGTATTCTGTGAGAGCAGTGCTTGCGAAATGTGCAAGGTTCCTACAAGCCAAAGGATTCCACATAACACAGAAATACCTATTGAAGACTATTCCCTATGTCTCATCAGTATGTTTAAACATGCAAGGCACTTTTATAGCTGACTATTGAAGATATAGATTTTTTTTTGGGGGGGGTGGGGGCATGTATATTTAAAAATATCTGCAAGTCTTTGAGGAAAAAGGGAGAAATGCCAAGTCTCTACTGGTATACATATATTTAATACCAAATTAAAATTTCATTGGTTCTTTTGATTTTAAGAGGAAACATGATAATTATTCTTTATTCCTATTCTTTTAGTATGTATGGAATGAATGGAAGATGAATCCCTAGACCGGATGGATGATTCTTAGGTCACCAGGTCCAAACCCCAGCTCTCAGACAAGTGGTCTTAATAGCCTCTTTCATTACTACTTTATAGTTAGAGCTTGATTAGTTTTACTGTATTTTTCTCTCACTATTCTTACTTGAAGATGTACTAGTATACTATTCTCTTTACAGCTAGAAGACATCTTCTGATTTCCTGCTTAAACCAGTCCCAGACAATTTATGCCTGTTCTTTATTGTGTTTCTTCTTTCTCTGATACTTGGTTGTAGTTTTACTCCAACTTCTTATTTCTTATTTTACCGCAATTCAGATGTCTCCTCCTATTTCTTAACTTATGCTTTGTATCCCCTAATCATCCTCCTAACTCTCCAGGCATAAGTTCATTTTTCTTAGGAGGACTGTGTGTGGTGTTCAAGGCAAAGTTTTTACAGGACCACTGTGTTGGCACTAACACTTCTTTCTTTACTATAAGTGGATGGACTAATTCTCTCTCTCCAGTTGCTATCTTCTTTTATTCTGCAAATTATTTACCTTTTCTGCTTGTTCTGTGATATGAATGACTTTTGTACATTGGCTTCTCAAAGATTTGACATAGATCTTGTACTGCGTACAGCTGGCTGTAGCACTTTGAGAATGAGCTGGGAGCATGGAGACTGAATGAGCTTGTATACCAGCAGCACACTTAATCAGGGATATATTTGATGTTAATGAGTTATGTCCCTCCCTGCTCCACTGAGTAAAGGGCAAGGCCTGGGAGCAAAGCTGGGGGTCAATTCCTTATATGGCCCTTTGTGAGCAGAGATTACAGAACCATGAATGGTTTGGGTTGGAAGGGACCATCAAAATCATCTTGTTCCAACCCCCTTGCCAAGAGCTGGAGTGCTACCCAGTACATGAGGTTGTCCAGAGCCCCATCAAACCTCACTTTTAACAATTCCAAGAGTGGGGCATCTATAATTTCTCTGGGCAACCTGTTCCTGTGTCTCACCACCCATACACTAAGGAACTTCTTCCTGATGTTGTATCTAAATATTTTGCCTTTTATTTTAAAACTGTTCCCCCTTGTTTTACCACTATCTGCCTGTGCAAAAAGTTGCTCTCCTTGCTTTACAAACTTCATTTATACTGAAAGGCTGCCATGAGGAAACAGTTATTTCCTTTTTGTTTGTGATTTAATAGTTCCTAAATCCATGAAAATCAAGTCCTGGGGCAAGATCCTGCCCCCTGGGTCAGGGAAACCTCATGCAAAGATGAAAACTGGGCAGGAAAAATATTGAGAGAAACTGTGAGGAGACTTTGAGGTGTTGCTGCATGGAAAGCTGGACACAACCTCCAATGTGTTCTTGCAGAGTAGAAAGCCAACTCTATCCTGGGCTGCAACTACAGAATTGTGGCCAAGAGGTCAAGGGAGGTGATTCGATACCTCTGCTCCTGTCTTGTGAGACCCCACTTGGAATACTGCAACCCGTTCTGGAGTCCCCAACATATGAAGGACATGGACGTACTGGAGCAAGTCCAGAGTGGCCACAGAGATGCTCAGAGGGCTGGATCACCTCTGGAGCCTGAAGACAGGCTGAGAGATTTGGGGTAGTTCAAAGTGGAGAGAAGAAAGCTCCAGGGGCACCTTAGAGAACCTTCCAGTATCTGAACGAGGCTCATAAAAAGGAGAGAGAAGGACTTTTTACAAGGACATGTAGTCACAGGACAAGGGAGAATGGCTTTAAACTGAAAGAGGGCAGGTTTAGATTGTATATTAAGAAGAAATTCTGTACTGTTTGGGTGGTGAGACACTGGAATAGGTTGCCCACAAAACCTGTGAATGCCCCATACCTGGAAGAGTTAAAGGCCAGGCTGGTCGGGGTTTTGAGCAACCTGGTCTGGTGGAAGGTGTCCCTGCCCATGAGTGATTTTGATAATGCTCTCAAGAACTTTGTTATTCTTAGTGACGTATGTGCAGCATACTCCTCTTCATACCTATATACTTTCCTTAGAAATCCACATAAATGAGGCACATCCTGGATGCCATATCTTTCATCTGGAACAACTTCTCTTTATTTTGATCCCCTTCTGTGTGTTTTGTTGTTGTTGTTGTTGTTGTTTTGTTTTGTTTACTTTTTTCCTGTATTTGCTTTATTTACTAATGTTTTATTTACTCTTTTTTTCCTTTCCTGTCTGTTCATAATCAGTGGAAAAGTTAATTTCTTATAACTTTCCCCTGGACTTTAGCTTATTTTTTTCACAAATCTGCTTCTTAAAAAAAGTGCTCTGGCGTCTGGCCTTGCTTGGCATGCAATATAGCATCCTTCTGTCAGACAGCCACTCTTACCTTCTTGGATGTGCGTCTGGGAGAAGACATGTTTGGAAGAATTCAGTGATTACCAGACATTTGAGCTCAGAAACAGGAAGGAACTGCAAAAACTAGTTGTCTGAAAGTTTCAGTAGATATTTTCCACTCTGGCAGCCGAGGTCAGACTGGAAATTATTTTATCATTTGGAATGTCATATGAGCTTCTCTCTGGACTTATGCTTGAACAAGTGAGAAATTTTCAAAATTAGTCTAATACCTATATACTTTATATACACACTTATAAGCACACTTCTAGTGTGTTTCATCTGCAGAATTAGTCTCTAAAGCATAATTTTGACCCTATTATCATGCTCTTTCCCTCTGCACAGTCATTAGTAGATGCTCTTTCTCTTCTGCTTTGGTGGGTTGACCCTGGCCAGCAGCTAAACACAGCTGCTCACTCCTTCCCTTCTCCTGTCGGATGGGGGGGTGGGAGGAAATAAAAGAAAGGCATAAATATTTGTGGATCAAGATAATGACAGTTTAATAGGTGAAGCAAAAGCTATACTTGCAAGCAAAGTAAAGGAATTTATTCATTGCTTTCCACTGGCAACCAGATATTTAACCAATTTCTGGTAAAATTGACCTCAGAGTGTGACCATGACTTTCCCTGGTTCCATGTCACTTTCTTGAGTTTTTATTGCCCAGCAAAATATCATATGGTAGGAATATCCTTTTTCATCAATAGGATCAGCTCTTCCGTGTGTTCTTCCCGTTTCTTGCCAACACAAACCTGTTTCTGGAGTGATAGACTGGGAAAAAGCCTTAGCCCTGTGCAAGCCCTGTTCAGCAATAACAAGAGTTCTGGTGTGTTATAAACAGTGTTAGTCACAAATGCAAAAAACAGGACCACAGAGGGTGCTGTGAAGAAAATTGACTCTATCCCAGCCAAATGCAGTACACCTGCAGAGATCATATCTAAAAAAACTCCACAACTGGGACAGGTGAATAGGGGTTTATTTGGAGTCTAGTAGTGTTGAGTAGAACAAAGTTGTGCCTTTCACTTGTGACACACAGCTATTCAGGTGGTTGGGAGATTGAAGAAGCATTCCTTTGTTCTATTCCAGTTCCCCAACAGTTCTTTTTTCCTTACTATACCCTGAGGTGACCTTTCTCTTCCATTTAGATATTGATAAATTATATCAGTGTTGGTGGGTTCGTTTGGTGCCCATGTGTTTCACTGTGTTTATTCTCTGGCAATAGAGTCATTCCTTTATCTCTGGACCAACACTTTTTTTGTTGGCTTCCGTTTTTGCCTGAAACGTAGAGAGTTGTATTGAAGATTATCCCTATATGTTTTTCTCAATAAGATTTCACTTAGAAAGGGAGCCAAGATAAGTTCTAAAATGTTTTTTAAATTAAGATAGTCCTTCCCTTTTAATATTGTATATTGTTCTGGAACTGAAACATTGCTTCACATCTTGTATGTCACTTTTCATATGGATTGTCTAGAATAATTTACATTTTATGTATATTAAGCAAAAACTATTTTGTCTTTCTGTCTCTGAATCAGAGACAAGCAAAGGCCCTCACAGTAAAGCTCATACAAATTCTTGACTGGTATGAAAGCACTAAGAACACAGAAAACCCACCAACTTTCTATTACATTTTCTAACTCTTCAGGTCCTCATTTTATAAACAGAAGTGAAGGTGTACAAAGATACTGCATCAGGTTTCCTTGCACTGGTTCTCATAAGGATGGAACCTTTAGAATAACAGCTCTGATCTCTGTTACAGGAGCTGATAAAGAATTAGCGTTGACTGTTCCTTGATTTCTCCTGAATGCATAGAAAGAATATGATGGGCTATGTTGTCAGTGACTATCAACAGTATTAGCAGAGGAGGGCTCTGGGTTGTGGGTTCTGGGTTTACCTGAGTTAGGAAATAAGTGTAACACATATTAGGATTTCTAGAAGATTATAATTCATCTCCTGTAAGATGCCTGAACCCAACAGGGAGCTCAGGAAAAAGAGTCTTTCTATTCTTATTTCAACTGTCTGGATCAAAACCTGATATGACTCACAGAAGCTCAGGCCTATCATTATAGATATGGTTGTGTTCAACCCAGATTAGAAGACTCCCCCTGCAGACGAAATGTCTGGAGGATTTGGCTTCTAAAATATAAGAGTTCTCTTTAGTATGTGTGATCTGAGGTAACTCTCAGAGTAACTTTTTTTTTCTGGTTTCTGTATGATGTCCAATGGCACATCCTTTGTTAAATATTTAGGCCTTAATCAAAAGATTGTTGCTCAATATAATATCATTTTAAAGAAATTAAAAAATAAAGCAATTTGTTCTCTTGCAGCTTTGTTTATATAAATAGAGACCATTGCAGAGGTATTTATAGAAAGAATGAATTAAAACCTATGATATAGAATGTCAGATCAAATGGTTGAAAAGTGACAAAGTTTTACGCAATTGAAAACAGTATTTTATATCAGAAGTGCATGATTGTGTCTATTAATAATGGAGAATATTTGTTAAACTAAAACCACCTGAATTCATTTGTGTATGTATATATATCTACCTTTTCCCCCCCCCTTTAAAATTGTAATGTATTAATTTTGGTTTCTTACCATAGAAAAATAATTTAGGAGCAGGGCATAGATATTGCTGAAAACCTTCCATAACCTACTCTGAAAACTCAATAAGATTAATTTTACATTTATTAGGATATAGGGACTGATGTTGTTTGTATGAAACAGTATGTTTTTGTACAGTGTATGAGAACAGGAGAGACTAAAGGTAACTGATCATGTGGTTATATTTGAAAAATGGCAAAGTGAAAATGACAGAATGGAGTTCCTCATACATGTGGTTGAGTCCATCACCTTTCAGAAAGCAGAAAAAAGACAACCCAAAACCTCTGAAACAAAATCTTAGTGCTTTATAGTTGCTAGACTTTTAATCCTGGGAATTTTAAATTAAAGTCATGGCTATTTTTTTCACTTATGTTCTTTATCATATGCAAATTAATATATCAAGAAAAGGAAAATAAGTAAATAATTTTCCTAGAAGTGAATAGAGATTAAAAGTAACATAAAATATAACACAGTGAAAATTTATGCAGTAAATTGAAATGAATTTATTTCGTTGTCTGAAGAATGCTAGATAAATTAGTGCTGGTGAAAAATTCATGAAAATGTACGTATTAATGTAGGAAAGTGACTTAAAAACACAGAGAGAACACATTAAGATGTTAATTTTAACTTCAAAAAAATATACATTGTCAAGAAAACTTTGCCCCTTTTATGTTCTCTTACAACACCGGGAGAACTCTTGAACAACTCACAAGGGTAAAGGAACCTTTTTTTTTTCCCACTGTAAACGTATTTGTGGGAGGTTGTTGTCTGTGAATCTACATTTATACTACAAACGTGGTATGCCTCATGTATTACAGAACTGAAATGTACATTCCTAAAAAGAGAATTGTGACTTGTTTTCAATTGTGCATTGAAGAAAACCTTTTACATCATGAAATTAGTTTTTATGGAGACTAGGTAGGATAGTACACTTCAATGTCTGTACTACATACATTAATTCTTTATGTTTATATAACATTTACCTCTGTTTTATTAAGGAGAACAAAGCAAGGAATAGTGCCAGATTTTTAAAGAATGCTAAGTGAGGCAGGTATGATCAGATTTGAAGTTAAAAGAGCACCTAGGTTGATTGGTGTAAACATGGAATAATATAATTGACTTGCTGACTCTTATTTTTAGAACACATATCAGTGTCACTCTCCACAGCAGCCTGTGCTTACAGAGGTGGTTTTACTTGGTGTGTGCTCACGTACACAATGGAAGGTGGACCAGGAATGGTCATTTCCCATGGATGGGGGGGCATTGCTGTATCTCAGCTATGATGCCACAGCCTGTTTAAAGCACAGAAAGAACCAGTATATCCGCCTAAATGTATTTCTAGATTTTCTTTCTAAGATTCTAAGTAATCCTGAAATCTATTGAAAAGTTTTTGCAGTATATCAAGGTGTATTTTTTTCTGAGATGGAAGCTTTCATTTAAAGGACTTAGCCTTCTGAAGTATAATTTTTATATAAAAATTAAATGATATGATGTATTTGGTATTTACTCTGTTTTATAGCAGTGTAAAAATAGATCATTTGAATACTTTGTTAAACATTGTAATTGTTGGTAAAATGGAAGTCTTAAATAACTGTAGTTCACAGGCCTTTCTGTCTTTGCAGGAAACCAATGACTTCTGTATCACTGTAATTGATATTTAGAAGGAATAATTCCATTTCACTTCTTTGTTCATTAAATTGTGTTGATTTTCTCAAATAGAATTAGGAAACGAATCATTTTGTTTCTTGTTCTTCAGTTGGCAATGTGTGTTTCTGACCTGATGATGGTTACCGACCCTGTATGTATATGGTATTACTAAATTACTGAATATTGGATTACTTTCCCCTGTCTTTTTTTTTTTTTTTTTTTTTTTTTTTTTTGCCTGTTTAGTGATTGGAAATTGTGATTTGGTGTGGGAGGAGTCATGCTGTCGTATACTTCTTACAACATTTAACACTCAGGAGGCTGCCAGAGCTCAAGTTAATACTATTAATAGACTAGCTGAGCTGCAATAAAGGAGTGATATTCAGTCAGTTTTGGGGACATAAATGGGTTTAGCAAATAATTTAACAGAAGAGCATGACATCTTGGCCTGGAGTACATCTGTGCTCGCTGTTGTACTCAGCGCTGGCTCATGGGGGTGCTCCAATCATGAGCCTGGGGCTCTGGAGGAGGTTTCTGATCTGGTGCCAATGGGAGGTGAAATGAAAGAGGAAGTAAAAGGCAAAGAAGAGACAAATAAGGCAAAGATAGGTTTTAGGTTGTTCCTCAAAGTTTTTTTCTGTGATCCTTGAGTATCTATTTGAGATGCCTTTTATTAAAATTTTGGACTGACCAGGATATTTCTTAGGATGAGTCCAATGTATGCTTGTTATTGATGCTTTGGTTAGTGGGTGGCAGGAGATAGAGGGACGCAAATAGTCCTTCTGGCAAATGATGACTAAAGACATAATCCAACATAGCTCATTCTTCAGTTGGTATTTTCCCACCATTTAAGGTTAGTTTCTGATCTCCTGTGTAGTTCACCATGCACCAGTAACACATTGTCCTTTGGTGATAGAAGTATATTTTGAAATAAAAGTTTTTTTTCAGTTGCTAATTTACTTCTTCTGCCTATTGTATCTTTTCCTGTCAATATTAATTGTTCTAGAGAGTTGTAATTTTAAGAGTCCTTATAGTAATTCAACATGCCAGACTTATGATTTATTGCAAAAGTAGCATTCCTTCTTGTTCAGCATCTTCACGTCCTGAGTTGATAGGGAATGAAGCACAGTGACAGAACAGCTGAGACTTCAAGAAGCACAGTTCTAATAAAACAACCTAACTGGTTATTTTAAATTGAAGTTTAGCCCTTCAAATTTTGTCAGATTCATATGTGCTCTGCTCTTACACTTACAATTTTTTTAAATTTTTTTTTTTACTGTAAAGTTATCATTTTATCAGTTGTCATGTTAACCCTCTACAGAGAAAACTGCATGCTTGCACTGGTGTAAAAAGACCTTTTTCATCTTTCAGAATTCCTTCTTTTTATTTTTGCTACAGTTAATGTAAAAGAAGAACAAGAGAATGTATACATTAATTATATATAGTATAATTATTGCTTAATCAAGGTAAAGCTCAATTTTTTTCTGATTTCCATTTTCTAAATGAAAAATTAAAAATTAAAAGTAAATACATTTTAGTAGAAACAAAAAGATTTGATAGAAATAAGTTAATTCAACTAAAATTTAGACTGAAATGCTTGTACTGATTTATTTTTTTTAGGATAGCTTCTACATATTCTGCTTATCTATGTCATTATTTCAAAGTACACTTTTATATTAAACTCATAGTGAAAGATCAGTATCTTTGTATATCATACCTAAATCATCATGAAAATTAAGAATGACTGTTGTAGGAGACAATTGAATTTTTTTTGCTTTATATTAAAAAATCACTATTGAAATAATAGTTATTGTTAAGATTAAGTTAAGGGGGTTTTTATGTGACATCTTAAGCTTCTTCTTCAGAACGAAATACAAAATTGTTGTCACTAGTCAGTTATACTCCAAAAGTTTCAAGCTGATGTAAACTTAATTCAGCATGAATCCTAACATTTCGTAGTTAAATGTTCAGTCATCAATTTTACAGCAATGAGAAGCTCCTCCTAAAGAGGTGTCATAATGACCATATGGTCTAACTTCTGTTTAACAGATTGTAGAATTTTTGTAGTAGTCTGTGACAGAAATTTTGGCTATGAGAGCTAGTTAAAAAATATATATAGCTAGTCTTCTATATCTTCGCCTTATTTTTGGATATTCAACTTTGTGGTTTGAGTACTAGCAGAATTTGTGCCCTTTCATTATAAAAGTAAAAGGAAATACTGATAAAAACCAGTATTCATGCTTTTATCAATATACATCACAGGATCTCTTGTCTTCTGAATGTGTGTTAGTGTAAGCCCATGTCTTAAACATTTTTGGTCAATTGGAAAAGTCATGAATCATAATCTTTAGAAATTTATCCAGATCTCCTGAGCATGTTTCATTTGCCTGCTTATTTTAATCATTAGGTTTGAGCAACTTTTGTTAGTGGGACAACTCTTGGAACTCTAAGTCTCTTGTTTTCTATTAGAAAGGAAGATGTCTTTTATATATCAAGTCATTGAAATACCTTAGATAACTTGTGTGAACTTCTGTGAACAGTCAAAGATGAAATGCCTGTTTGATACTCATGACATCAAGATGATGAACTTATCTCTTTTGTACAAGATGGTTTGAAAATAAAAATAATTTAAAAATATAAGTAGTCAGTCCACTTGTTGCCAGTTATGGTGAATCTTTTGCAAAGTAAATGTTAGGAATGTTGTTTAGTGGTGGGCTTGGCAGTGTTAGTTTAATGGTTGTACTGGATGATCTTAAAGGTCTTTTTCAACCTAAATGATTCTAGGAATGTTATGTTCACTTTGTCACATGGTGATAACATGTTCTGTATTAAACAAAGAAGGATCAATGGCATCTGTTAGAACCCACCTGTCATGTTGCTGGATATAGTTATTTCTTAGACATATTTTGCTTTAGGTAAGAACAATTACAGGAACTGTGTTTGCACATTTAAGTACAAATATTCGTTACCCTATTTAATTTTTTACAGCTAGTATATTTTGTAGTAAGTTCTAACAATCAAAAAAATGGAACATGCATAGATTTTTCTGTTTCAGCTTTTCAGTTGATAAAGCTAAGGTGGTAGTTCAACTCTTTTAGACAGTATGTACTTAAATGAAAAGCACAATTGATTTGTTTTTACACTAGTACTTATCTATCATTTAGACAAATGGCAAATCTTATTTTTCTAGAAGCTTCTTTGAATCCTCCTTCAAATATTTGGTTTTGTAGACTGAAATATTATTTGGAAATTAGTTAGTACAATGAATGATGACAGAATAAAATGTAATTTAAGAAGTGGAGCTGATACTTGTTTGTGGAATGAGCCATTTCTGTTTGAAATAGAATGAAAGCAGCTCTGATACTAGCAGTGAACAATTAATGTGCTACTTTGCCTTGAACAGCCGTGCTAAACTTGAGAAAAGTGAATAATTTCCAAAATTGCTAAGGTTACCCACAGTCTTAGGGATATATGCAAGATCAGGATGTCTAGGAAATTTATCTTCTGATCTATGCCTACCTATCACCATGCAACCAGGTATTTGCTCTAGAGCTCCTTGCGTGTCTAAGTTTGGGCACATGCACAGATGTGTCTTAAGAGGAAGAAATAGGAGATTCAGCTTGTCATAATCAAAAAAGAGTCAGAAAAGTTCATAAACTCTGTCTGAGCATCATCAGACATAGAGCAGGCTCACCATATAAAAACCTATGGTTTTGAGTCTGTCATCAAAAGTGTTTTAATAAGGAAATGAAAGAAGGTGACCAGAACAAGCCCAGACATGACTAGGAACATCACTAGTTCTGGGCTACCAGTTAGACTTCAGTGTCTGTGCACTACACCCTGAGCCTGGCAGTTCAACCAGTTTTTCACCTACTTGTGCAGTCCATGTGTCCCCAGTTTGTCTAGAAGGATGCCATGGGATACCAGGTCACGGGGCTTTACATTCACTCCACGCGGCCAGTTATTTCATCAGACATGGCAATGGGATAATTCACACACATTTGCATTCTCCTGTGCTTGGAAATGGCATCCATAACCTTCCATGAATGTCTGATAGGATGTTCATTCTCCCACGTGTTGAACCTATATTATGCAGAAAATACAGAGGCTGACAAAAAAGCAAGCTCTGTAGTCCTACAAGTACAGACTTAATCTGAAAATGCAAAACAATCTGGATTTCTATCCCATTACTTTTATTTCTGGCCAGACAAGCTATTAGCCAAAGGATCAATACCGTATTTATAAAAGAAACAATTTTTCAGTTAAATATTGACTTCTACAAGAATATTCGGTGAAAAGATAATCTTTGGTATTATTGCACATAATTTAAAATTTTATACATGCAGAGAGGCTTCAGTCAGGTACCCAAATTCATGGAAAAGACTGAAATTCAGAAGAGTAGTGTCCTTATCTTTCTGTTGGCAATATTTGTCATATTTTTGAGTGTCTGCATTATGTATTGAGGATGCTTAACTTCCTTAATTGTAGTTTGTGCATAGTTTAGTTTTCTTGGGGTACTTTTTAGGCCTCATAAGAGTGCAGCACAGTAGTTGCTAAATCTTGCTATTAGTCCTTGTCTGTTCAGACACTTGTGTGAAGTTTGGGATGTTCCTAAACACAGCAGTCTTTTGCTGTATCTATGGACTTGAACATAAAAGTGGAAGAAAGGAGTTGCCTGTGGCCTCCATGTTATATCATTATGCCTTTTTGTTGGAAATCTAACTCTGTTTCTTGAAGATTGATTTCTTGAAGCCTTGCCTTGTGTAAGACTTGTGTATTTGCTTGCCTGATAACTATGTCTATATAATGGCCACAGCATATGGATATATCCCTGATGGAGCAAAAAATATCAGACATGTATAAAATAATGCATGTATAAATTAAATGAGAAACCTGGATAGTCTAAGGCTCTTGCAATTTTTTTTTCCTCTGAGTGCTTAAAAGCTATCAATTGTGTACAAGACTAGGAGTCCTGGGATAGAATTCCTTCCAATAATGATCACAAGGAATTTTCCCTTCTTTTCTGAGGAATGAATGATAATGAATTTGTGTTTTGTTTGTTTTAGAAAGGACTTACAGTATTCACAATTGATTTGTATTTAAAGAGCTATATAAATTTTAGGTAGTCATTGACATTCCCACCAGAATGTATTTTTGTGGAGTTATCATGGAGGTGGCATTTTCAGATAAAATACATTAATGATAACAGTGTCATCACTGTTCTGCCCTATTTTATAGAAAATAGCTAACATTTCCTGTTTACTTGAAGTTTCATAACAGGAAAGACTACAGTGTCTATATATATATTTAATTCCCAATATATAGGAAAATTACTAGCATTTAAAAATATTCTTAATATTTAAAGACATTTAAAATTTATGTACTCTCTTCCTGTGTGTTCATCTTGAGCCCTGACGCTTTTAACTGCCAATAAATATAAGTATTATACAAGTTTATAAAGCATAGCTTTTGATATTTTTTTAATTACAACTTTTTCAAAGCTTCTGTTAGTGATTTACAGAACAAATTCCCTGTTTTGACCTGCTATAATAATACCTGTAATTAATGATTTAGATCATGTTTATGATGAAGTCTACTCATTTGCTTCCTGAAACCATACACAGGAGCAACAAAAGATATCACAAAGGGTATTATTAGTGTCAGTAAGTTTGACCACAGTATTGTGGTATGGTCATCTGTGGCTGATTTAATGTTTATTGTGAATAATAGACTTCTGGGATATTGACAGGATTTATAGCAATTTAGAAGTTCAGACATGCTTTTGTTGGTCATTCTATAGTTTTCAATTTAATTAAATGTGAAAAAGAGATTTGGCTTTGTTTTTATTTCATATTGCTCCGTCACTTTGACAATAGATCCTGAAGTGCTAATCCTATTCTGTTCTGCAGATGTTCTTACGTTGTCCTCATCAACATATAGCTTTAGTCTTTCAGTCATGCATTAAATGATATGGCTAACATCTGTTACATTTGGTTTGTTCCCTCACATTCTCTCCCTGGGGGAGGAATTTCATCTTTAACCATTTTTAGTGGGGTTTGTTATAACATGGAGGGTTTTTTTAAAATACTTCTTTGTGTTCATATTAGAAGAGATGAGATGAGATGAGATGAGATCAATGCACTTTGCACCTGCAACAAAATACAGGATGGTTTAGGAATGGATGATTGTTGTAGGAAAGTTCTGTCTCCATTCATGCAGACTAAAAACATTATTATATATGAGCAGGGGAATTGCTGACCATGATCTTTATCCTGGACATGTTGGACACAAGATGCTGAGCATTTTGAACATAAGAATTGAAATGTTCCACTTGATGTTCTCTTCTGTTAGAAATCAGTGCAGATTAGAAAAGTAGGCTGTAGTACTTATGGTGGAAAAATGTTAATGAGAATATGGTAATGGCTAACGGATTCTTGCTGGTGAATTTTGGATTACTGTGGTGAGGTAGGTAAAGATAATGGCAGCTGATAAATACTGCACCCTTAAAGATGAAATTGAATCTCCAGCAAACTAGGAAAGGAGAAAACTGCTGTTAGGTGCTGTATGGTAAGCCATTGTCAGGAGAAATTCCAAGGGAACTCTGAAATATTTGTCTGATTTAACAGTTTGAGGATATATATGTCCAACAAAATAGAGATACAAAAGTGGTCTCGTGTACCCATTAACTTTCTGTTCAGCTTGCACCAGCTGTTCTTCATTCCTGAGGAGATCTTGTTTAAGTAGTGAAACCCTGTTATCACTATAAAAGTGATAAAAATCAGCCCATCCAGATGCTAAGCTGGGCTTTGAAGCATCTTAGAAAAATTAGGCAAGATTTCTAAAGCCATGATCAGTGCAACTTTTCTGCTTATTTGCAAAGATATAAATAAATATTATTTATAGAATGTCTTTTTATTGAAATCAAAAGAGCTTGCTATTTCCTTCTGAGAACTGTGGAAGATGGCAGAGTACTTTGAGCTCTGCTTTCTGTTCTAAGAACATTCTGCAAATCAGTGTCATTCTGCAGTGTTATTGTATTAGCAATGAGAAACATTATGTGTAATTAATTAGGTAGTAATTTTATGTGCTTTTTATAGGTTAGTGTAGAGTGCTTATATTCTTTTCAGAGATCAGGTTACTTCCATACTTCTGTTTTCTAAGTAATATGCTAACCAGGTATGGTTTCTTCTTTAAGCTGCAATATAAGCCACTATATGCAAGTTCTGCAGAAAGTAAAAAGGTCCCTTTTCTCATAAGTTGGAAGAATTTGATAATTTCTCTTTCCGAAGTTCAGTAGTTTTGTATTGTTGTAGTCTTATTAAATGTAGCCCTTTCTTTTGTACAGTGCTACTGTTTCTAATCAGTGCAGTTGGTGAGATAATATTCAATTTATTTGAGAAAGGCATTGTTTGTATTATAGCTATTATCAGAGATTGAAACCATTTTTAGCAACTGGACTCTATAGTTTTAGCTATGCAAACTACAGAGATTTGTTTATAATTCATGAGCAAAATGGCCATATAAATCCCCATATCATTTTACATAATGTTCTTAATTGTAATTTAAAAATATCTATACATCTGAAATAGATTTAAATTTTGTGGTGGTGGCATTGTATTAACATAAAATATGCCTCATTCGTAGAATGCATGTCTTTTATCCTCAAAATGTTTAAGTAGCTGTGCATGTCTTTATTTTATTTTCAGTGCATGTCTTTTATCCTCAAAATGTTTAAGTAGCTGTGAAAAGTACTCACAAGAAGTTAATTTAAAATATATCTCACTTTTCAGGTAGGTGGCTGGTTATTAGGGCATAGATGGTGACATACATGACTTAAATGAATGACTTGTACGAGAGGGTGTGATCAGTTGAAAAAAGCTGCATATTTGAAATCACACAGAGGAAATTTTATGAGTTCATAGTAAAAGAATGGAAGAGTGGTTAAGTAGATTTTGAAGTCTGATAAGGGGCCGTTAAGATCTGGTTCCATCACATATGTGATCAATCTATTTGAGTAATTGCATCAACCTCAAGAGCATGAGATTAAAATAAAACATATTTTAAAATACAACCAATATTGACTTAAGTTTCACTGCTATTACGAGTAAAACATTTCAATATTTGCAAAACTTGAACTTTCAGAATTTGCATTTTGTTCTAATCCCCCCTCTGTCTTCCAAAAGTCTCTTCCTTGAGAATAGATATTTCACATTATATCAAACCTATTCTGTTCTATACACTAGGATACAAGCCCAGGCTTCCAAGTCAGCTGGTATTTTTATCCACCATGTAGACCAACCCGCATTATCTTCTCATCCCTAGCTGCTTTTCTGAATCAGGATCACAGCTTGGTTCAGTCATAATGGCCCTGGCACACTTTGAATGATCAAGGGGCTACAGTGCCAAAGAGAAAATGAACCAACTTCACAGTCAAAATGCCTGTTAAAAGTGCCTGTGTCTCCTGTGAACATAAAAATTGATAAGACTGAAATCAAAACAATGCTTTTAACACTTTTCCAATAAGGTTCAAAAATCCTGAACTCAGGTCTCATATTTTCCCAATTCTCATGTCACTCTTGCCTATATTTTCTGAACTCTTTAATGTTATTTGTTACTTTTCATCCCTGTTTTGCTGCACACGGTTTGGAAAGAGAGGTTTAACTAAAGTTTTGGATTGTGTTAATGAATTTCTGGATTCAGCTTTGTTGCCTTTGTCTTTCTTAGAGATGATGTCTCTTTTAAAGGGATAAAGAAGTTTATTATTAACTATATGAAAAAAATGAAACTATTAGTTTCAAAATGAGTTGTTTCTGCACCTGTGACAAGCACATTTCTATCTCTGCATTTTCTATTCTCCATCAAAGCTGGTTTTTCAATTAAGAGTTCAACTCTTGAGTAAGAATACCAAGATCTAGAGTGAATATACCAGATAAGTTGAAGAAAATTTACAATGTTTGATACAGGCAGGCAGTGCCACTGTATCACAGTGTTATGATACACGTGCCTGCTTTGTCTTTGATGAGTAGGGATCATATGTAAGAGCATGAAAGCATTGTGCTTTTCAAGGCCACGTTGGCCAAAAATTAATGTCAATCAATTGTCAATTTTGTTCATTGGTTGATATGAAAGTAGTTCTCTATTGGCTGAAGTAGTATTTTAATTGAGATGCTAAGATTGTCTCTAAAATTGTGATTTTAAATTTATTTGTAAACCACAATAAAGTAATAAAATTACTGATTATTGTGGTCTTATGGATTTTATTTTAAGCTGTTTTAAGAGTTTAGAAAATCTGATGGAATCTCTTTTCTGCATATGCTCTTATATAAGACTAGAAAACAGCAAGAACAGAATCCCCCAATAGAAAATTGGGGTGGTGTGAGTGGAAGAAGAGCCTCTCTTAGAGGATTAGCAGTGAATCAGCCTACTGAAATTCCAAGAAAAGCAGAGGAAGAAATAAGCAAAGTTCTTGTAAGTATCCAGAAGATAAAAAATAAATGAATAGTAGTCAATGTGGATTTATCAAGAACAAATCATGCCAGAAAAATCTAATTTAATTCTGCAACAGATATCAGCTTCTGTAGATAGAGAAGCGGTAATAGATAACGTATTTTGAGGAAGACTTTAATATCTTTTTGAAAAACATATTCCTAAGTAATTCAGGGAAGGTGATACAGAAAAAAACTGCTGCAGAATATTAATATTTACCCATGAGTAATGAACAAGAAAGTTTTACTTCCGATATGTGGATGGCGTTCTGTCTAAACAAAGCTTTACCAAATGAAACTTTGCTGAAGTTGTCAAGCACATCCATTAACGTTCAGAATGATGGAATAGAGTACACTTACAAGCATGTTAGAAAAGTCATAAATTATTTTGAGAAAATAGAGATATGGTCTAAAATTACTGAATGATATTCGACAAGGACATTATTCAGTAAGTACAGTGCTTGCATGTAAGCATACATTGAAATTGAAGTTTGCTAGACTATGTATCTATTCCGAAGTGCAGTATCTAGGCTCTAAACTGCCTCTTATGCTGAAAATGAACTTTAATTGCACATGTGGTTAGGGAAAGGATACTTGCTGTGGTAGGTTGCATAAAAGTTACAACATCCTACAAAACCGTCAGGCAATAATGAGCACCACTAAATGCCCAGCTAGAATGAGTCTAGTTTTGAAAACTGCAGCTCAAAATAGCAACGGGTAAGTTGACAGTAGTCCAGATGAGATCTCTAGTAAACATACCATGAGAAGAGGTCAAACACTTTAGATAAACTTTAGGACAGAAGATTTGGGGGAACTTCAGAATTTTCAAAGAAATGGAAAGCTGCTGTTTTTCATGACCTGAGTAGATGATGGGACAAGAAGTATTGACCTTAACTTGCAGTTTTTAGTAGATTCAGAAGAGATAGAAAAGAGAAAGTCTTAGTTTTATTAGACATTCAGCTACTTAATTTACTGTCTTCCCATTTGCCCCTCACACAACTTAGTGCATTGAACTTTTGCTTGGAGTAGACAATGACTAATGAGAATAACCTTTCTGAAACATAGTAATCTCATCCTTCCATCATTAATTTCTGCTTTGAAAAGTCTACTCCTTTGTTGATTTTGGGTAAGTTTTTCATTTGAGAAATACATTTTTTCTCTCTCACTGTCTCTTTAAATAAAAATGCATACACTTCTTTCCTCAGAAGAAAGGGGTATTTTTGTTACAAAACAACAATATAGAAATTCACTAATCTGTGACCTTGAGGATAATTTTCAAACTAGTTTTCTGTAGATTTGCTTTATTTCTCCTTTATACTATTAGTGTAGGTACAAGAAAATACTGAATTTACAAAATTTAGTTTTGTACTCCCAACTGGAAATTGATACTGGTGTTGTAGCTCAGCAGAATCTGTTAACTTGTGAGTTTTTCAAGGATGTTCAGCATGTGCTACATTTTAAATCATAAGACTATTGTCTGAGCTGGTTTTGATGTCACTTTGTGTTTACTAATTTTCATTTATTATTAGTGTATAAATAGCAGTTGTATTCATTTAAAATGTACTCTAATTGCAAACAGGCACGAATGAATGCTTGTAATTAGCTAGGAATGAGAACAATGAGTGTCTGCATTACAATAAAGACTTAGGAATTAAATGATCATTCAGAGTTGCTATGCAGCATTTTGTTACTAAACATTTATAACTTGTGTTCAGAGAAGAGTTTGAACAACGTATGTATAGGAGTAATGATGCTCGCAAAGTAACTATTTCTACAGGTAGCATTCTGTTAATGCCTCTAGTACATGTAGTTGTGCTGAAGGAGGAATTTGAGATCTGAAGTTTGTTTTTTCTATCCCTGCCTTCCCCTCCTACAAATGCCTTTAACCTCTTACAGCCAATCCCAAGTTTCTGGAATCCCAAACTGATCGCTCTTGTAAAGGAGTAATTAGTGTTTCAGGTCATATGCATGTCAGGGAGAGGGTTCTGAGTTCTTAATTAGTTCCTAAATTTATTTCCAGGAAACAGAAAACAAAGGGGGAAAACTTCAGATTCTACTTTATAATGTCATGCAAATGACATTGCGTCCTTTCAGGGAGTTCAGGTATTGGGTCAGATAAAAATGCTGACTGTTGAGAGAATACTGTACTCTTAAGTGGTTTATGATGTTTAATTGTACACTTAAAATTTCCATTGGTTTTGGTGAAAACATTTAGAGGCTACCAGCAGTGAGGATGTGTCTGATTGTTGTAAGATTGTTTTGCAGCCTGTCTAGGAAAGTTAATCTTAGTAAAAATACAGAAAAAAGTAAAGTCAGACAGAAAACTGTAAGATTGTTACAATTTCAAGGATATCGTATTTAATTTCAGAATCTATGTTAAAAGTGATCACACAATCAAACTTTCTCGTCATTCTGGGAGAGAATTTCAACATTTATAGAAATGTATGTACTACTTTCAGGAACCACTGGAATATACTTTTTGAACCAGAATAAGAAGGAAAAGAAATGTTCCAACAACTTCTATTGATTTAAACTGTAATTTATGTATGATCTCAGAGGTTAGATGGTTTGCTGAGAGGAACAGTTATAATAATGTTTGAGTAGCTGCCCTATGAAACCCAGTTAAAGAAGTTTAAATGAACGTGGAACTTACTAAATAATATTACAATTTTTATTTGATTGTGATCTTGCACTTTTGGAATCAAGAGTTCTTTCCTGGAGCCTATTTAGAGAATAAATGATTTCTCTTCACTGAGAAATTGGTAAAGTTACACAGATCAGATTCTCATTTCATACTTAATTCTACCATGCAGACCGAAGTGAAATTCACGGGAGTTTTTTTACTGTTATTGAACCAATTTTCTGAATAAACTGTAAAAAGACGCTGAGGGAAATTAACATCCAAAGCAAAAATAAATGTATGATGTCACTACAGCCTTGAAATTTAGAACAGCCTGATTCATCAACCTGCATTGTACTCTGGAGTGTCAAACCCAGTGGACCCAAAGCAGCGAGACTTTCATAAGCTGAGTAAATCCACAACTCACTCAACCTGGAAATGTCTCAGATTCAGCCACTAGCCACTACAGAGGATCATATGTGGCAGGACCTAATGCAAATTAATCAAAATTATTGATATAGCTTAAAGGTTAATATAGTTTTAGCTTTTTAAACTATTGGCATTATCAGCCAAGATGAGATCTTTTGATCAGAAGCCCTTTTGGCTTATATTGAGAGAAAATATTTTAATTAGTTTTTATGGTAGATAATTTAGGGTTTTTTTAAGCTTCTGCTTAGAGTGTGATTTGTGACATAGAAACCACTTGAAAGAATTTTAATTCTGATCCAAAAAAATTAAAATTTTTAGAGATTAATTTTGCCAATGTGTTCTGTAGGAGTTGTTATTTTTTTTAATGTGTTATTTCCTTTATTAATTAGACCAGATGAGTTGTTTTCTGTTTAGAAGGCATTTGTTAAAGTAGTTCCTTTTTTAAAGGCAGGGAGTATTCTCTTAATATCAGTTTTAAAACCATAAAAGTTGGATGTTTTAATTGCAGAGATTGTGGAATGTACACAAAATTGTCAGTAGTTTCAAAACTGGCTGTGCTCATAGGATTGGATTATGTTCTCCTCCAGAGCCCAAAGCTTGCTCACTAAAACCAGTGCAGGCCCCCATGCATACTATGATGCATCTATGATGCAGCAAGCAAAGAATCACTTTGCTTGCTCACTGTAAATACATCTGTGCAGCGTGAGAAAGAAAAATGTGCACAAAAATGATTGATTTAAATAAATCTTCAAACTAGGAGAGCCTTACTCATACAAAGAGTACAAGACAAAGGCATACAAACGAAGCATCAGAAAAAAAAATCCAGAAAAATAGTGCTCCAAGTATTATCCAACTTTGGTTCACTTTATTTTAGAGGTGTAAATAGCAAGCAAACTCCAACAGAACACTCCTAATAAGTACTCTGGAATGTATTCTTTCTTAGTGGAACATTGTTTCAGGCATATAAAACCAATGGAAAAGAACATTTCCACTATTGTAAACTGTTACTACAACTAGTCATGCAGACAGTTTATCATAATATTCTATTTATGATTCTTACTTTTCTGTGCATCAAATGAATCACCAGACAACCTCTATTTTTAAAGAAAGCCACTTGTGCTTTCTCTCAGTAGCAGTAGCATGTAAACTGGGCATTGTATTTACCCCAAGTATTTCATCTGGTCAGCAACATTACATCACGGATAGATAACATCTATAGAATATATAATTATATATCACAGTAATTTCCTGTGACTTCCAGATATTAACTATAAATTCTGTAGAATATGTGAATAGAGAATTCAATGCTATCTACATGTATTCCCATTTATATTTTTATTCAAATAAATATATTCTCAGGAAATATCCCAGTATTTTATGTTTTAGTCTCATAGAAGAGTTCTTAATAATAGTATAATAACATCATAATGTAATTATATTACCATAATAATACCATCACCAGCATAATAGATAATGTATAATATTTTCTGTATATTATATAGAATATATAGTAGAATAAGGCAATAACACCAGCATAATTGCCTCATAAAATATTAAATAACACATCTGCTCCAAAACGGGGTCTTTGTAAGGCTGGTTTTGAAGAGAACAGGAACAAATTAATGATATTTAATTATCATTAATTAATGTTGTTGTTGTATCCTTGCAATGATCCTTCTCTAGAATTGTCCAGATTCTGGAAGAAATTTGAATTCGTTTTACACAATTAAATGCCACAGTCTGAGAAATACTAACTTATTGTTTGCTCTGTAGTTTTTAAGCTATAGTGTATATGATTTTCACCTGGTGGGTATCTTGGAGATAATAATGTTACAAAATTGCTATTTAACAAGCAAAATAACATATCAAGTCCAAAGTAATTACCAGTGTATTTAAAATTAATTACAGAGTTAAAATGATTGTTTTTTTAATTCACCTAGCAGCTGAGTGCAGGGTTGCATATTTCACTAGCAGCTGGTGGCAGAACAAGCATCTATGAAACCACTTTCTGCAGGAGATGCTTGGAATGCCATCTACTGTTGAAAAAGTAAAAATCCAATCCAAAAGCAACTTATAACCCTTAGAAGAAACTTATTTTTTAATGGTTTGTTCTAAAATGAAATTCTACTTACATTAGAATTCAACTAATGTTCTGAAAAGCTCCTAAATGTGTTTGATTTCAATATCCTAGGTTTTGTATCATTTTGAAATTAGGCTTTCTGCTTCATTTTATGAATTCCTTGTAGAATTTCAGTTAATTACAAAACATTTGGAAGTGTAAGTAAATAATGAAGTCTCATCTTTCCAATACAGAATTAATAAAAATTGCACTAAGTAAGGAAAGTTTTGATTCAGACGCTGAAATAAATATCCCTTTAAAACCCTTAGGATTAAAATTTTCATTATTTAAAATATTTAAGCCTTTTTTGAATGCTTTCTAAGAAAACCTATTGTAGGACAAAACCTTATTTGTTCATTGATTATTGATTACTGAAGTTCACACTAGTAAAATTGTGTTTGGAGATTATAGATCTACAGAATTTCTTGTAAACATGTATGTTACATTTGGATGTATTTATGCATGTGTTATTAATATAATAGTGGGAACTGTTTCCATTTTTGTCATAAACAAGACTATACAGTTCACAGTTGTCTTGTTACAGTCACCCTTATTTCCAGAAGTGAAGTATGGCTCACTGTATGCAGCTGTTGTGGTACATTTCATACATCCTGTAGGCAAGAATTTGAAACATTTTTTTCCTCTTTACGCAAAATACACAAGATTACACTGGCACACTATTGCTGTAGGACACGAAAGAAAGACTCCAAATATTTCAGAAGGCAAAGAGCATAGAAAAAGAAGGCTTTATTGTTTAATTTTTTCTACCTTTAATGAGGTGTTCTGATACAGACTTAACGTGAGTGGTAAATAGGAACGACACCTCTCTAATGCCATTGGTTAAACTAGAGAAATAACAAACACCAGCTGGACAAAGATTGTTTTTAGAAAGGATAGTTGTTTACCAAGATTGTTTAGAGAAAAAACTTTCTCGAGGTACTTTTCCTGGGGAAAAAGTTAGCAGCTGCTAGCAGGCTAAAATTCTCTCAGGCCCACAGCACACTTCAGTGCTATTCCTGCACTTCTACGGAGAAACCTGACTTCTTGAAAATAGATACAGTCAAATGAGTGCTAGCTGTAAAAAATTAATCTTTGCTGGACTTTAGGTTGTAGAAATATCTGTAACTTCAACATCTTTTCAACGCAGATCTCGCTCAAGACTTGCTATGAAGTCCCCGTAATTACAGAAAATTACAATCTAATAACAAATGTTACGTGATAATTTTACAATTTTGTCTCTATTTCTTGGAAAATTAGAGAAAAGTCCAATATTCTTTCAGGTTTGATGCCTGCTTTCTCAGATTGAGTTCTTTTATTCTCTGTAAGTCATCTGCCTGAAATATTCACATATCTGCAGGATTTAGGAGAGTAACACTAAATTGGAGAAAAAAATTAAATCCAAATAAAACTATTTCCCCCCAGTGAATTGAAATATGTATGTGCTTGAAGCTCAATCAGCGAAAACATCCTGAGTGAAGGCAGTTGCTACTTAGAGGCCGTGAACAAGTGTCAGGCTCCCATGTGAAGTGTTTCAGCCTGTGTAAAATATGAGCACTGAGATCAGAGAGAAGTCAGGGCTTTTCAGGCTGTGTGAGGGAGACATTAGTGGGACCAAATATATAGCAGGACAGGTGACTGTTGTCTGCCAGTTGGACTTTTTGAAGAAATTGTAAGTTCTTTGTAGGAACATTGCCCTTTTTTGTCTTAAAAGGGGTCTACTGACAGAACAAACTGATTATATTCAAGGAGATATTTACTTGTATCTTATGATGTCCTTGAAGTGGATTTGGAAAATCATTATAGTGAAGAATTATGCAAAATTAGCTGGCTCTTTAAATGAACTGATAGAAACTGAACAGGCAAACTACTTTTAAATAAAGACTTAGTATGGTTCAAGGATTCCTTAAACTTGTGTGCTCTTTTTATCTGCTGCCCTTGACATCCTTCATATGCATTAATTTGACCTTTGATTTGCTCTTACTGCTAATACAGGCTAATTTCTAATACAGGCTAATTTTTGGTTATAGTGTTGCAAGTTAGTGGGTCCAATCTTGCAGCTGTTATATACAATGCTAGAGATGAACAACTGACAGATATTGGATGCTTTGCCCAGAAAAAAGCAAATCTTTGAAACTCCTGATTCAAAAATATTAGTAATGTCCAATCTGAAGACAACTTCTGGGGTTTTAGGATTGAAAGACACAACTTCATCCAATATAATTCCTTTGTTAAGACTGTTTATATACTGTTTTCTAGTTTTTGTCTCTCTTTGACAACTTCGTGTGATCCAAGACTTTCCATTTTTTATTATTTTGTAATTTTGTTTTTCCAAGTTTTTGTACATGCCTCATTCCCTCAGCAGACACATGATACATCCATGGGAAGCAGCTGGCCTATTCCACATGGCAACAATTATAATGCTGTGTTCTTACAAATTCTGTCTCAGAAATTCCCACTTATTCTATGATAACCAAAACACTCTTTGCCTTATATGGGAAAAAGCTGCAGTAGTTCATTTTAAACTATGTGGTAGGTCTGGACAAACACTAGATTTTTAACATAGACCTTTAAATATCATCTCCCTGGTCTAGGCCTCCTGCTTGCAATTTTACATAACCTTCACAAGAGAGCATTGATCCGTGAATTAATTACTGGAACTGTATATAACATATGTATATGTTACCTGTATATAACATAATGGCTACTGTTCAGCGTGGTACTTATTTGTTATTAGAGTTGTACTATAATGATTTTCCCGTGTGCTGATTGGTGATTTTGACACTCATTTTTATCATTTTACTACGAACACCATAACAAATATCAAGGAAGAAGCCTGGAGGAGTTAGGACGTGTGAGAAGTGAGGGAGCTTTGATTTGTAGAATACAGTGTCTCCATCTCCTATCCCAGAAATGAATGATAGGAAACATTTCTGCCCTGAAGGTTCATATCCTAAGATAAGCAGAATCTGATTTTTGCTGATTCTGAAATAATCAAAACACTGTCAGTTTCTTCAGTTTTAGAGTTAAAAGTGCTCAAGGGCTGTTGAGCACTGTTTTTGGTCACAGTGAACCACATTTTGGTAGGTATTTTATAAAAATATGAGTGTCAAAATTTTGCTTTGCAACTTGTTTTTCTGGAACCTTAGATTAAACCATCCCATTTCAGATTAGGCTTTATGTCAGAGAACTCATTATGTTTATGGGTGATCTTCATCTGAGGCTCATTCAGGGAGCTCATTCAACTTAGACTGTTATACAGACCATGTAAATGTCTGTGCTTATCTGTAAAGTATGTAGGGTGCCCTCTTGTTGTTTGTTTTAAGTCTTTAAGGTAAATTTAATTTGGACTTTAGGGAAGGTTTAATCTGTTAAGCTTGGATTTAGGTAGGTTTTAAATTTGTTCTGTGTACCAGATATTATTTCTAGCTCAAGTACCAATCTTCTCCACCTCCTTTTCACTAATATCAAACGTCCAGTTACCACTCAGCTATTCATTGTGGAAGTGCTTTTCCGGAAACTACTGGTACTTCGTTACAAAGAGGACAAAATTACAATAAAATTACCTGCATATATCTTCAGGAAAATATTCCTTTGGAAAGACATTACTTTGTTGTTCCAAAATATGATCCTTCTCAATTCAACTACTTATACTCTGTAAATTAATAAAACACTTGAAACAGTAATACAAATTAAAGACTTCAAGTTTGATCAAAACAGTTAAACTGCATGTTATTAAGTGTATGTTCTTATAGCATCAATAGGACAATCAATATAAAGAATCAATCCAGTTAATATATAGTATTTTACGGTTATGTAATTGGCATGGATTTATGTTTGACCTCCTTTTTTGGAGTTAAACATACTTACATAATTTAACGTAATTAATCTGTAGAGGTGCCTTCTCAAGAAAAGGGTTGTATTTGAGTATATGTCTATGTCTGTTAGCTCCCCTGTTTTGTCAAGAATGGATGCAAGCAAAGTTATGTAGTGTGTGTGTGTCATGTCTTGACTTCTGATGTGTGAGTGTAGTCACTGCAGTCACTGCAACTAATCCTTTTTTTTTTGTTCATTTGGTGCAGGGCATATAATTGAAATAGTCTTATGAAGATTTTGGAAAAAAAAAAAAAAAAAAAAAAAAAAAAAAAGAATCCACAGCAGGCAATCTAGGAAAATGGATTAATAGACCTTGCATTCTAAGACAGGGTGGTGGAAACTTCTGAGAGTGATGGAGCTGATGATCTCCCCTCTTTTTCAGCACAATTAAATGAGGGAATGGGTATCCTCACTGTGGTTTGGATATAGTTATGCACTGAACGCAGTGTTTTGGAAGGAAAAAATGGAAGGCACAGGGAAGCAAGAGGGAAGGGAGGTTAGAATTTTGTCATTGTTTCCTTAAATCTATTTTATTTTCAGTGCCATTTTCAAGGGTGTAAGTTTCAGGGGAGGAAGTTGTTCTAAATTAAGAAACATTGCCAGTGGTAAATACTTTCAAAGATTATGATGTTCATATACTATGACAATGGGAACATATAAATTCCAAAGAAAGCTAGTTACATACCTTCATTACAATGTTTTCACTACTTGTGTGTTGTAAACACATTTGCTAATTATCAAGTGATTTTGGAATATTTTAAATCTGCTTATAATTGTGGACAGTTATTTAAGAGAGAGAGAACACTTCAAAGACGTTGGCACCTTGACTCTTGAGAAAGCTGCACCTCTGTACTGTCATCTGGGTTAGTGGGCTCTGGAATACAAAGAAGGAAAAATACTAATCCTGAGAATAGTGTTCAGTTTAATTCACTTAATAATACAAGTGGTTATGAAGTAGTTAGCATTCATGCTGCTGTTTTTATTTGAAAGATAGTAGCTGTGTAGATTTTTATTGCGTGTAGTATAAATCTGGGTTTGAGACAAAATTATTTGCTGCTGTTTTCTCTCAACTATTTCTATTTCTTTACTGTGAACAAAGCTGGAGGTCAATGTCAGTATGGCATCTGCAGAGGAAGCAAAACGTGACAATTCTTTTTATAGATCTGAGACTATCCCTCATCCTTCCTGTATAATTTGCTTTAGGAAAACCAGATAGTTTGGTGCATTAATATTTAATCCTATGTTAATTCTTAATCAAATTTAGTGTAACATGCATTGCTTATTGAGACTACTGCACATATATCCTGCTTTGCCATCAGGATCTACCTTCTGAAGACTTAAAAATTTCGTACAAGTGTCATACTCTCTAGATTTCCTAGGCAATATATTTAATAAAAATAACTACTCTGGAAGCGTCAACAGCTTCATTAAATTGATACTAGCAACATTATAGCATTAATAGTAATAATAAGGTATTTTTAGATTTTTTTTTTTTTTATGGGTGAGTTCCAAGCAAAAGATTGATTTGCTTTTCTAATCTTCTCAATTTCGACAAAAGGGCTGGAAAAAACTTCCATCCTGGTCTATACTAGTCCACTATGTTGGTTAGAAAATAGGGAAAACATAGACAATTACTGAGCAAAAGACTGAAACTACTGGCCTGTGGCATTTTTAAGTGAAAGTGATATAAAATGTTATATGCCATATGCTCAAGTCAGTGTTTCTGGGAGACATTAGGTACACCTAGTTTCCTCCTGGACATTAGATCTTGTGCCTGTAGGTCTGTGGATGGCAAGCTGTGGATCTTGAGCGTATTACTGGGTTAGAGGTAGATGTTATGATGCTTATCCCTGCCAAGGATGGCTGATTCTGAAATCTGGATTCCTCAAACTTCACTAGAGAAGAACTAATACAGATACCTAGGAGATGCAGAGTCTGTTTAAAGGGCTATTTTCATTGATTGAGAAGCATGAATTCTTCCCTTGTGTTTTTGTGGCTATGCATCCAAGTGTGTGAAAGTAGACATGAGCACTGGTAACAGACTGCTTGTTAGTTTACCTGTCTCCGAAGCACCTTTTGGAAAAAATGTTTTATGGTTTTGACATAGTAGATTTTAGATAGAAGCTTTTACTGGTAGCAATAGATTGAAAAATAGAAAAAGCATTAGGAGTTTAAAGGGATAATAATAATATTTTTTATATTGATGTTTTCATTACTTAGTCTCCTGCTTCCATTTTTCTTGTTCTCTTCCCTCTTCCTTCTGTTTTATTCTCATATTCATTCCCTGTGCCAGTGGGAATAGCCTTAATCTTTGAGGAAATTTTTAGTACACAGACAAGATCTAACATCAAAAACTGTTCACTGAGACTTGAGATTTAGCTTAATGATTCTAGCTACTGGAAAAGATCAAAGGGGTCTGGCACTTGTGCTGTGTAGGCTTGCAGAGGAACAAAGGAGTAATGGTGTTGTGTATCTTTCAAAGGGCAGAGGCTTCCGATAACAAAGTGCAAGGTGTAAAAATTCTTTATTGTTGACAAATAGAAAAATCTTGGCTTGTTTTCAAGTGGAGTAGTGCGTGGAGGTGTGAGCTTTGCAAAAAAAAATGTGACAAAATTTTCAAACTCCTCTAACATTTTAGAATAGGTGGTAAAGTACTTAGTATTCTGCAACATTAGAATACATTGTCTCAGTCACTGTCCATCAGATACCTTATCTGCAGGTGGTTTCAGTGAATAAGTATTGATCAAAATTTGTTTCTTGTGAATAATGAGAACTGGCACTGTTCTTGGTAGAGTTTTGAGTGCATAGAATTGAAAAGACATAGAAAGGTTAAATGAAGACAAGTAGCCTGGAAACAGCAGAATGTAGTTACACAGCTTGGGGTATTTCAGTTGGTCTGTGGAGGAAATGGAAGTTTGGGGGTTTGCTGATCTGGCAAGACACTTCATTAAGCAACGGTTTGTTGCTGATTTTTGAAGGGAGGATAGAAAGCAATGCATAAATATGGGAGTACACAATCCAGTGAAACACAAAGCAGCTCTTTGTAACCAAAGGAAATATAACTGTATGTGTACATGTAGACAGGGTTCAAGTTATCTGGAGCCTCTTTAGTCCTTTTCTGTCTAGAAAAAATATTTAAACTGCAGCAATGTTAAAATACATTTGGTGTATTTCATCTAATATTGTAGTTATTTCTATCAGTTGCTACAACTTGTAATTTCATCTGAATGAAGTCTTTTGGAAAAAAGTAGCAAAAATTAGTTCGTAGTTTTCTGATTTAGATCCAGAATCTGTATCCATTCTCTGACCTTGAGAGATAAATACCTGGCTGTACACCTGAAGGGCTCAGACCTGTTGATCCAAAAGTTTAATGTTAATGTAAAATCATATGGTAGAATCTATTAATTCAATAGATTTCTTAATAATTTCTTTTCAAATTGTAGTTTGCCTTCCATGCTCGTTATAAAGTCAAGGAAGATAATTTCCTAATCCAGGGGCTGAAGGATGTATGGAGAGTGCTCCAGGAATGCGTCACTGTTATATAATAATGGAAGCTCTTGTCCTCACATAACTGCAGTGTTGGAAAGTGTATAGTGAACGAGACAGAATTCCAGGAGGCAAAAAGATTAATTTATATAAGAGATATTTTGAATTGTAGGGTCATATAATATCTTGACTTAGAACACAGTGTTCCTATAAAATGCTGAAAAAATAATTTAAAATGCAGGTTTCCAATATGTCTGATAATAGACAATGCGTTTTGTTCAACAGTGCAAAACTACTGATTATAAGATTTTCAAAAATATCAAGGGTTTGCAGCTGCAGTTGAAGCCACTAGATATATACTATTATGTAAATATGCTAGATTCTGTTCAAAATAATACACTGAAGATTTCAAACTGCACACTTAGGATATTGCACTAATCTGATCTCAGTTCCACATGTAAAAAATTATTGACGGTGGGCACTATCGAAAGGAAAGATGTTG
Organism: Sylvia atricapilla; assembly: GCF_009819655.1. Classification (NCBI taxonomy): domain Eukaryota; kingdom Metazoa; phylum Chordata; class Aves; order Passeriformes; family Sylviidae; genus Sylvia; species Sylvia atricapilla. The sequence continues at coordinate 133,007,180 of NC_089140.1, forward strand.
GTTATAATCTGATTATGTGAAGGGCTCAGATTTCCTTTGTTTAGTTCAATAGAATAATTCACAATGAAGTAATAACTTAAAAGTGTTGACTATGTATGTTTGGAAATCATGTGTGGAAAGGGGTATATAAATTAGTGATAAATTCAGTTTTCAATGTCCAGTTGTCAGGGAGGTCACATTTCAGTGCTTTGTTCTGTGTAGGCAATTTAGGAACTCTGAATTGTTATCTGGGAATCTCGTTCCCACAGCTGACCATGGAGCCTTAAGGCTCATAATGTTGGGGATCTAAATTAAATGTCCTGAGCTGCCTGGTGAGAAGAGTATGGACATGCTTTGATTTCCTATCCCTCCCATTTCTCCTGCTTTGAATTTTCTACATTGAAAAACTAGTATGGATTCTCTTGATTAAAGATGATCACATGGCTATGATGCATGGTAGTGTGCAATTGCGATGGCATGAGATTTTTGTTTGTTTGGTTGTTTTGTTTAATATACCTGCTTGGTTTTGTTGGGCTTGTTTATTTATCTATTTATTTTGGTTTTGTACTGCAATGTTACTTTGTATGTACTTTCTAAAGTACTGAAGAGGCAAAACCAAGCAAGAAGACATTTTACTGTGTGCTGCATGTTCAGTTTTCCCTTTCAGTACTAAGTTTTGGAAAGATACTGGTGTTTCCCATTGTCCAGTTATTTAATTCTTAGGTAGTCACTGAATCCTGTTTCTGGAGTCATTTGCTGTGATATCATATGGTGGAGGAGATGTGGAGCTATTTTGGTGAGCTTTAGTTTCCTGTGCAACACCAAGCATCCACTTAAAATTATGAGCCCGTACATCCTGTTGAGTTAGGTGAGAGTATTCTTTGTAGAAACATTCAGAATATGTATGTAGGAACCTTTTTGGGTTTTTGAGCATATAGGGAAAGTAGATCCTAACTCCTTATTTAAGACCAATATCTGCAATTAGAGGATGTAAGTATTCTTGTGGGTATGTGTTTCTATTCTTGAGTTTTGTCACGGCTTAAAGCCAGTCAGTAAACAAGGCCCAGGCAGCTGATCACTCACTCCCTCACCAGCAGGATCTGGGAGAGAATCAGAAGAATAAAAGACAGAAAATTTGTGGGTTGAAATACAGACAGTTTAATAGGGAAAGTATAAGCTACTCACACAAGCAAAGAAAACAAGGAATTAATTAAGTTTCCCATGGGCAGGAAGGTGTTCAGCCATCTCCAGGAGAGCAGGGCCCCATCAGCTGTAACAGTGACTTGGGAACTCAAACTCCATCACTCCAAACGTCCCCCTCTTCCTCCTTCTCCCAGCTTTACTTACTGAGCATGATGTCAGATGGTCTGGAACATCCCTTTGGTCAGTTTGGGTCACCTGTCCCAGCTCAGGACAGATGTTGAGTCTCCTCCCAACCTCCCATACAGCCCCAACTTCCTCACCAGGGTGGCAGTACCAGAAGCAGAAAAGCCCTTGGCTCTGTGTAAGCCCTGCTCAGCAAAGCAAAAGCATCTCTATATTATCCACACTGTGTTCAGCACAAATCCAAGTCATAGCCCCATACCAGCCAGTGTGAAGAAAATTAGCTCTACCCCAGCTGAAACTAGCACGGGTTTGGTATAGAACATCAGCTTTTTCATTCAAGTTAAAGCATGTATTTTAGATGGAACATTGTCCTTAAGACAGTGGACAACTATTAATCAGTACTAAACAGACCTACTGTATGTATTATCCAGTTATTTCTTTAAGCAAGTCCTAGTAAAGTTCACTCAAGAGTAAAATTCCTTACCTTTCCTTCCTTAGTTTTTAGTTATCTTGTCTTCAGGTCCTGACATCACTGTAGTTTAATAAATATAATGCAGATTTTCCTTTCCTCTGTTAGTTCACTATATTGCATTTTAAATGGCATATTACATGTTATAAATTTGCCTTAAACTATGACAGGCAAATGTTTATGGTTGTGAATAAAAAATAATAGATTGTAGTTCACATAATCAAAGCACCTTCCTTTGTATATATAGCTGAATGTACTGTCCTGGAAATGTTTTAACATGGTATTATGTGCAAAAAAATTGAAGTCAGGTATAGAACATTACTGATTTCATTTTTAGTTACATATTGAAGTTTTCTATATTTGGCACTCCCCATTTTTAAAATGAAATGGAAATAAGCTCATAGTACAATTTAATAAAAACATATAAAAATAGTAAAGCAAATCCTTTTAACTCTTATTAGGAATTTTCCCTTCCCATTTGATACAAATTTTAGTACTTCAGGGTAGTTGTTTTCAACATGTTGCACTCAGTTGTGCAAACTTATCTTTTTAGGGTCAAGGAAGAGCAAAAACCACAGCCGACACAGTAAGTAAAGTATCTTAAAGATGCAATAGGCTTGACTTTTCTACCTTTGCCGTGTTCTGCTCTCTGCACCTTTGATGGTATTAGCTTTCACTGATACCTGATAGGCTGCAGGTAGTTTGTCATCTGCTTCCTGACTGGCTTGTAAGAGAGCTGCCTTTAGCTTCTTACTCCATCCACATGTTAGCTGGATGTAGGTTCTTGCTCCCTGCTTGTGAACTGGTGAATTGTAAAACTTTACTTCCCTTACACCCTTAGTGGCTGACTTAGTACTGCAGCTGACATTCCCATTGGCTCTAGCTTTTCTGCCTATGTATTTCTACTAAAGTTGGATAAGAAAACATGTAAACTAGTGTGGTTTGATTGGTTATTCAGTCACATTATTTGCTTGTTTAAACAGGTGGTTTCCCTTTAGTGGGATCACTGAGCTGGTAAATAACGTTCTTCAACCACAGCAAAAACAGCAAAATGAAAAGGAGCCCCAGACGTAAGTAAGCTGCTCTCTGTAGATTAAGTAATGTCTGTATAGCATTAGAACATCCTGGAGAGTATGTTTAAAATAGCTGCTCATTCAGAACATTCAGCTGAGAGCGTTTTACAAGCTGAGCACCATTTGCTTTCCAAACCCTCATTTGCAAAGGGAAAACTGAAAATCAGGTCTTACTCTCCTTATCAGTAGCTTAAGTGATTGCATTAGAGTACAATTTAAGGATTTAACGAGTTACTACTACTCTGTCTTTTTTTTTTTTTTTTTTTTTTTTTTTTTTTTTTTTTTTTTTAATGTTCTATGTAATGAAGCTTCTGATAAAGTGATGTGTTTTCTGTGCATGAGGAGCTGGAATGATAAGATATGTAGCATTATTTATAGCATGTCTATGCACATGCATGGTCTGAGTCATGCATAGAATGCTATATGAATCTACATAATATGCTGGAAGAGCTTTCTAAGGAGCAGGAAAATATCATGTCATTTTTTCATGCTTTTAGAATATCTGTAAAGTTTTAGAACTTCAGCAGATATAAGGTGAAATCTTGGGTCTGTCAAAGCTGAGGAAATTTTGACTTTGATGGAGCCAGTATTTCATCTGTGAGCCTTTAATATGGTTAAGCCAGTACTTTTATTGCTATCTGAAAATTTTAAGTTTTAGCAGAAACTGGCAAAGCTAGGACATTCAGTCTTAGAGTAGAACTTAAGGCATGGAGATTAAAGTATTCCTATCACAGAATCATTAGATTGGAAGAGACCTCCAAGATCATCAAGTCATAAAAAGAAACTAAAAAATACTTACTATTATAAATTTTCAAATTCCTAAAATGTATTTTGGATGTTATTTAAGCTTTAAACAGTGAAGTTGCTCTGTTTTCTTTCTTCTAAACCTTTTTACAAGGTTTATGCCTTGTAAGTTCATATGATTAAATATTTACTTTTGAACTCATGCATAGCTGGTTTAAAGGATGCATATAACTTGTTAATTACTTTCCAGCCAGAGTTAATTTTTTTTTTTTTTTAAATATATATATTTAAGTGGACCTTCATACTTGCGGGTCATGAAAGCTGTGATATGTTTTGGGAATACGTAGTGAAAAATTTTCATGAATTAAAATGGAAAAATAGGACAAAAAATGTATATTCTGTAAAGCAACGTATTATTCTGAGCTCTCTTTCTCATATTCTCACTTAACTGCTTATAAAATTATGTACAGTAATAATAATATTTTTGGTTGTTATTAGATACTGGCAATGTTACATTTTGTTCATAACACCTCAGTACTTTGTATTCCCAGTTTCCTTAACGCAGCAAAATTTTTTCTGCTCATTACTGTTGTACGTATGAAGCACGTGGCTTTCAAAAAACTGAAAATACTATATGGGCAGTGTAAGCAGATGTGTTATCATTAACAAACATATTAATAAATGGTTACTGTTATTATGGAAGGATCTTTTTGAATGGTGACCTCTTTGGGAAGCAGTTTTGTTCAGTGTTTTTATTACATAACTAAGAAATTAGTTAATTTGTATACTCCCTGAATTTATAGATAACACTTCTTCTGTTCTTGTGTTAACACCTAATGGCAGGATTATATTAAAAAACTATCCTAAAACCCCAAGCTACGGTTATGATGCTATTGAAAAGGGAAAATGCAAAGTGATGTTCTTTAGGGGTAACTTATGTGGTTGATGTAGGACAAAGAAAAATGGTGTAGGGAAATGTTCTTTGGCAGAGAATAGGGAGCCCTGATATTATGTAAGTTGAGCTGTAGCCAGTATCCTGAAAGAGATTAATGTCATACAGGAATATACAGACGCTAGCCAATGTGAAGAAGCTTTTACACTGCTAGGCTTTCTTAAGATCTCACCTGGGATAGCATATCCTTCAAAAATCATGTGTAACAGTTGTAATTCAGTGGAGAGTAAAGGAATGAGTAATTAGGTGTCTAAAAGGCTTGGTGTGTGTTAGGGAAGAATCAAAAGCATGAGTTAATTTAGCCTCCTGATTCATCTCATGGTGAGGCTGAAAGGAGTAAACTTAAGTTGCATCAGGGAGGGCTAAACTTGGAAGGGAGAACCTTTTAATGGAGAGAAAACTTAAAATGCTTGCATACTATGTTTAGGCCTTGTGTGGAAGCTGTGAAAATCTTTGGCAAATATCTGTTAGGACAGACACAAGTGTAGCTGTTTCTGAGCTGGAACAAGAGAATGGACTAAGTGGCTATTAAAAATGTCTTCCAGCACTGCTCATTTGTGATAATTTCATTAATGTGCCTTTCAGAGAGAAAATTAAACAGAAATACTAATGCTGCAACTTTTAAATTGTATTTCTTTTTCGACATTAATGACTTTCAAAGAAGCATTGTACTGGGAAACTCTGTGGGACACTAGGGAGGGGAATAAATGTCTGTAGAAATTTTTACTACTATTCATATTTACTATATATTGGGGAATTTTCCACTTGAAATCACTGTCAGTATTTGAGTCTAATTTCAAGATATATCTGATTGTCCACCTTTGCTGATGAAAAAGTTTATTTACTGTGAATCTGAGGAGGACAAAATGTGGTGAGTAATAGCAGATTAGGAGTTAGTAGTGTCTGAAAACAACGTATGTTGTTACTGTTTTCACTCTTGCACTGGAGAAGGTATTTTTGTAGAACCACTGACCATATGTCCTTATGGGCAGAGGTAAGATTAGTCTGATGCTCTTGGACATGAGTTCTGTGCCACAAAAGCACAGAATGGTTGAGGTTGGAAGAGACTTCTGGAGGTTGTCCAACCCTCCTTCTCATGCTGGGTCACCTAGGGCCACTGTTTGTAACTATGAAAAGCTGGATTTTGAATATATCCAGGTATGGAACTGTAGAAAATCTCTGGGCAAGAGATACATGTGCTAGTGCTTGGTCACCCCTAGAATGAAAAGTGTTTCTCTCTGCTCAGAGGGAGCTTTCTGTGCTTCATTTAGTGCCTATTGCCTCTGATCCTGTCACTGGACACTGCTGAAAAGAGCCTCGATCCATTTTCTTTGCACTCTTCATTCAGGTATTTGTATTTATTGATAAGGTCCCCTCCCTGAACGTTTTCTTCTCCAGGCTAAAAAGTTCAAGGTCACTGTCCGTCCTCATGTGAGAGGTGCTTCAGTCCCTATCTTTTTGGCCTTTTGCTGGACTGTCTCCAGTATGTCCAGGTTTCTCTTTAACTGAGGAGGCTGGAGCTGGACACAGAACTCCAGGTGTGGCTTTGCCAGTGTTGAATAAGTGGTACCTCCTGCCTCACGGTATTGCTTTTGCCTAATACAGATCAGAATGCCATTCACTTCCCTTTCCTCAAGGCATGCTGGCCCACGTTCAACCTGGTGTGCACCAGGACTTCCAAGTCCTTTTCTGCAGAGCTGCTCTCCAGCTGGGCAGTTCCTGGCCTGCAGCAGTGCATGTGGTTCCTCCCCAGGTGCAGAACTTTGCTCATTGTGAGATTCTGGTCAGCCTGTTTCTCCTGTTAAGGTACCTCTGGATGGCAGTGTGACCTTCTGGCATGTCAGCCACTCCTTCCAGTTTAGTGTCATCCACGGACTTGCTGAAGGTACCCACCGTCCCATCGTCTATGTCAGTAAGGTTTTGAATAGGACTGGACTCAATATTGACCCCTGGGATAAACCTCTAGGAGCTGGCCTCCAACTAGACTTTGTGCCACTGATCTCCCCACTCTGGGCCTAGCGATTCAGCCAGTTCTCAGTCTACTTCTAAGTCTGCTCATCCAGTCTGTACTTCATCAGCTTCTTTATGAGGATGTTATGGGAGACAGTGGGAAAAGCCTTGGTGGAGACAAGACAGACTGCTCTCCCCTCATGCAGTCATTTCATAGTAGATCATTGGTCGAGTACAACTTCCCCTTGGTAAATGTCTGCTGACTCCTGATCACTTCTTTATATTTCATGTTCCTAGAAATAGTTCCCAGGATTAGTTGTACCATCACTTTCCCAGGAATTGAGGTGGGTCTGACCAGTCTGTGGTTCTGTAGATCCTTATGCTTCTTCAAGATGGAAGTGACATTTTCTTTCCCACGGATGTTAGGCACCTCTCCCAGTTTCTATGATCATTCTGATATTGAGAGTGGTCTTGCATATCTTTTCTTGATGAAGAATACTTCTATCTGCAGCACATGTGTACTTCATCATGAGTTTTATCAGCTGTGTTTGAGATATTTCCATATTTTAATCCTTACAGAGTAGAAATTTTTAGCTGCCCCCTGAAGCAACTGTTTTTGATGCTTAATACAACCAACTTTTATTTCTTCAGATTTATAAGGTATATATTTTGTAAAAGGTATATTCAGGTTGTTCCTCATTAGGATGTGCTGGTCTTGTGCCTAAGGGTTTGACTTGGGGTTTATATCTTTCTTCTGCATGAATGTTATGTAATGGTGTTAATCTCCAATCACAATAAAGGAGTTCCCATGCTAGAAGGCACTGAAGATTCCACTGTTGTAATACTGTATATTAGCAGTGTTCAGCAATGAATACCTGAGAACGCACAAAAGGAGAGGGATACGCATAAAATGGTTCTGATACAGGTATTTTGGTGACTTCCTGAGGCAGTGGCTGCATGCATACTGCTGGATTTATTCTCTGGCAATAAGGAATCTGTTTACCATAGTTATTTGCAGTCCCGTTTTAAACCTACTTCTATTCTTGGTTTCATAACTTGGTGAAAATGAATTCTACCATTTAATTATGTGTATAGAGAAGTTGTCACCCTTTGTTTGCTTTAAAAATACTTCCTGGTATTTTCAATGGGAAGTGCTAGTCTTGTGTTATATAATTTATCTCTAATATGTATAGCCTTTAAACATTTTTATTACATTCCATGCAGTCTATTACCTTCCATACAGTTATCCCTTTAAGCTGCAGAGTCAGAGTTTTTCCTTCTATGATAGGAACTACTTCTGGTCATTGTTGTTGTCTTATCTCTTTTCAGAAGCTTGATTAAATCTTTTTTAGTCAGCAGTGATCTATATCACAGTATTGAAGATATGAGAGCTCTGTGTTTTTGAGTAGTGACTTAGGAAAGTTTCTAATGTTTGCCACTTAAAGATATCCAAATATTGAAAAGATGGTGGGTTTTTTCCCCTTTTCCCATAAAATTTTTTGTTTATTTTCATGCTGGATGTTTGCTTGCTTGCTAAGAACTGTAAGAGGTCCATCATTGAATTTGACAGCAGAAATTGAGCCTCTATTCTTTCTTTGATAGTTATGAGCACATTATTAATGAACATTAGACAAAATATGGTCAGCATCAAAAGTCATTGAACAATGCTTTTTGTAGCTAAATGATTTCAAAATAAATACATTATTTCATTGCCTTTTTGCACTTTCACTAGACTAATTCTAGGAGAGGTTAAAAAATGTACATTGCTTAGCAAAACATAAGTATCTTTTTCTGCTGAAAATGGCTTGCTATCAATAAATAGATGTTTATGTATTTCTTGAAGTCCTGTTGCCACTATAAGGAAATGAAGATTGAAAATTACTGTAAGATGATACCCAGTAAAACCTTTTTCTTAATACTTTTCTGTAAATTTAATTTTTCTATTGTCAGACCACACCAGCAAAACAGTAAAATATTCTGTTTATAAGAATTTCTAATGAATTCTGGTTAAAATAGATTGACATTTCTCAAATACTTAACTTAAATCAATGGATCATTAATTCTGAATTCTAAATTTACTGCATAAAGAATATGTCTGCCAACCACTAGGTACTTTTGAATGTCTTCAAATTATCTAATGGACATGTGATAACAAGCCCACATCAACAATTATTTAGTACAATTTGCACCATATATATGTACTCAGTGGGTTTATTTGCAGTTAGTGCAGTTCCTGTTCAGACAGGTTTTTAATAGAACCTGTTGAAAATAACACACTCCACTTGAAAGAATAATTTCCAGAAAAAGAAAAATTGGTCTCTGCAGCCAATATACTTGTAACATTGGAGTAATGAGAAGTCTAACATTCTACTGTGTTTGTTTTCTTGGGCAGTAAGATAGAAAAAAAGAAAACAGAGAGTAAATGAGTTAAAAATAAAATTACAATTTGCACTATATAAAACAAATACAGGGAGACTGAAGCTATTTCAAAGTGAAGTAGAAATCCACAAAATGCCTCTTAACTATGAAACTGGTTTTGTCTCCATAAGGTAGTAAATATGAAGTACCAAAAAAACTTCTGTCATTTGATTCTGATGACTTATTACATCTCTTACTGAGACTATTATATTTACCATTTGCAACATGACATGAGAGTTGCCCGATTGTATGGTTGCCCTGGATCTTTTTCTAATAATATTTAATACAAGAAAAACTTATTTATTGGGTTGCTCACCATATTAATGAGGTTAAGATACCCTTTCAGTGAAGAAATGGCTTGTTAAGCATTGGAACAAGCTGCCTAGGGCAGAGATGGACTCGCCATCCCTGGAAGTGTTCAAACAACGACCTGATGTGGCACTTCCTGCAGTGGTTTAGTTGACACAGTGATGTTCAGTCAAAGGTTGGACTTGATATTGGAGGTCTTTTCCAACCTCAATGATTCTATCAATATAGTGGAACTCAGTTTTATCAGCAGACAACAATAAACATGTTTAGAACAGATAAGTATAGTGATCATAAGAAATATCTATCTTAATTGTAACCCAATTGATCTATTTTAATCCTAAGACATAAATGGATTTGTAATTCAGCAGAACCACAAAATATGATTAATTAAAAAAGAATAGATTCTGCATTTTTGATAAATTAATAAAGTTTATTAGTAAACTTCATTAATAAGGGAATTTTAAAAAGATCAGTGAAAATGTAAGAAACCTATTGAATATTTGTGAAACATAGAACTAAACTTTAAACAAAACCCAAGTAGTATGGTGTAAAGAAGAATTCCTTGAGGATCTGGGGTTATAAAACCAGACTTGCATATAGAAAGAAGAATGCAACCAGAAATACTTCGCTGGCCAGCAGTTGGCATTATGGACAATGAAAAGGTGAAAGGAGTCTCCCACATGACATTATCTGTGTTTATATACTTTACTCAAGTAGTAAATTGGATAAAAGAATAATAAAGGAAAATATCCACTAATTTATAAGGTAGGGCTGAATTGGAGCTATATCTGACCTATTTTGTGTACTAAAATGTCTAGATTTATTTTTTTTTTATGCAACAGAAGAAATAAAACATATATGATTGAAGAAGGGGGTGTTTCCATATGTATGTGCATAGATGTGTAAGGCAATGCTTACTAGACAATACAGGCTGCAAAACATGAACATAGATCAGCTCCTAAAAGCTTTGTGGGAAGTCTTCTTGCTCTAATTTTTGTAATTTCTCAGGGTTTGTGAATGTCACAGGCTGTGGCACTACTAATATGCTGACAACATCCTGATTTGAACTGCTTTCAAAAAGAAATAGACAGTACCCCTAGAGGGATGACAGGTTGTCTGAATGAGATAAGCAAATAGATTTAGAAAATGCTGGCTTAAGCTTAACTTAAGACAGAAGTGATACTCTCATAATAAGAGGAAACCATGTTAAGCCTGAAGCTGAATCAGCGACCTTAGTTTCCAGTGCAACATTTAGGACAGAGGCAAAAGGCGTTCTGGCAAAACAAAGGCTATACACTCATTTTGGTATTAACTGTAACCCTAATGAATGCTATAATTTTTATTTTCCAAAGAAGAATCGTGCATTTCATTCTGTGAAGATCATGCATGATCAAGATCCTGCATCAATTTATATGATTTATAAGGTCTTGTTATTAGGAAGGTCAAAATTTCTAGAGAAGATCAGGTCAGACCACAGCTGCTGCACTTTACTGGCTTTACATTATTCATGGTAATTTAATGTCATTCTGCTTAAAATGACTGGGCATGTTATGTTCTGTGAATGGAAGTGATGTGAACACTATTTCACATGCAATATTACTAGTTCCAAGTAAGACTATTCCAAGAAGTGGAATAAGATGGTTTTGACTTGCTAAATGAAATCAGAACCTTTTTTTTTTTCTAGTTTGTCAGGGACTAAACTGGAAGAGGAGTGGCTTTTAATGCTGAGGCACTCTGACTAAACTATAGCGAAAATAAGAAAAAGAAATGCAGGTAATTAATAATTCTTGAAAATACAGATCTGCATTGAGAACATGGACTCCTCTATTGGAAACTTTTTTTTTTTTATTTAGAAGTGACTGTTCTGGGCATACACAGCTGCTATGATGTATGGAGGTTTTTTTTATGGATTATCTATAAATTTTCAACCATTCATGGTACGCATGTTTTTATTTATGCCAATTTGAGGGAAATTCAAATTTGTGGAAGTAATTTTTTAATTACTTTTTTTTTTCTTTTAACCAAGAAAATATTGCAATAAGCAACATAATCTTAGCTTTCTTATAGAGTGTCTATTTTGATAATATAATCTCTCAGTCACATTCATGGAGATGACTTGTCAGAGACTAGCAAAAGAAAAGAAAAAGAGATTATCTTCTGGTTTTTATGTTTTGTTAGATGGATAGAAAAATTCTAATGTTTTGTTAGGTGGATAGAAAAATTCTATCAGCTTTTTTAACTGCATTTTCCTTTCTCTTCAAGCAAGGAACAATTGTCTTCTCATAATTGGATAGAAAATAAAAAATACATGTGTGATATTACATTGATGAATTGTGGTCAAGTTCATCATTCTCATTGTGAACATAGCGAATACCAAACTCTGAACTTCCATGGGGTTTATATTATCTGAATCACTTTGCATGGCGTGCTTTATGTCATTATTTGCCCTCTGGTAATTTTTTATTTTGAATTAATATTCCCATTATGAATATAAGCCCAGCACAAAAACTTAATGCTACAGAACAGCAGTTAGGTGCTTGAAACTGAAGGGAAGCTTGAGAGTTCAGCAATTCTACACCCTTCCTGCATAGACAGAATCCTAGTCTGAAACCTGATGGAGAAAACCAGAATGTACAGCCAGGCTGTGGCTTGGTGTATGTGATTCCTGGGCTCCAGTCAGTTGACACAATTCCTTTTAATAACACAAAAATTGTTTTCATAGACAACAATTCTTCAAAATCAGGACTTCTGTTTTTCTAGTTTAAAGATTTTCTTATCTCTCTTTGGCAAGTTCCCAGTGTGTTTCAATTTGGCCCTTTGGGCTGCTCCACTCTCTTACAGTTTTTCTCACCATGGATATTTGTTATTTTTTCAGTATTTTCTGTATTCTAAACATTTAAAACTAAAGTTAGTACTATTGGATTTGAAGACTAGATCATCACATTATAGTGTTTTCTGCATTATCTAGTTTAAAAAATACATAAAAAATAGATGCTGATATTTTTTATATAACTATAGAAAGGTTAGTGTTCTTTTTGGTTGAGTTTTCCAAGAGAAAATAATAAGCTTAGCAGTCAGAATCATAAAATCAAAGGATGTGGGAACTAGTTAGACTTCAATGGAACTGATGTGTCTCTCCCCTGAAGCCATGCTTCTGTGAGTCATGCAGCCACCCTCGTAGTATTGTAAATGTAAAGAGTATGTTCAGGGTGCACTCACACAAGACAGCAGAGTTATGAGTGTCTGTTTTCATCACTTGGGAAAAATAATTATGGTTGACTTAGGCTTGTTTTGGCATTACAGCTTTTGTTTTTATAAGAAAACTGCTGACTTGAGCTTTCTGGTGTGTTCAGTACTTGTAATGAGGCTCACCTGGTATTACAGGCTAAGAGCTGCTTTCTCCAGGGATGATTCTCAAGACCTTTTGCATGAGATGGTAGATCAGAACAGTCCTTTGGTACCTCTCCTCAATATATTTTTCCTTATCACCTTCTCCCTATCTATTTCATCCTTTCAACATTTTACCTGGAAAAACTCAGCACAGCTTTCACCAAAGAGGAATAACCTCCCAGGATGTTGAGGTATTGAGGTATCACACATGAGTAAGGGTGTGACTAATGTAAAGGCACTAACTTGTATTTTGAGAGCAGTATCTTTATCCCTGTTTGGTTTTGTTTTGTTTTGGGTTTTTTTCCATGTAAACTGTTAGTAAGAAAACATGACCAAAAGATACCTTCATTTCTTCTGCTGTACGTGCTACGGAGTTGATTGAAAAATTTCCGGAAATAACTAGAAGTTCTTAAATTATTGCGTGAAGTCAGAGATGCATGAAAGTTTATTTAGTAGTAAAAATAACATTTCCTGAAACAATCAAATTGGCTTTACTGATGACTTTTAACTGTTTGATTTAAGAAGCCTGATGTATTTGATACAGAAGTGATTGGTGCAATGAAAAAGGCTTTCAAAGGGTAGTTTTAATGAACAGTAATTTGATATTAAAAATATTCCAAATGCTTTTGTTTTGTGCTGCAGGTAGAGATATTAAGACAAGAGCAGAATGAAAAATGTGGAATAAATATTCAGGAAAGAGGAGACATTCAGTGATCATGGTTGAATCAGTTACAATACCATAACTGCATAAATACCCTAAAGATTCTGTATTGAATTATTGGAAAATCAACCATTAAGTTCACTAACCAATACCAAATTTCAGAGCCAAGAATCAAGTTCTGAAGCAGTTAATGCCAGTAACTCTAGAAATGGATACAGTGAGTTCCTTTTAACTCTATTGAGTTTCTTTGTACTGAAAATGTTTGGTACTTCACAAAGACTACCTGTGTGGTCTAAAGCCATACATCTTAAGGTTTGCTACTCAATCCAGGTACTGAGAGTAGTTCCTACCTCTGGAATGACTTTTACAATTGACCCAGCAGTGGGTAGTGCTGTATGCTAATACAGGCACTTACAGCTGCTAATGATACCAGTGGAAACAGTGATGGTTTTCATACTGTGTTTCACATAGCTGTGGGTATTTTTGCTTGCTTCTTACTTACTGAAAGCAGACCAGACCTGTCACTCAACAGCATCTGGGGAATTCCTGTCCCCTGGAGTAAGGAAACACAATTAGGCTTGCTGAAAATACAATTAGGCTTCCCAGCTGCAGAGCTTTCCAGATGAAAGTTCAGTACTGTTGGTTACATGCTTTTAAACTTCCAACTTCTTTCAACAGCATTTCTGTTTAATTGATAGCTATGAATTAATGCTGTGTTTGTCTTTGGGAGGGTTTATTCTCTCAGTTGTGTGCTTTCATTTTGATGTATTTGCAGTGGTTGATTGTGAGACAGTTTGCAGAGTGAGCATGATTCAAGTGTTATTATCACTGTTGTCTTGTTTTATTCCTTTGATAAGGAGCAGTTGTAGTATTTTCTCAATTAATTATATAAAAATATGATTAAATGTTCATTCTTAATTGAAGAGCTGTTGGGGGGCAGCAAAGCTAGAGGAAAAAAGTGTCTATTTATTCTCCCTTATTTAAGGCAGGAAAGGATTAGGCTGACTTAGGCTGACTACAGGATGTGGCGCTCTGCCATGGTTGCTTATGGAAGACGTACTAGATGAGACAATTGTCTTTTATCACCATGAGAAGATTTTTATATGTGGTGGTAGTCTTCAGTCTAGTTCTGGTTTTGGAGATTTGAGGACACTTGAGCAGATAGTCAGAATGTTCAGGTATGCTCCAAAAGGAGACCAATCCACAAAATATTTATAATATGAAACCTTCTGTTTTACAGATGAATGTACCTTTTTACTTTTCCAACATAATCATTCCCATTTGCTTTTACTTGTGCACTCATGGGTGCTTTCTGTGATGATAGTAGAAGTAATATTGATTTTTAAAAAGTAGGAAATTTACTTATCTCTTCCAAAAGAGATTTTTCTGATTAAGTTCTGTGTAGAGGGAAGGTTGAAGTAAATTCATAGTGATGTGGCTCCTGGAGTATTTTGGACTCAGAACAAACACAAACAGATGGTGCCAGAGTGAGTTGATCAGAAGCCTGGGGTGAGGAGGAATACCACTGGGTACAAAGTCTCATCTATGAATAACGTTTACAGACGGTGAAGATTCTCACAGAGCAAAAAAAAAGACACTGTCACAGAAACAAAAATCCAGTTTTTACTGAGGCCTGTTTGGAATTTGGATTTGTCACTAGCATGATTCAGTTACTGCAAAATTTGAGAGCTGGTCAGTAACTCAAGTTACCCTTTCTACATGTCACCTTTTTCTAATCCTTTAGGAAGTTTTCCATCAATCTGTATATTCTCTGTTTCAACACCTGATTACCAAGAATAGCTTTAGTGTAGGAAGTGGATTTTCTTGTTTCAGTGTGAGGATATTAAGGAGAGAGAACTTTGATTTTGTCAACAGGAACACAGTCAGGCCTCTAATCTCAGGTGTACTTTATCCATGTATACAGACTGTCAGAAAACAGTTTTGGAGCAGTTGTGGACACTCCCTTCTCCCAGTTATGTGCCTAAGAGCTAAACATGGTTTATTGTTTCTTAGGGTTTCTTAGGTTTATTAGGGTCAGAACCACTAATATTTGTGTGATAAAAAGCTGATTAATAGGTAAGTTCAGAAACAGCAGCATGTTGTCTGTTTCAAGAGTGAATGTGAATTTAAACTAACAAGCTTACTGTGGTCATATTTCATCATATCGAGTGATGTGCTGCTCTTTACAATATTGAATTTCTTAAGAAAATATTATGCTATGTGTTCTCTTGGAAACTATTCTTTAAAAGATTAGCTATTGGATTTGGGACTCCATTGTTTATGTTTCCCATTTCCTAGCTGTTACAATGCTAATTACTTATGTACACTAAATGAATATTCTTTCTTTGCCTACACTTGCAACACTGACGAGATGTGGTAATCCTAATATCACAACTTTATCTCCTCTGGTGATTTGTTCAGGTATTGGCTGTGATATCACAGCCATGGCTTTGCCTCTCTTTTGACTCAACCTTTAGAGGCCAGGGAAAGATGGAAGTAAGATGTAGATTAATAAGCTCCTTCTTTGGGTGTGCATATTTAAAGAAAGCTCTTGCTTCCAATGTTGGAAACTGACTGTTACAAAGATCCTGTTGTAGCAGCTTAGATAGCGGAAAGAATTGGAAATATATCAGAATTGATACTGTGTCATATTTGAATAGTGATGCCTGGTCAGTCCTGGGTACAAAAGACATAAAAACCAAGAATGGCAATTGATTTTGAATGCAATTTATTTTGTAAAGGTGGCATTGACAATGTTCTGCAGTAGGGAGGATAATAAATACTCTTCCCCCCCCCCCCCCCCAATTCCCAATTTTATTCTGCAATGTCTACAATTAGGATAGTAGATTTTTTACAAAGTCATGGCAGTTGAGGGTACCTCTGTGAAAAAAGAGCAAAAGGAAAACTGCATTATAAAGTAAGACTTTCCTTCTGTTACAGTCTGCCAAGTTTGATTTGCACTGAGCCCAGTCAGGCCTTTAGATTAGGCCTGTAGATATTATTATTAAAAAAAAAAAAAAAAAAAAAAAAAAAAAAAAGCTTTTCAGCAATTTGCATGATGGCATAATGATATAGTAATCTATTTGCCCTGATCAAAAATACAAAAAAATCAAATGCATGAACACAAGAACTGTTATGCAGGAGAACAAGTACTTGATGAGGAATAGAACTATGACTTACTCTTGTTTAAGTGCAATTGGGCTAAAAAAAAAAAGTGAGTAAAATCTGTTTATATTTACAGCAGTGTTCAAGCTTTGTATGAAAACAGATATCCACAGAGCTTTCAGTGTTCCTTCTCCCTCAGGTGGCTCCTGGAGCCTGCTGCTTCCTTCACTGTGTGGGGATATGGGCAGCAGGCCAGCTGGTGGCCTGACTTCATTCTCTTACAACCCTCATGTATGCCCAGGAACTCTGAGCTCTTAATGGTTAATTAATAGGCTTTAATTAAGAGGTTAAAGGATTTCAATATAGGATTAAATTCTGATCTTCTCTCTGACACTGATTACTTGGGGTGGTTTTGTATAACTACACTTATTTGGAAAACTCAAGCATTATCTGTCAGAAATAGTATTTATACAGGTTTTGATGCACAAATTTCTTATCTTTTACGAAATACTTTTTATCAAATACTTTTAATCTTAAATGAAGAAATACTGCTGCCACTTAAATTGGTGTATTTTTCTTCTGAGAAGCAAAGTTTGAGTAAAATCTGTATATTAGGGGAGGTATCTTTCTATAAAGGGGAGGTATGGAAGCATGGATTTGGATATAATTAATGTAGGGAAAGTCATTACACACCTTGTTCACGGGTTTACAAAAAGACCCTCCTGCGGGTGAGAACATTTATCTTTCTGAGCTCCTTTCTCATTAAAAATTAAATTATATTAGCATGATGAAAGCAATTTGTGTTTTGCCCCTACTTCCTGTTACTTTAAAAGTATGCGCAGTATGGAAAATAGCAGTCTTCTCAGAACTGGCAAACTGTTTCAAGAGGCTCTCCCCGTAGAATGCTGCTAGCAATGTGGCTTCACTGGTGCTGCTTTTACAGCAGGAATACTGACACAGTCAAAACCAAGATGCATCAGAAATAATTGAAAACACCACTTCTGCTGATGATTATTCAGCAACAGGCATGTTGGTGTAGTTTGCTTGGGTGAAGTTGAGACAACCCTGTGTTCCATGTGTTGAGCACAACCAAGACTTGCTTACACTCGCTTTCCTTGCATTGCTCACATTTATTTCCTGTTGGTTAGAAAAGGAAAATCATGACGATAGGAACACTCCTGTAACAGAAGTAAAAAGATAGGGGCTACTTAATAATTGAAAATACTCATGAATGTTGTAAACAATGTGGAATGAACTCATTCTAATCATGATACTGCAGTGTCAGGAGGTGTTACATTTCGAAGCTGAGACAGTCTGACCTATTATTTAGTGTGTGTTTATTTTGGCTATGTGTGAATGAAAAAGTAATTTTTCCTTTCATAGTAAGGATAAGAATGTTTATTACAGTACCTTAGTTATTTTGGACATTTCTAAAACTACAGGTGTGAAGTGAATGGCTTCTTATTCTAAGTCAACAGATGATGCAAAAAAAAGTAACCTGAGTGACTATGAGAAATACTATCTCTGCTGGAGATGCCCTTTATAAATGTAATAATGTTGCAATGTGCTTAATTGCCAACAACTGAAATAGCTTCTTTTTCTGGCACGTTTGGTAAAACTGTATCCCTTTAAAAGGAAATTTAGAATAAAATTAATGAAAGTGTATTTGTGAAAGCAAGTAAAATATAAACTGTGAAACGTCTAAGTAAAATTTTAGACAGAACAGTAATTTGTATTCTTTCAATAACGCTGTATAAAAAATAACTTCTAGTAATTAAAATGTTTATAGGTGTGGCTCAGCTCAGATTCCTTAAAACTGATATTTAATAGAATTCCTAAAATAAGCAGTATCAGCAAAAAATGTAGACACAATCAAGGGGCAATTTGATTTCTAATGTTTTTACATTAGTGCAATATTTCTGCTTCAAAACAGCATTCAAGTGAATCAGGAAGAAACATCCAACTATAAAAACCAGCATGTTTTCATCAGCATAGATACAAAATGTAGAATGATAGGATAGAAATAGACTGTAAAAGGAAACTTTTATGGGAGTCAAGTATATTTCTAGGAGTTTAGATTTCAGGTGAGAATTTTTGTATAGGGTATGAAAGTCTGTATACACCTTGTCTCAACTGTGTGTGGAAAAGGTCCCAGAGGGCGTCTTGGGTTTTGCATGAAGCTCATAACATAGTAAGGGTGCTGCTATAGCTGCCAAATAATCCTAATTCTAGACAATAAAGTACTGTTAAAAAAATAAAAAATCATGAGATGTTATTTCCTTCCTGTTCAGCAAGGAGCTCTGACCCTTTCTACTTTTTTTTCTACCTGGGGATTGTTTGGGGCTGATTGACTTACAGGTCTAGACACATTTTGGTTTCTGGTTGGGATTTTCTAATAGATAGACAACTGCAAGTGGTGGTAGTTGAGAGAGTCATGATTCTGGATGAGTATAATGCTATGCCTGATGTACTTATTTTACAGCAATATACAGGCTACAGGTCTTCCCTGTCCATTGTGCCTTCTCTCATGGAAATTAAGGACAGATGCTGGTTGTCATCACCATGAAACTTAAAGAAGGAAAGGGTCACTATATCTAGGTATACTTTCTGAAAACCCCACCTTCAATTGTCCAAAGTGCTTAGCAGCAGTAGTACATGATAATATTATGGTATCAGTAGAACTGAATGTTCAAATAGTATCACCTATTGTAAGGTGTCCTTTTTAATATTCAGTAAAGCTTGAACTCATGTTGCATCATTACCCTTAAATGAGAGAGTTCTAAAGGTTTCCTTCTGTCTATGACTATTTTTCCAAACTTGAAACACAATTGTGTTTGAGACTTTTTTTTTCCTATCAGGATTGGCAGAAATTATTTAAGTGAAGTTGAAGGTATCTGGATATGTAGAGCATATGGAATGACTGCTTATGTCTTTTTTTTTTTTTTTTTTTTTTTTTTTTTTTTTTTTTTTTTTTTGGTAATGGGTTAGTTAAAAAAAATGACCAAAATTATTTGTAATTTTTACAGTTCCTGGCAGCCTACTTTTGCTGTAAGTTCAACTGCTTGCTCCTGATCTTCATTGTCAGCTGAGGTTCAGTTCTTACAGCTTCAGCACTTTATCAAAGCAGCTCCTTTGGGATAGGGTGGATTGCAAACACAGGGACGAGGCCATGGAACTGGAGATAAAATATTTTTAACTGCATGAATGCAGTTGTGGAATGAACTTGGAGAGTTTCCTTGGACAGTCAGGCACTTTTTCAATTACAACTGGCATGGTTAATCTTACTTAAAATGGACCTAAAATTACCTGGGAAGTGTTGGCCTTGTCACAAGGGTAAAGAGCAGAAGGAAAACTACCACTTAAACAGTATGGATTTAGATTACCCACTTGATGCTTAAACATTAAAACCAGAGTAAAACTGGTATTTCCTGTGCAGCTGGAGAAGGTAGAGAATTAGGTGACAAAATCTATTAGAGGAAAATTGAAGAATGTTTCTATGGAGAAAGAATTAAAAATGCAGCTAAGAATGTTTATTTTAGAGTCAAATGAGAAAAACATGGTAGAAATAGACAGACTCACAACGGTTTAAGAAACTATTTTCTAATTTTTTTTAACTGCATGAGCAGCTATGGAGAATGAGGGAAAATACCCCAGTGCAATCACTATAATATTTGCATGAAAGTTGTGGAAACTTCTGGTGTAACATAGGATTTTAAATAAGATCCAGAATAGAATAATTAGAACCTTCTCAATTACATTGAAATAAAACAGAGTGGTGTGAAAATATTCAAAGGTTTAAAATGGTCTCTACATGGGCCTACAAAGGAACCTTACTTGTTTACAGGTGGTTACTTTAATAACTATCAGCTATGAAGAAATTAGGGAACTTTGTCTGAAATATTTGGCAATTAAACTTCTGGAGCAATGTGATATTATCTTTAATTTTAAATGCTTATATTTTTTATTATCACCAAAGAAGCGTTGGAAAAGATCTTGATAGATTGGCTGTTTTACTATATTATGTCTGTTTAAACTTAGTTGTGACTTTCTAGCTTTATGTCTATTGTAGATTGTAAAAGTAGAATAAACGATTCAGTAAAAGACCAATTTTAATGAACGAGAAACAATTAGAAAAATACCACTTCCCAATTTAATCTTGCAATTAGTTTGAGCTACTGAGGAAAATGTAGGAGCAAGTATCTGTTTGTTGTTTGAGGAAGACTGGAAGTAACAGGTGCAGCCAGGAGCTACCTACTTCCTTTTTCCTATTTATGCATCTTGTCTGCCTTTATCTCAATTTCATTAAGCCCACACAGAAATATGATAACATTAATTGTGTCAGTCCTTTGTAGTCGATATCTTCATCTTCTTCATGTTCACTTCTTCTTGTGTTCACAGGACTATTGTACTTAGCTATTATTCCCTGGTCCCCGGTTAACAAAGAGCAATTTCACTGCTGCTAATAAACAAAGTTAATAAACAAAGGCTGCAGTTTTACTCAATACTGAACATAATAAAGAGAAAAAAATAGGTAAGGTAATCCTGTCTGTTCCAGGTAGGCTTTTTGTCTAGCTGGTGTGTTTTCTGTTGATTCATACAGAGTCATATCCCCATTTATTAAAATGCAAGGGGCTTTTTTCCCCACATTCTTTCTTGTCGTTGTTTTTTTTTTTTTTTTTTTTTTTAAACTGAGTTTCTGAGTGTGTTAAATTAAACTAGAGTCAGTGACATGACTTCATCTGTAGTTAAAAATTTATTTAGGGTTAGACCAAACTAATTAATTCATTCTGATGTCAGGAAGAGAGCAATGGGAGAATATTTTCTATTTTGTGAGGTAGGTCAAATAAACTGTGAACAAAATGTGATGCAGTGTGACCTGTAAGCATTTGTAGAAAGCAGTAGTAAGTGGGGAAAAGAGAGAATGGGGCCAGGCCAATTTGAAGGCATCGTATTGGCCATGTATTTTATGTCTAAGAATAGCCTGGTTTGAGGTTACCACCACAGAGAATATACTGGGTTCATTCTCTAGCATGAGGCAAATGATGTTAGATCATAACAGGACATCTTTACCCTGTTCCTTTCATGGAAAGGAGACTGTAACAGAGATCTGGTAATTCTGGATGCTCATTAGGTCTAATTTAGTTGGCTTTTCCCACTTGAATTAGAAATGAGCAGCAGCACTGGTATAAACCAAGAGCAAGATCATTTAGGAGCCACACTCCTTTCTTTCCATTCTCTTAGCTCTTTTTCTTCTCTTCAGCATTTCAGGCACAGTCAGTCTAATTCACGTAGATTTATAATATATGTGCACTTAGACTAAAAATATATTGATTTTATGGTATTTTTTCAGGGGAAACTATCCAAAGACATAATGTTCCATATGTGGGAACTTATTTTAACTCTATGTGTGCCCTTTTTACCTACAATCCAGATTTTGGCCATTGTGGTGTTTCTTTTTTTTTTTTTTTTTTTTTTTTTTTTTTTGGTGGTTGTTGTTGGTTTTATTTTCGTGGTTGTTTGTTTGGTTTGTTTTGTTTTAAATTCAGTAAATATGGTAGGAATATTTTTTGAATTTGGAGTGTACTGTATTGATAAATAAATACTTCACTGTATTGAAGAATTCACTAAGTGTACTATATTGATAAATAAACACTGATAGAGAGCCAGCTAGTATTTTTCTCAGTGTGAACAAAGTCACTTCTTTTGTAAGCAAGTAAATCTTTCACCATGTTCACCATGTTAGGGCGTCCTTATTCTCTGACTAGTCTATTCTGTAGGCTCTTTAAAGATGTTCTGCACTTAAAATTACATCACTCTTCTTCTGTGTCTATTTCATGTTAATGATATCAAAGTGCATATTCCTTAATAGATTAGAGATTAGGAAACATGAAAATCATGGGTTTTTTTTTTCCTAGATAGCTCAACCTGTAAACCAACCCAAACCATAATAGGTGAAAAAACTAAAAATGTCAGATTTGACATTTTTGAGAGGATTTACTCTATGTTAAGAAAAAAAGTCACAGTGAAATATCTCACTGTTTACAGTGCTGAATAGGCCTGTTATTGTCATTATAGGTTTCATATTTAACCTTTTTTTTCTAAACAAAATAGTGAAAATGCTAGGAAAAATCTATTAACCTATATATTAACATTTAAAGTGGGGAAAATGCATTTTCCAACTGAAAGAAATAGTGTAGAGTTCATTTTCTGCTACATTCTTTGCTTAAACAAATAAAAATCAGATTATTTATCCCAAGTACAACTCACAGGATTGACTGTGTACACTTTTGAGATAAGCTTATGAGTTATTTTTTCTGCATAGATTTCTTGGACCCAGGGCAGGTAGAAATTGAAATGAATTGGATTTTATAGTATCTTTCTGTTTCAAAAGTAAAAGTCGTGAAAATTTAGTTAAAACTGGTACTTTCAGCAGGAATCAAAGCAAACACCTCTGACTAGCTCTTTTCAGTACCTTAGATATCTCCTACTCATTGTAAATTCCAGTGCATAGATTAAAAAGTAGTGTTTTTACTCAACAGTTGTATTTTTAAGCCCTTTGAATATGCACTCTCTAAATGTATATTTTTCAGTCTAAACTTAGACATTTCACTTAGATAGGTGCTCCTGAAGTTAAACCTACTGACAGTAGAAAATAGTTTATTTTTATTGAAATCAGACAGTTAGAAATAGTACATCAATTCCAATGAGACAGTCGAGATCTTGCCAGCGAGGAAGTTAAAGTGCTGTGAATTGAGTGAATGTAGAGATCTCTGCTGACATCTACTTTTTGTCAATATGTCATTTTCACTGATATGAAAGCTGAAAACTCTGAATTGTGAATGGCTTCAGTACTCTAGTTGTGTTGTCTGCCTGGGTATGATAACCCATTAGTCTCAAATAGAATTGGATGTGAGGTTTTTGTTTGAAGTTAGATTTGGGTCTTTGGTTGTTTAATATTTTTCTGTATCTGGTAGACTTAAAGCAGAATCATGGTCTTCTGAAGACGAGTTTTGTGTGATGCCATTTCTCATTTCAGTTTTGAATACTGGCAAAATCATAATTTTTAAATTAAAAAAGTCCTATTTTGCATTACTGAACATTGGTGTGGGTTTTTTTAAATTTCTGTTTTACTGCCTACACATATCTGTATCAAAGCATAAAGTCAAGGTTTTTCTGCCATTTGCACTACATAGAATTGAAAGCAAATGTGAATTCATTGGTCAAACCTTGAGAGAGTTATTCTCACAATAGTTTATAAAAAACATAAAGAGCTGGGTTTTTTTTTCTGTTAGTAAAAAATGGTCACCTTTTTTCCTTTCAGCACTGCTAGGCCAAAAAGTTCTTTTCCTTATGATTTTGATTTGGTTTATACTTCATATCTCTTGTCTGATTCCATAAAGCCCTTGCCAATTATGTAACAACAGGAATGTTCTTTGAGGAGAGTCTCTGAACTGACCTCCTGCTCAAAGCATGGTTATTGCCAAGACTCAGTTAAGCAACTGGAGCTTTATCTGGCAAGTTCTGAAAAGCTCCAAGCATAGTGATCCTAAAGTGTCTCGGGACAAGTTTTTTCAGTACTGCATTTTGTTCCAAATGTACATGCTTCTTCTAATGCCCAGCCTGAACCCCCTTGCAAAGTGCCATTTTAGTGCCTCTTGCTGCTTGATTTGGATTTTTGACTACCAGGAAGAATTTGGCTCTGTGATTTTTTTTCCAGGTAATGTTTAGATTAGACAGCTAGTTTCAGACAGGTGGTAAATCGCTCCTTAGTCCATTCCTCTTCATTGGATTGAGCAAAGACCTGATAATTTTCTTTTTTGTTGACAAATTGGACTTGTCAAATGTGTCAAATTTGTCCACATCCATTAATAACAGGCAGACACCAACCTGGGTGCAATAGTCCAGGTGCAGCCTTGCCAGTGCCAGTCAAAGGGAATAAATAACTTCCCTTACTGTGCTGCTCATACTCTTGCTAATATGGACCCATATGTAATTTGTCCAATTTGTAATGCAAGCACACACACCACTGGTTCATTGCCTGGTTTCCACCCTATTTTCCAGGGGTTCTTATCAGCAGAACTGCTGTTCAGCTTGCTGTTTTTCAACTTCTACCAACACATGGGGTTATCTATATGAGGGTAGTATCCATTAAGAAGTGGGTGTACTCAGTGACAGGTTAGCTGGCATTATTGTAAAAGAAGGAACTTCAAGTGTACACTACAGGGAAGAATGTCATATGCTACCAGACAGTCATTGCCACCAGCAGAAAAATTGTTAAATGAATGGACTTGGCAGAACTAAAAGTGAACAAACACTTTTTGAAGCCTGGATTAAAGCCACATCTGTGCTCCATGCCTGGGAATACAAAATGAGGCATCTGTAATAAAACTTTGAGAGAAGCGCAGCCAGGAAATGAGAAGTGGCTTCTACACTTTACATCTGGCCTAAACATCCTGGATTTTTTCTTAACAGTTGCCCTTTCTAATGGTAGTTTTTAAGCAGATTTAGAAATGTCAGAAACATTTATGTAAACCTTTGGGAGGCAGGTACAGTTTCAGAACTTCTTGTCAGTAATTTTTATTAGTTTTGGTAAAATGCTGGAAGTTTTAGGGACATTTCTGGAGGGGAGGCGAAAATTAAAACTTCTGTACAATAATAAAATGTCAATAATAAACTTGCTTTTCTTACTTTCCTTTGGCATGGATCAGGCGAGATTCACCGTTTTCTGCTTTTTGATTGATTATTGAATTTTTCATTTCTGGAAAGGTGTGGGCAATCAGGAAAAGCTGAATTAAGTGAATTCCATTCCTGAACAAAGCAAGTTTTCCAATAGAAACAATTTCCTGACACTGGCACAGCAATCCAAGTTCTTACAAACAGTTGCTTTTCACACTGAGAAGTCATCTATGAAGTTATTGTCAATATGTTGTTTTTGGAAAAAAAAAACAAAACAAAACAAAAACTTGTCTAGTCATATAAGCCTCATGAACTTCACCACTGTGACTTCCAGCCAATACAACTGTGATTCAGGGAAGTAATTCTCACAAGAGCAGAACTTAAGTAGCCATTTCTCAGACTAAGTTTTCATTATCATTAGGAGTTTGTGTAAACTCATGACAACTTCTCCTTTTTCTCTAAAATTCATATCAGTTGTTAAAGTACATACTTGTATTTTTGAAACAAATGTAGTAAAGGAATGAGACTTTGCATCAGTACAGATAGATGGCATGTGCTATAGATGCCATTGCCAAAATACACATATATATGGGTTATGGATAAGAATTGCTGAGTTTTCTACTTATATGAGCTGCTAACTAAGATTTAATGTAATTATCTGGATTTACAAACAGAAAAAGTTCCTGACACATCTGAAAATAAGGCTTTTCATTGTGGATAAAATTTTGGGCTGAAATGCAACTCTTGTGCAGAACCCATTTTTTCACTCCTAGAAAGACATTGGGGTGCTGAAGTGTGTCCACAGAAGGGCAACAAATTTGGTGAAATGTCTGGAGTCCTATGAGAAGCTGCTGAGGGAGCAGAGGTTGTTTAGCATGGAGAAAAAGCAGCTCAGGGTTGACCTTATTGCTCTCTACAGCTACCTACAAGGAGGCTGTAGCCATATGTGGGTCAGTCTCTCAGGTAACAAGCGACTGGATGAGAGGAAATAGCCTCTAGTTGCACCAGGGGAGGTGTAGATTGGATATTAAGAAAAAATTCTTCTTGGAAAGGGTTTTTAAGCATTGGGAGAAGCTTTTCAGGGAAGTGGTTGAATCACCATCCCTGGAGGCATTTAAAAGGCGTGTGGATGTGGTATTTGGGGACATGGTTCAGCAGTGAACTTGGCAGTGCTGGGTTAACATTTGGACTCAATGATCTTAGAAGTCTATTCCAACCTAAACTACTCTATGAATGATGGATGACTCCTGACCACTTGCATTAGCAGAGTAACTCACTGGATATAGGGACTGGAAATTATAGTCTTGAGATACTTGAGTTTAGTTTCAGGCTCTGAACTTTGTCTTGGTATTGGTTACTTTAATTTCCCTGGTAAGTGAATTCCTGGGCCCCTC
Organism: Sylvia atricapilla; assembly: GCF_009819655.1. NCBI lineage: Eukaryota > Metazoa > Chordata > Aves > Passeriformes > Sylviidae > Sylvia > Sylvia atricapilla. Next base: position 133,033,626 of record NC_089140.1, read on the forward strand.
AGGCAGCAATGTCTCAGTAGAAAGATGACTGCAGACAGCTTGAACAAAATGGAATTTTATTTTGCATTATATTTTCTGAGAAGTATACATTATTCAGTTTGCTAAATGTGTTTAAAATGCTGTGCTATTATAAACACCTAATTATTGCTATGTGCTTTTAGCTTAAATTTTGGCTTAAACCTGTGCAGGCTAGATGATAATAAAAGAATTATTTATCTACAAAATAGATCAAAATTTTTAAAATTGAATTCCTAAAATGAATACTCTGTATTTTGTTTCTGCTATGCATATTCATCTCAGGTGGTTCTGCTTAGTAAATAGAACACATATTGTGTCTAACTGAATATTTAATAGATTCTTGTCTTTTCTGTTTAATTTTTTTCTGACAGATATCAATACATGTAGCATTTTTTCTTGAAACAGAAAAAGATGTAATAATGAACAATTTTGGCAGATGTTGTTGTTTCCTACTAGAACAAGGATTTTGGAAAACGACTCTGTATAACCTTGAGAAGTTTATACTTTAAAGGAAAAGTTATGACCTTTACATAGATTCTTGTGCCCAAGAGGAAACACAAGTGAAATTATTTCAGTACATGAGGCTTAAGATTTGGCAAAAGCCGTATGCTTTTTATGCATCAGTGAGACTGGTAAGCAAGTAATCATACAAACAAAGGCTGTAGATTATAAGGAAGCCACAAAACTGAATGCAGCCTAAAAATAAACTTGGAGTTCAGCATAGATAATATGCTTTAAATGAAGAATGCAATGTTAAGCAAAATTAAAAGGCAGGCAAGGTCTCAGAGATTACATGTGTTATTGATGGAAAGAGGCCAGACTACCAACTACCAATTATATAGTGTTGTCAGTGTAAAACGCTGAAATGTGCCAGGCTTCCAGGCTTCCAAATTTTTTTTTCAACTTCATTCAGCTCTTGCTTATTAGTAACTTGTGTCCTGCCCCATTCAACAAAGAGCACTCAGCAGTGAGCTGTTTTGCAGCAGGGAGAAGGCAGAGGAAGCCCCTTACTCCTGACTGCCCAAATGGCTTTTAGGGTGATGCCAACTCTCCCATCCATTCCTGGCAGAGGTCTCAGGCCAGCCCCTCTCCCTGCTCTGCTGCAGGGGGGAAAGGGATGAAAGCCAAGGAAAAGGGAGCCACTGCTATTGGGAGTCCACAGTGCTGGGCCTGAGGACAGCCCATGGACTCAGGATTGCTCTTGAAGTGACAACAGCAGGTACACAGAAAATGACACATAAGCAAACGAAGTAACCCTCTTTCCCTCTTCCTGGGAAAGGGGCAGTGGCATTGGGAGTTCAGGCAGCTGGTTAGTACAAAGGAGAGGCATGACTCCAGCCTCCTGTCTTTCCTGCTGGAGAGAGGGAGCTGCCTGCCTGTTCCTACAGTTCTTCTGTGGTCTAATGTAAAGTACATTCTTAGGGGAATTTCCTGAAGAACAAAGTAAATCCCAACAATTCTTGCCACATGTGTGAATGTCTACGGTTAATAACTGCTTGGGTTAATTTTTAACTGACTCCTGTAATATTTGTTTTGGTAGGCACCACTGAAAATTCTGATGAAATAGTTTTGCATCATTAATTTATATGTGACCTACATAAAGGATATATTTATGCTTAAGGAAGTTGGTCTCCTGCATTTAGTTATTTTCTAGGAGGTTGTTTTTTGTTTTATCTTATGATTCATGTGTGGTTTTTATTAACTTAATCTCAAGATTCTCAAGAATAATAACTCTAAGAAAAAATAAATGCCTTTTACAATTTTATTTTTTGTCTCATGTTACCTTTTCATTGTTTCATAAAAAGTGCTTAATTTTTTGGGTCTTGCATGAACTTATTCAAGGAACTAAAAGATCTGCCTAAATTAGATTAATAAATTTTAATTTACTAAAGTTTATAGTCTCTATTGCAAAATTAGGCAGTTTGAATTCCATGTTAAGAATTTAAATATCCCCTTTCAGACCCCTTTAAATCACAACGAGGAAAAAAAAGAGAAGTCAAAGTTTGTTTTTTTTTCTCAATGGGCTTGAAACTATTGTGATATGCAATGTCACCCTTTCCATCTTTTTCAGAATCTGCAAAAGCTAAAATATTATAGCTATTTACAATGAAAATTAAATTTCCCATGACATCATTTACCTTTAGAAATAGGGCTTTTGAGAAAAAACCCAATGATTGTAGACCATGAAATATGTCTGTAGGTTTGGTCACCATGAGACACATCCCATTATCATGAATTGAGATTTGATGATTGTGGACTCAGAAATATGGATGAATTAACATGATGAGTTGACATTGCAGTTCTGTACACCCATGGCCATTGACTGCATTTGTTTCTAGTTCTGGAAATAGATGGTAAATGTATGTGTGTATCTTAGGCAATTTTTTCTAGATTTTACACCTAACGCTGTGTTCTGCTTTACATCTTACATGAGATGACAGTTCCTATCCAATTATATGAATGGCTTAAATGATTTATAATAGCTTGTTAAGATGAAGTAACTTACTATAGGCTTAAACCCAGTGATTGAAAAGTCATTGAAAAAGCATTTTGGAATCATTATTCTATGCAGTATTGTTAGATAAATGAAGATAAGCTAGATCAAGAAAAGATATTTGCACCTGTCTGATGGAATTAGGTAAAAGTACACTTGAAATAATGAATTGGATTTTTGTTTTCTTCCTCTTAGCCAATTTATTGTTTGTACTATTGTTTGTACTTTTGGATTGCTTATCCTGTCTTTCCAGCTGTTGTATTTGTAGCAAACGTCTGGTCCCATCCTAAAGCGAAGTGACATCTCTTAGTAACAGCTGGATTGTGACCTGAATGTTATCAATGTTGAGCTTCCTCTTAGAGTTTAGTTATAGTGAAAAAGAAATAATTCTTGAATGTAACACTTCTGGAGCATCATAAATTAAATATATTTGTTTTACTACAGTATTTCTCTCTGTTTTGTAAAAAATATTGCGGTTTAGTGACTGTGAAGTATTTGTGGGCAAAAGTAAACAACTAATGGTCTCTTCTCTTCTGCAGAAAATTGCATCAGCAATTTGAGATGTATAAGGAGCAAGTTAAGAAGATGGGTGAAGAATCACAGCAGCACCAAGAGCAGAAGGGTGATGCCCCAACCTGTGGCATCTGCCACAAAACAAAATTTGCTGATGGCTGTGGCCATAACTGTTCGTATTGCCAAACTAAATTCTGTGCACGCTGCGGAGGAAGGGTGTCTCTGCGCTCCAACAAGGTATGGAGTCATCAGAGTTTAGGAGCATGCTTCTCCTAAACTCTAGACCTCTTATTCATGGCTTATGAATCCAAATCACAGAACTGCTGAAACAGATTTCCTTTAGGGAGACAACGACATCTACTTCAGGGGCTTTTAAGATATCTGTCCTCATTTCATCTAATTTCCAACTGCATATGAATTTGTAATTATGGCTTTTAAGTTAATACATACCATTTTTGGAGTAACAAACTCAGGCAGGTACATTTCTTTGACTGGAAGATGAGTCTCTGAGAAACAGAAGTATATCTAGTGATCTAATGATGCTAATATTGAGACATTGATTCTTACAAAGTAAAGCAAGGATTTGTTTCTTTCCTACTTCTGATTTGTTTCTTTCCTACACCTAAGCTCTTCTGTACAAGATAACTGTAAAATAAGTGTTAGAAAATTATATGTAATATAATATTGTGCTTTTAAATATTTGTTATCTATTATACATATCCATACATATTATGCATTTTTATATGTGCATATACATGCAAATGTTAACCTATACCTGGAAAATAGTTAAATGCACTAACATATATTGTTCTGTGTATGCTGGTGTTTATTATATAACAAGTGGTAAACCAGCAATCTGAATTCTTACAAAAGCTGAATGATAGAGTAAATAATTTGGCACAACTGAGGTAATCACAGAAAACTCTTCTGAGATCATTTTACTCAACATTTTAGATAAAATGTTCAGATCTGATGCACAGAATCTTTCCCAGGTTCTGACAGATAGTCGTAGAAGACACGTGGCAATATTCAAGAAGTATTATCGTAGTCTTTTGTGCAAATACATATTTTATAGACAATACAATATTTTATTATTTTAATGTTTAGGTAATAAATTTATATAATTTATTTCCATTAGGAAATTTTTTCAGTAATATGCTCATTGCAAATGCCATGCAATAGGTAAATGTTACCTTTAGTAAGGTAGGAGACAATAGTATGCACGTTATGTATTTCTTTGCCTAAAATTGAAAAGTAGTTTAAATAATGAACTGAAGTTTTTGATAAACAACGTATAAAATTTTAAAAGATATAAAAATTTATTAATAGTTCCTGATGATTGTAGTAACTGAGATTATATGTAAATGTCTCAAATTGTCTTGGTTTTTATTAAGGTAATTTAAAAATGTCTTCTGTAGGTTCACTTGTTTTATTTGTTGTTTTTTTTTTTTTTTTTTTTAATAATGAACTAAGTCATGTTGCTAGTAATTAGAGAGATATCAATTTCTGTATTAATTTCATCTGATTATAAAAGCCAATTAGGACACATATTTTAGTTATTATGCCTACATCCATAGAAACATAGCATTAGGAAGAGTGCTTCATTTCCTAATGAAACATTCTGATACACTGTTTAGATTATCTTGAGATGGATGATCTGAACTTGACAGATATGTGTCTGACTTCTCTTGACAGATTTCCAATGAGATTCTTCCATAGACTCTTAGGTAATTCCACTGCTTCACCATGCTCACCACAGATAGCTTTTCTTACTGTCTAACCTAAATCTGTCTTTCAGTAAATTGACTTCTCCATTCTTTCTGAGACTGTTCTGCAACACCTCTCAGCTGGCAGTTTTTTATATAACTTCTGCTAATTTAGTGCAAGACTTTCCTGCACCTCATTCATTTTTTTTTCTAGAAAATTTATGAATGTAGTATGCAGAGTTTCTCTGGACTGATCTCCTGTGAGGCTTTGCTGGTGAAAACTTTCCATTAAAAAACCCTGACCATTTATTCTTGTTTTTTCTTCTTGTCCTTTCATTAATTTTCTCGTGGATAAATTTATTCCTATTCCATGGCAGCTGAGATTCTTTAAAAACCTGCAATCCCGACTGAACAGTAGGAATAAATCCCATTTTCTCACTTTTTCTGTGACTACTTGAAAACATTCTAAGACAAGTAACACATGTGAATTCTCTCTACCAAAGTCATTCTGACTTTTCCACATTTTATTATAATTTATTCATATGCTTGCTAATTTTATTGTGTATTTGAGTTTCTAAAAATCTGTCCAATGAGGATGTCAGACTCATTTGTCTATTCTTCAATTGATATAATGTTGAAATTCCTTAAAAATATCTTGTTATTTTTGCCAACTTTTATACTTCTTATCAGTGAAAGATTGTATTACAGCTAAAAATTATTTTAGACTGGAGATGTTTTACACTAACAATAATTTCGTTTAAAAAATTTGCTAATTTTTTTTGTTGACTCACTTTATAGCTTCTCTTTCTGAAATATCAGTTCAAAGTATGGCCTCCTGTTTATTATGCATAAAACAATATTCTAGAGTAAATATCTTCCTAATCACTGTGAATAAAAACAAAAAAGATCTAATTCAGAAGGACTGTGGCAGTCTCCTGTTTATGCCCTGCTTTATGCCTACACTGATTAGTCTATTAAAACTATTTTGGTCTACCAGAATTCATTCTTATCTCTTTTCTTTTCTGAATACAACTTCAGTTTCTTGAGGGATGACTTCTAATAACTTCCTATTTTAAATTTGCCTTTTTTTGGTCTTTGTAGATATTTTTTGACACTATATTTATATATCTCTATATATATATCTATATATATATGTCTGCTTTGGACCTTATACAAGGTGATACTTACACTGTCTGAAATGTTCTTTGGTGGATCTGTTTGAGATCTTCGTAATACCAAGTTTCAAGCTAAACTCCTGCCTTTTACTCCAAATTCTGCTCCTAAATTGTTTAGTACAGATCAGTATTAAAGGCATGCACCTCAGATGATGGAAAATTGCAAAGAATACTCCTCTTTCAAAGGTCTCAAGGCTGACTACTGCTTACAAGGTTCATGGCCACGAGTAGGAGCAGGGAGTGGAAATGTTTTGACTGTTGTCAAAGCATTAGATTAGGATGCTCAGAATGTTTTGATGATTTATTCCTCTTTTCAGTTTCATTAAAGTGCCTTAAATATATAGGCATTAGCATTCAGTTCAAGCTGTACAAAAATTATCATTATGTGGGAGTTCCTTCTAACTCAAACAAATAAAAATTATCATGGTGGCACTTTTGCTTCTGTTACCATTTATTATCTTGGTGAATGGTATATTTAGGTAAATAGGGGCTTAAATTTCAAGTGAGTAAAAAACCTTGAACAGTCATCTTTTATGTTAATGAACAGTTTCAGACTGATTAAAACTGAAATAATAAATCATGTGAGAGCAAGCAGTAATTGTACTTAGTAATAAGAGTACCACTGATATATAAAATATACTCCTTTTCTTTCATCATATACTAATTTATATAGAGAAATGCACATTGAATGAGTCAGTACACAGCAGAATGAGGTTTTGCAGGTGAGAAATCTAAATGCTAAAATGTTGGAAAAAAAACAGCCTCCAGATTGATATCACATTGTGTGCAGTGAATATAAATTTTAGCACCTCAGAATGCTAGTTAACTAAATCAACCTTTCACTTGTACAGAAAGGAAAAAATGCTTTTTTTAAAACTTAACCTAATGCATGCTGAATACCTTCTTTCCGGGTATTTGGTAATTTACTATCAATTGGAACCACTGAAACATCCTTCTTTCTTTGTCTTTGAAGAACAAAAGTAAGAGATTTTCAGTTTTATAGGACCCAACAACAACATGGGAAACATGTAAGGTGTAAGTAGGGAACTTCCCTCGGTTCCCCTGGTTCAGTGCAATCTTTGCATTCTGATTATTTCCCTGGGGCTTTTGATTTTGAAAAAATGTCAAGTTCCCTTTGCTGAATGATTCTAACTGCAGGACTTGCAATGTGATCATCTGTATGGAGTTGCAACACAAAAATTGCATAATCTATTTCATTCTGTAGAGAATTAGCAAGCAACAAAGAAATAGTCTTTCACAATCAGGTTTTCTAACTCACTAGGACTTGGAATGAGCTCTGAGTTATTGTTGCATACAAGTAAGTTGTCTTTAGGAGATGTGGTTTGATTTTGCCAGTCTCTACGAAAGATACATAACACTGCAAAAATGAGGAAAGGATTCCTCTAAACAGTTTGTGTGTTTTTTCTTTTCAGTTTAATCCATGTAACACCTGTAATAACTAATTACATGCAAATGTATTCATCTCTCTGGAGAACAAGTATCTCTGAAAAAAAAAGAAAGTCAGCAGTAAATTATTCCAAAGACATTCTACTTCTTATTCAGAAGTTGTAAATTCACAACTGGAGGATGTAAGAGTTATGCTTCTCATTAGGATGAGTGTCACATCTGTCTCCCCATGGGTAGAATAGAATTTGTATTAGCAGATATGTTGAAGACTTCCAAGCTTGAATCTGGTCCTGATTATTTTGAAACAATGTTAATGCCATAGGAACGTCTATGATAGTTAAGACATCTCTAAATGTTGATAATTTAGCAATTATCACCCCCCCCCCTCCTAAAATATAGATTACCTCCATTTTATTTGAGGTAATCAACCTCTTTATTCCTTTGAAAGTTATACCCAAACTTACCCGGAATACAGTTCAGCTAGTGTACTTCATAGTCCATAGTAGCTGTCCTTTCTCCTGGTGGAGTTTGGCTTCTCTGATGTGACACAGCTGTAACCTGGGATCAGCCCTGGGCAAAGAGCTGTGTGAGGGTGATTTGTGATAAGCTCCCTAGGGAGCTCCAGTCCCTTGCCTGGGAGCTGCTCACTGCTCAGCCTTGGTCCCTGCCTCAGCCATGCAGCTGCCTGGGTGGTTCCCTCCCTGAGCCAAATCTATGGGCTTGGCTTCCTGGATTGCCTCAGCTCTGCCTCATCACCATGGACCTTTGGGGGAACTGGATTCTTTATTTACCTTGGCCCTACCCTTGGATTCCCCTTGGGTGCATGCTGTGGGACACAGGTCTGCAGGTGGGAGCGTGTCCTGCCTCATGCCACCCTTTCTGCCTTCTCCTGGCCCTGGCTTCAGCTGGGATGGTATGGAAATAGTGCTGTCCCAGCTTAACCCTTCAGCAAAACAAGTCTTCAAATTGTTGCATTTAATGCTAAGAGTAAAAAAACCTTGCACAACTGCCATTTTGAACCAGGAGATAGTGCTCCTTTCCAGTCTGTAAACTTTACTTGCGAACTAATACCTAGCGGTGTACTGATTCTCATATTCAGAGTCTGCATTTCTGTATTGATTCTCTTGGTTGTTAAAAAACACCTGTGATTTTAATACAAGCTATGTGGATATGATCAGTCCCTTGAAATGACAACTGCACAAACTATTTCTTAATTTTTAATCTTTTAATCTTAATCTTTATTAATTTTATTTATTTGAAAGTATTTACATTTGATAGCTCTTTTGATCTCAATAAATAGCAAATGATGGTCTCAATTTCAACAGAGGCTACATTTTGAACTCTTCAATAACTTAAAGCTTTCATAAACCATAGAGGTTGTTATGATCCTGATACAATGAAGAACTCACAATTTTATCCAGACTTATAATTTTATGCAATAAAGTGAGAAAAATGCAGTCTTGAAGACTAGCTTTGGCTCATGCAGTCAGGTGCCAGACTGACCTTGTGTCAGACCTTTTTAAAAAAGGGTAAGGGATAAATACTGACTCATTCTAGTTTTGAGTATAAGATGGAATTACACTAATTTTACTAACATTTCTGTGTGTCTGAATACTCATGGAGATAAGGCCTTTCTCCTTAAAACCACTGTTAAAATATACCTGCATTTTCATGTGGAACAGGACAAGTACCACTGTTCTTTGAAAACCGAATTAAATTATTTCTATAATGTCTTTGCTATTGAAATCCCTGACTAGGCTGTCTTTCATATTGTCAGTCATGTCATTGCTTACTGTGTATTGCTAAGAACTCAAGAATGTTTGACAGTGTGTGTTGAGGAAGCTGAGAGGCTGGAGGCTGTCTTAGGTGTTTGGTAAAGTGTGATGGCATGCCTTGAACTTCACATATCTTTATATTTTGTAGCTTGTTCCTGAAAAGAGATTCATCATCTTGGACATTACTCAGCATAGGTTGATTGTGTGAATTAATGTGAATTGGTTACTGTTATGATCAAAGTATGAATGACAGGATTTTAAATTATGCTTATGGAATATAATTCTCTTTGATCGTAGTGTGTATTTCTTCAGAGGTGAGGATGAGGAATCAAGGCTCTAGATGTTTCCATATAAAATGTCCCTGAACACTACTTTCTTTCTTACTGCAGTGGGACAGGAAACCATTCTAGGAAAGTACAAGACCACCTGGTACTGAGCAGAAAAATATGTCTCTGCCCACAGAGTGATAATGCATGGATGGCCTGTGATTTAGATAGCTTCCTATGCTATTTACTATTTGTGTAACTGAGAATATCACTAAAACCATATCATCTTTAAAGTGCTTTAATCTTTTGCTGCTGAACATAGGATCATAGAATAAATTGGGTCAGATGGGTCCCGTGGAGGTTTTTTCCAGACCAATCTCCTGCTCCATGCAGGATTAACTTCAAAGTCAGATGAGGTTTTTAGGAGCTTGTTCAACTGAATTTTAAAAACCTCCTAGGAGAGAGAATCCCTAACCCCGTTGGACAACCTCTTTCAATGATTAACAACTCTTGTGATTTTCTTTTTCTTTTACATGCAATACAATCTCTTAATTGTTGCATTTCATTTATTACCTATGCATCTTCAAAAAAATTCTGTCTTTGTGTTTCCAATAGCTAAACTTCAAAGAGTTGAGGGATGCAAGTAGCTCCTGTTTTGCTGCATCCTTCCCTATCCCAGCCTTCTTTAGGCTAAACAAGCCTATCTCCCTCAGCTTCTCCTTGTATATCGTTTGTTTTATTGCCTGACTGTCTTGTTTGGCCTCTGTTGTATTCTCTCCTGTTTGTTTGTAAATTTAGGTTTGGAGGGAACCTAAGCCTTCTACAGGAGTTACATGTTATAAAGTTACATGCCATACAGGTATCAGAACAACAAATCTATAAAATTAATTGTCAACCTTTTTTGGTAAGTAGTTGTATTCCCAGCCCAGCCAATGCTTAACCAAGTGCCTAGATTTAATCTCTGCATTGGCATGTGAAATTAAAATACCAGATAAAAATCATCGTTCTTCATTCACTAAAATAGGGAATATTTTTGACTGAAAATATTTTGAATTTTTTTCCCAAAGAATTATACCATTTAAAATTTTAGACAGCTAAAAAGACAATTTCTTCAAGGTAAATAACCAATAGGAATGTTTGTCCTTAATACTGATGGGTAGGAAAAAAAAGGTCTAAGTGTTACAGACCTGGCATGACATGCAGTAAACACTTATGACAAACTGTCCCCTTGTGCTTTAGAACTGCAGTGGCTTGACTTGAGTGGCTAACATGCAATTTCGGCATTTGAATACCCTCTATTTGTCTGTACTAAACAAACATTCCTCATTTCACTGAACCCTTTGCAATTGCAAAGCATTGATGACTGCTAATAATTTACAGTGCTGGGGTCCAAGGTATGAGCTAAATGCTGCATCCTTTTGATGAGATGACCTTTCAGGCATGACTCCCAAATTATTTTTATGAAAATAATTCCCTTTGAGCATTTTTTGTACAATTTTTTAAATTATGAAACTGTCTCAATTGCACTCATGAAATGATCATGAGATTTATTGAAATTACTTATTTTTCACTATATCTCCTACACCACTAGGGAAAATAAGAAATATATATATTACTTCCTTTGATATTAGTTTGTTTATCTTACTAAAAAATTCTAGTACTTGCTTTCAAAATGGAAATGATTCTTTCCTTATTTGTGTTTTGTTGTTTTTTTCCCCTGTCCTTTCTTTCTTGCTTTCGTGGATATGAACTCCAGGAGGACAAAGTGGTTAGAGCCTTTTTTCTGTTTAAAGTTCCTTTCTTTTATGGTAGACTTATTTCCTGCCCTACATTTGTTCTCATTTACACATCTGTAATTCCTACTGAAGGCAAGGGGAATTACTGTCATTAAAATGAAAGCAATGCTTGTCATAAAAGGCTTAATTGTTTTTCAAATAGCTTACTAATAACCTGTGAGTTGTTGTGAACAGTATGCATGATATTCCTCTCTGTTTGCAGCTTTTGTGAGCATGCCCCTGCCTTTCCTTTGCTTTTGCAATATATGTCCACAGCTTAAAAAAGTTAAAGTCATTTGTGTCATAGGTGTTTTTTGATAAAATTCATTTATATTCTTATAGAAGTGACATAAAGTGATTGTAATGATTTTTCCACTCTATATCACTGATATGTATGCTTCAACATTTTAGGTTGCAATTTTTTTTGGCATGGCAGTTCTGTTCTGATTGTCAATGACAATACAATTTGATACCAGTAAATATTAAGAAAATATATCTATCCTAAATGTTTAGGAATATGCCAGCAATGTCATAGAGTTATCTAGTAATATAAATGATTTTCTAAACTGGTTTGTAGGCTTTCCTAAAATATAGTGCACATATTGTCTTTCAGCATAATGCTGAAATAATGTTAAACATTATGCATGTCATGGACATTGTTTGTCTTGGTAATATTACACATACAGTAAATACTTTAATCTTCTATTTTAGCAGTGTTTAAAATGGTAGTATAAATCTGAATTTGGGAATAAGCCTGGGTATATTTCAATATTCTACCAAATTAGCATATTTTTTTAAAAAAACAGAGATGAGAGAACTACATGAGCGTTTCTGAGTAAATCTCTGCTTCCATCAAACTCTCTGCTGTATTCTAAGGAACTAAAATTATGAAAGCAATTTGCCCTGTAATGCTTGGCAAATAAGTTCCTGTATGAGGTGGAGTAAAGAATTTCATCAATGTTTGTATACTTTTAGTTAATGTATACAGAGAATGGCTTTTTCTGTAGTAAGACGTAATTTTTCCTTCCTGATAGAAATGTCAAGGCTCACATTTGGCCAAGATACAAGTTCAGAAATGCTTTGCTTCACACAGAAGCTGTAGCCATGGGCTGTTGTTACCATTTAGGACACATGTTTAGTGGCGGAGAGGAGACATTTGTGGTGGGCCATCTACTGGTGCCCCAGTCTCTTGGAGGGTACATGGCTTTCTTTTGGCCTACATCATCAGAACTTTTCACAGTTTACAGGCTGTGAAAGCTGTGAAGTAACAGTAGTTTGTAGAATACAGAGGTAACTGTTGGATAGAAAAAGCAGATAAAAAAAAAGAAAAAATTTTCTCCTTGAAAAATGTACCCTTTCTGTATAATCTTGCAAGTAATTGATGCATGCTAACAGTATTTATTCCCACAGTCAGCCCAACAACTGATGTCTGTGATATTATCTATGTTGAAGCCATGTCAAATACTAAATACAACTGAAAAATAAAATTTAAAAAAAAATGTGAAGGTGGTCACAATAATATGATATTATCTAGCTTTACCATGTACATGTGGTAAGGAGGAAAAGGACAAAGATTTCCCTAGCTAATCAACTCATTAGATTTTTCCATGAATATGGACAGTGGCTCAAGTTGCTTTATGTAATGCCTGTTTCTGCTGGTTTTGAAATAGATGTTTTATAAGTTACAAAGGCAGAAGAAATGTGAATTTATCAAGTCAACTTCTTCTCAGCTGTAGACATTGTGAAGAAATAACAACAGTAGTATTTTTCTTTATATTTTAATACTGACTCTAAGGTTAAAAGCCCTGGTGTATTGAATGCGATCAAAATAGGTACCTTCAGTAGAAGCAGTATTTTTCTGTATTCTACAGCATTTACCAGTAGATTAGCACACTTAATGAAGCCTTAATATTACTTTTCATCCTTCATTTTCCAGTGTTTATGTAGAAGGTCTGAATTCCAGTATTTCTTAGGAGGCCTATTCTGTTTTTTGTAACCATAGAATGGCAAGTTCAATAGTAAATGCTCCTAGATAAAGCTGTAGATACTTGGTGACTGTTAGTGGCTTGTTGATCCGATTAAAAAACATGACTTTGAAAAGTGAGATGTATTCAAAGCATCAGGTCTGTAAAGAGTTAGAAACATTTTAGTGTGTCCCCTGTAGAAATTTTATTACGTCTTTTAAAAAGGATTAAGATTGCCAGGGAAAGCTGGGACTTCACATGGAGTTGATTAATTGGGACAACCATACAGCAGTTTACTGGTGCTGTTAATGGTGGTGAAGAATGGAGTTAGATGTGGATCCTGATTGTGTTTTAGTGTTGTACCATTAAGCATGCACAGAAGGGAACCTATACTACACATCCTTCTATTCCAGCTACCTGCAGTGCTGCATCCAGCTCTGGGGTGCTCAGCAAAGGAAGGACATGGACACTGGAGTGAGTCCAGAGGAGGCCACCAAGATGATCAGAGGAAATAGAGCACCTCCCTTTGAGGAAAGGCTGAGACAATTCTTCAGGCTGAACAATCCCAAGAGAAAACTCTGGGAAGACCTTATAGCAGCCTTCCAGCACCTGAAGGGGTCCTATAAGGAAGATGAGGACAAAAATTTTTAGCACTGCCTGCTACAACAGGAAGAGGGAAATATGGTTTTCAAGTGAAGGAGGGTTGGTTTATATTAGATATGAGAGAAGGTTTTTACAGTGTGGGAGGTAAAATGCTGGAACGGGTTGGCAAGAGAGGTGATGCAGTGGCATTCGGAGCAAGCCCATCAAGCTGAAGATGTTCCTGCCCATGGCAGGGGGGTTCTATGATATTAATACCACTTCAGAGTCTACAGCTCACTGTGCCTCTTCCCCCACTGAACGTGGAAATGACTCATGAATGTCTCAGTCCTTCATTGGTCAAGTATATAATAAGTATTTTTACAGAATTGAGACCCCAGTGCACCAGAAAGGAATAATTAAGATTAAAAGAGTTAGATCGTATCTGAGAAGGAAGAGGTTGATGTTTTAAAATTGAAAAATAGTGTGAATTTTTTCCAACTTCTGGATATTTTTTCTTTAAGAAGCAAAGGTACATTTTAAAAGATTTCCTGCATTCCTGTCACTAGTTTCCAGTCAAAGTGTAACTGTGAGGTAGAGATTTCTTTGAGAAACCAGAATTAAGGCTGATAAAAATAAAGTTGATTTAAAAAATAAAGATACACAGGATCATCTCCCTTTTACTTAGATTTTGACAATTATATTCCTAATCAAATAGCTTTTTTGAAATGAGCAACACCATTAGCTAGAATAGTGAAATTTTGTGACTATATCTCTGAAAATCATGGAAAGTGTGATTAAACTGATGAGGAACTAGGAAGTGCAATACAGTTTGGCAAAAATATATCTTCATTTTAAATAGTAGGCAATGAAGAAAATAGTAGAATTTTAAAATTTTTACTGAATATTATCCTGAATTTAAATGAAATTATAGACTTTGTACCTTTTCTTAGAGATAGTGACTTTAGGGTAACCGCTGATGCTTTGGAGACAAGGAGTAAGCAACCTAATACATTTTTGGAAAGAGCTGACAGGAGAAAATGTGGTTCCTTCGCATTGCTGGTCGTTGTCTGACTTTTTAAAAGCTGATAAAATTCCAGTGGAATGTTTTGTTATAGACATTTGAGGTTTAGATACATCGGTTCATATTTGATAAGTGTTTGTTTTCAAGCGATAAGTACTGTTGTGACATGAAGTCAGCAGTGGCATGGCCCTCGGAGCTTCTGATACTTTGGTTCATCATCTCTTTCAGTGGATTCAGGAACTTGTTTTTAGGGAATCAGTTTTAAACTGCTACAGATCAAAGCCTTCACCAAAACTGTTTATAATTTTGTACAGGATAAACCTGAGGAGGAATGCAAGGGAACTTGCTTTTTGTTCTGTCTTTATTTCCTGGACAAGGAAATAAAATATTTGGCACTTTCTTTGAAGTATGTCTTCTACCTTTTGAATGTTGTTAGTTTTGAAATACTTAAGACAGGGATAAACAGCTTATCTTTAAAAATATATTCTGAAACCTCTACTAGTCCTATGAAATTTTTTTCTAAAACAATTCTATATAAAATTACAGTAGAAAAAAAGAGTATTTATCATAGGGCATTATTCTCCATCCCTTTGTCTTACTGCAGTTAAAAGTTCCTATTCCCCAGTTTTTCTTCACCATGTTGCAAATACCAATCAACATTCTTATTCCAGTCAGGAGAGACCTAGGTGTTGATGATGTTTTCTGTCACTTTTTGTGAAACTTTCACTGTTAAAAAAGGAGAATGTTTTTTCTGGAGATGTCCTGGGCCCTACCAAGTTCCCTATTATTTCTAAGCCATCACTGTTGTAGGTCTTTACCTCTGCAGCACCTGACAACTTTCTCCTCTGGAATTGAACAAATGCAAGAAATATTTGTAGAAGCCGTAGGTTGCTTGTCCTACCTCTGCCTTCTTGCTATTGGAAAATATCTGGGGAAGCTCTTACTCTGTTCCTGACACTTGACTCAAGCTGATTTTGTGTGTTATGAAGAAACACACTCAGAATCTCGTTAAGATTTTCATGGCCTGTATATGCTCTGTTTGGTTTTCTTTAACAGAGAAATATGATAATTTCCAGACCACTGAAATTTGGAAAAAATACCTTTTTTAGCAAGAGACTCACGAAAACAATAGAATATTTCCTATAGTTAAGATACCTCTGACAAAAGTCTCCTGTACCAGCTATTGTATAGGATTGTTTTCTGAGATACCACTTTACTGTGGGAAGCTTAATGATTTTCCTCAGCTCCTGAGTATTTTCTTTCAGATTGGGATCTCTAGAAGTCATTCAGAGAGTTGGCAACTTAGATCTTCCTGAATTGACTTGGGTCACTTGTCCAAGCCTGTTCTCTGATCCTGTTTCTCACGTATCCATTTGTCTAAGCTGCTCTCCTTTATCTTACTGCATTCAGACTGCACTCTTGTTTCCTTGATCAGTAACAGAAAGCACATCCAGTAGCAGTGGGTGAACAAACTTGGTTGAAATTGGATTGCCAAACATATTTCGATACTAGGTTGCTCCTTTTGCCTGTCAAAATTATCCAGCAATGAATTCGTCTCCTCTACTCAAACTATGTTACCCAACTTTATTTTCAGTGTTTTCAAGACTGTCATGATATGACATAATAGAATATAGTCGTTATACATGGGTTTTTAAATCTGCAAGTAGCAGACTCAAACTTGCCTGAAAGCCTGGTGAGGACTATATGTAGTAAATACCTCCTACTAATGCTTAAATTGGCATACAAATGTTTTCTCTAAATTAGATCTCATGTGTTGTTAACTTTTAGGCCCTTACTGTCATACCAATAGACACTATCAGCTGGCCAGCCCAGTCAAAGAGCAGGGAGATTACACTACATTGTAGTCCATAGTCCAACTTTACATAAACTTCTTTGAGTTGTTAGAGATGTCGGGGGACTTTTTTTGTTTTGTTTTTTGTTTCTGTCTTCACTGCAATGCCTATTGGGGTATTTTCTCATGCACAGATCATTGGCTTACCCTTCAGTGTTCAAGGAAAGAGGAATGTCTTCCTAGTAACTGCCAATCTCCTTTTTCATCTTCTGCTTGAAATTTAATTGGAAAATAAAAATGAAACAACTTCTTCACATAATGTAGCTTCAAAATGGTCTTAGCTGTTTCAGTCCAATGGCTACATGGGGTTTACATAGATCCATGTAAGGAGACTTTTGTTATCTATGCTCCATGCTTAAAGAACACACTCAGATATGTTTCTTGTTTAAGAGCATATGCAAAACTGACTATGAAAGTGAGTCTGGGATTCTTTTTACAGTCATATTTGTACTTCTCTATTAGATGAGCAAGGGTTTATATGCCCAAAAGCTCGTATAATTTTTTTCACTCACGACAGTCAGCATAAGAGACGCTAGTTCTTCCTTTAAAGTTTGTCCTTTACATATACACTATGTGGTGTAATTTTACAGTACAGAAATTAGAAGTAGCTGGTTTGGTTTTAGGTGGTAATGAATTTCTGAAAAGCACTAGGGGTGATTTAGAGAGAGTCTAGTGAAATTAGAGTGACCAATTTTTGTTTTGCTAGCTTTTTTTCCCATCCTGATAGCCCTAGGAATTTATCTTTTAACTTCGAATTATTCAAAATAGATTTGTTTTCCATTGGAATTCTTCTTCAAGCTATCCTAAAATAATCTTGTCTTAAAACATGTATGGAACATTGCTATAACATTACTATAACAATAAAAACTATAACACATCAATAAATTTTCACCTTTGTTCAAATTAATAGAGCAAGAGCATTACAAATAGCAATTCTGGAACCAGAAGATGAAACAGTTCTTGAGCAGTAAGTTTTATTTGCCACCTGTTGCAATATTCAGAAACATTACCATGTGCTATTAAGTTCCAGGTGTAGACCTTTATCAAAGGTAGCTCAGCAATTTCCTCATTTCAGTCCCAGGTGTGTAACAGCACACCTAGGGCTCTTTGGACACAGTTAGACATTATGGCATAGCAGGGGATGGTATAAATGTTTAATTATCTGGATTCAGCTTCAGTGGCTGGAAACCAGTGCCTATATATATAAATAATGAAGACGTTGCTAGTAATAGAGTAAAGCGGCAAACCTCCTAAGGCGTTTTCTCCCCCTCAACTGTTTACTTGGAGCTTTATTTAGCTAGTGTCTTCAAGGAACAGTTTAGTGGTAGGTTGAGGAATTAAATGAAAAAGGTCTTGCCAGGGTTAATATCTCTTTGCTTTTTACATCTGCTGTGTGAAAAAACGAATTGGCATGGCCAGCATCTATTGATGTATGAAATATTGTATGCACAGGCAAGACAGTTATTCAGCTTAGTATGAGTTCACTTACATAGACAGTTGTAGCAGATGTTGAACTTCAGTGCATCCAAGGAAAAAATTAAATAAATGTGAAAAATCCTGTGTTTAAACAAGATGTCACCTATGAACTATAAACAGGGTATTCAAAAATTAAAATTACCTTGATTTGGATTATTATAAGGATGCCTTCATTCAGCATCAAGAAGGTGTATGGAAAAGCCTGAATTTCAGGTAGCAAATTCAATTTCAGTCAATTTATGTGTGTTACTGTTTGTGGCTTTTTGAGAATTAGTTTCATGTAGTTCACAAGCCCTTCTTAGCATTTTATGTCTGCAAGAAATAAAATACCAATGTTTTGTAAGCCAAATACATATTAAAAGGATATCTGTTTCATATTTCACAGAAAAATACCCTACAATGTTTTAATGCTGATAGAATCCAGATGTATCTTAATTTAAGTGGGAATCTGAGTAATTTTTTACTATGTATACATGTACCTCCCACTTATCTTTAAATGTTTAAAGTTGGTCAGTGTTAATCACTAGTGTTCATTTCACCTAGTCTTCATCTTTCAGTGTAATTGCAACATAACTTCAGAGTCATGACCTGTTAATTAAGGTGTTCTTGCTCTCAGATACTTGGTCATGTGATTATGAATGACAGTATTAATTGCTGTTAACGATTTGGATTTCTTACCATTTTAGGTAGGTTAAGTATGGGATCTTTTCTAAGAGATTAGAATAGTTTAACTTCTACATTGAAGATAGGGGTCAAATGCCTATTTCTCCCAATGTGTGCAATTGCCTAATATCTTTGCATTCAATATTAGTTAATTTTTAGATTATAACACGATGATGAGTGCATATTTTTTAACAAATTGGCTTTGCTCTGTAGATGTCAAGCAAATTCGTCCTACTTTGCTTCAGATCATTTTTTGGTTTTATCTAATTCCTGTTTGACTTCTATTTTTTATTGACATCCTTGTGTGTGGCCAAATAAAACTTTCCATGTAGTGAATGTCTGGCCTCAGTAACTTGAGAGGAACATAATTGCTTACATTGTTCTTAACATTGTTGTATAGCAAAAAGTGAAAATTAGTTCAAAATTTAGCCTATAGTTTCGGACACCAGTCTCAAGTACCCATCAAAGATATTTTAAAAGCTATATTTTATTCAAGAGAAAATGCTTTATTAGTATTGACTATGTTGCAAAACATTTTTTTGGTCATACTTTATGTTTCCAGAGCCTTCTAGGTTTATATGATTGTTTCTTTTTTATAGCTTATCCATCTGTTTATCTTAACAGGCTATTTGTAAAAGACTTTGAAATAAAATAGCTGTGATTCCAGAACCTTTAACTTCTGTAATTTTATTATACCAGAAGCTTAAAAATCTGCTATAGATATATTTAGTATTATGAATGGGATTCTGATACTGTCATGGGTAAGGGTTTGTTCATGCCCCAAGCCCACCCAGCAGCTGCCTGCTGTGCAAGGGCCTTACGGAAAGGGGAACATGCACCTGTTACAACTTACCCTTAGCAGTTAGGGAAGAAAAAGAGGGCTTTATCAGAGAGAGGTAGACCACCACCTTCACTTTTTGTGGACTTAATTGTGGGTTAGGTCTGGTCCAGAATGGAGAATTAAAACACCTATAACACCACCTTCTGAGAAGATTAAAAATTCTTTCATAATGAAGCCATTGTCTCAGGACTTATTCTCAACAAAAGTGGTTATTTAACTAATTTCTTTCCAGAGCCTCAAACATTTAGGCTAGCCCTTTTATATAGGCTGCATGTAGTGTCTTCACAGAGCTGACTTGCTTCCTTCAACATTGTCTCTAGTGAACATTGAAAAAATGAACGGAGAAGTAGATGTATCAATAGTAAGATTCAGTACTTTAACAGGATAAATTGATAGGAGCTTCCAGCTGTGAGTTGGAATGTAAAACTAGACAGCCTATTTAGAAAGAATTCCCAACAAAATTCATGCTGTTTTTTAGGCAAATTCTGTGCCCATTCTAAGGCACAGACATAGTTTCCAGGATATGCTTCTAGGAAGCCTTTTATTCTTGTGAATGCTTCAAATACTGATGCAAAGTTTTTCAGGACAAAATTATTTTTATAATTTGTTAATATTCTTTGAAGTCTAATATTTAGTTGTTAGCTACAAATTGAAATTGTAGTGTAGGTTCTTTTTTGAAGAGAAATTCAGTTACTGATGTTCTTCAAGACAGTTTGTCCATGGCTTGTTTGCTGTTCTTGCTTCATCTGGAGTCTCATATTAAGAGTTTGGCAGAACACGAAGGACTTATTAAAGTATGACTGCTTTAGACTGTCAGTTCACATACACAGAATGTGAACATACACAAAATGTGTATGTGAAGAATTCTATCATGATGTATTTAACTTTTCCTGCAAGAGGAAATGATTCAAAAGAACTATGAAGCAGGAAGTGGTCATTAAACTGTAAATACAATTATCTGAGTGAATTTGAAATAGAACTAGGTTTAGAGAAGGTGATAATTCTCATTAATAACACTTTCAAAGCCTGCTAATTTATGCTAGCAGAGAAGGGGAAGCTTTCATCTAGCTGCCACTGCTGAAGTAGCAGAAGGACTTGCATGTGTGGAATTTGTAGCTATTTTAAAGTAAGAAATAATTATGGAAGTACATAAACACATCAATATATATAAAGTAGAAGAATAGTCAGTTAACCATACTTGATTCCTGACAAAGAGGACTATTTGAGAGTGTATTAAAAAAAACAAAAGCTGAAAGAGCTTTATTTCATTGTTCCTTTTTTTCCTTTCATAAAATATAATTGCTCTCTACAGCATATTGATAGACTTATATATGTGACTGTGTAAGGTGTCACTAAGTCTGTTGCTTTTTTACCCTTAGTCTATTCTGTTTTGAAATTCATGAAACAAACATACTGACGTACATACAATTTTTTTTTTTTTTAATGTTAGATTTTCTTACTATTCTGTCAGAGTTAACTATGGCTGCATCTATTGCAGGCATAAGATGTGCAGCTGTTGTAGTATGCAACTCAGTATATGTTTCCAGGCTGGATCTCACAGCAGTGAGAATGGTGGAGGGAGGTGTCTGTCCCAACATACCATGAGCTGGTGTGGCCTCATTGAGTGCTGTGTGCATTTGGGGTACCACACTATACAAAGGACATCAGACTACCAGAGTGAGTCCAGGGGAAGGAGATCAAAGTGGTGAAAATTCTCAAGGGCGAGACTTCTGAGTAGTGGCTGAGGTCACATGGCTTGTCCTGGTTGGAGAAGTGAAGGCAGAGGGGTGACCTCATTGCAGTCTGCAGCTTCCTCACAGGCGTAGGGAGGTGGGTTGGGGAGCTGCAGATTGGACTTTAGGAAAAAGTTCTTCACCCAGACGGTGGTTGGTCAGTGGAGCAGTCACCCCACAGAACTGGACATGGCACCAAGCCTGTTCTAGGAGCATCTAGGTTGTGATATGGTTCAGTTGTAGGTAGTCCTTTGAGAAGCAGGGAGTCAGAGTCGATGCTTCTTATGGATCCCTTCTAACTCAACATATTCTATGATTCTAAATGTTTTACATTTTTTCTGAGGGCTGTGCTGCTGTGACTACATTGTTAGAGCCCAGGCAGCAAGTTCATGTAAAGTTGAAGAATGTTTATGTGGGATTCAATACAGCAGTAACTACATGATAAGCATCTCAATTTTTCTATTACCATTATGTTACATTTCATTAGAGTTGGATCTTTAATTTTTCTCAGACAATTTCAGTAATGAATGATGACACAGATGATGTAAATGGTGTAATTCTGTTGATTTCAGTTTAGTGCCATCTGCATACAGACCCCAGGCTTATTGTGATCCTGTCGCATTTCCTCCCTTTTGGCCTCTTGTTGATGTTAATATTGTGTCTTACATTTATAAATAACTTGTGAACACTTAGTGCCATTCATCTTCAGACAGTTTACAAATGTTAATTAATGAATATGCTCAGCACCTCTGGGCTGTAGATAATTTTTTATTTTTATTAGCTGGTCCCTTAATGAAGCTGTGACATTAGGACAGGTATTTGAACACAAAGAGGCATAAATAACATCTGATTGAGACTTTTAGGAAACAAAAGTCTCAAAATGAAATCACTTTATGAATACTACTTAATATTGCCTTGGAGAGTAAAAGTCTTGATAAAATACAATAACTTGGAAGTGTTGTTTGGATTGTTTCTACTAGGTCCCAAATTTAGTGGAAAACAAATATTTATTATAATAATAGCTCATAATAATCATTTTGTATTAAAATATTTAAGAAAATATCATAATAATCTATTATTTAAAAAAAAACCTTAGTATTTTCAGACATTCAATATTTGTGTAAAAGCTGTTAATATTATTGACTTGGCTAGAAAAATTCTGAAAATTAGTAATTCTAATTTTTATTTCTATTTCTTTTTTTTTTCAAAATTTGTCTTTTCTCCAACACAAATTTCTAATCGTTGAGCTAAATTGCTTTAATAACAGTCTTTACAGAGAGAATTATTTTTGAAGGAATTAAAGTAACAAGTAGGCAAAAACAATTGGACTGAGGAATTCAAGTAACTTGTTTTTGTGCAGGTATGGCTAAAGATTAGTGTAAAAAAACCTAACTTCTTTGCAGAAGCTTAAATTACAGTAGATCAACAGAAATTACTGGTGAAACTGAAACAATGAAGATTAATTCACATAGAGGGTAAAGCTGTAATCAACTTCCCAGATGAGTTCCTCAAGCCTTAGTACTGGGGAAGGCCTTTAATATTTTCACTAGTGGCCTTGGCATAGAGAACAAGAAAGCTGTAATTAAATACATTGGTTACACAAAGTTGGATACTTATCAGCACAGGGGAGTAATGGGATACTGCACAATAGAGAACCAGATGACCTTTTGAACTCCTATAGTGAAAATGAGTGTGATAAAATACCACTAAGTGTAAAATCAGGAGTTTAAGAACTAATAAGGCTTTCTTCTCTCAACTCAGAGACTCTTGTGTGGCTCAGTCTTGATCAACAGTCTTGAATTCTGCTTTTCATCGCAGGATAACTGAGTCCAAGCTGCTTATTAGTAGCAGTTTTTGCTCCATGCTGTTCTCCTGCACTGCGAGCTGGCATTGTCTGGGAGATGCTGGTTAGCAAAGACCTGACTGTGCCAGGAAGCACAAGAATTAGCAAGCAATCCTGGGCCAGCAGCTGGCCCTGTGACAGGGTTATGTCTTGCTAGTATAGGCATAGTCTCAAAGAGTAAAATCTATTTGGCCTTGAAAAATGAAAGCAGAGAAGGTATGTGATTGGTCACTATAAAAATGTCAGGCAGCAGACACTGAGGTGAGAAAGGAGCTATTTACACTTAATGACAATACTGGTGTAAGAATAAATAGCAATAAACTAGTTTGGAATATAGAGCACTGGAAATTGAAAGGCATTCTTTCCATTGTAGCTTGTAGGGCTTGGAAAAGTATTTTGACAGATTTTTTATAGTTAATTTAAGAAAGTTTATTGTATTTTGAAGTTAAAAAAATATTATTTTCTTTGAAACAGCAGGCAACTGGAAGAAATTCTTGAGGTTTCTTCCTATTTAATATACTTAACGAGCTTAAGTTTCCTAAGAAAAGTGCAAGAACTGTGTGCTCAGTTATTTTGCTTTTCTGTGACTGTTAAAATCTGAAAATTTGGTAAATACGTAGATTGATGTACACTACATTCTCAGTATGTTAAGTAAGTATTCATATTTCCCAGATTAAAGACATCCTTTGTGAATAATGTTGTAAACTCTGTTCCCTTAGAGCAGGTTTATTTCATGCCCAACCCAGTGCACTGATTTAATAAACCCTCATGGCCCTCTGGAGTACTGTGTAGGTTTATGAATCCTATTTTGGAAGCAGTGCAGCTGTATTTGTTGAGAGATAATACTGACCAGTGTGTACTGTGTCCAAAGCACAGCCAATGTCACAATAGCCATTTTCTCACTGGAAGTCTGTACACCATTCTTGTTCTTTATGAAATCATTAAAGCTCATGAAGGAGCTAAGTATGGTCAGTATGGCACTGTGTAGGAATTATGCACTGTCTTCATTGGCATGGACTGGACAGTGTTGAGTTGTGCCTGTGCCATAATGAAAAATCCCAAATTATTGCCTTTACAGATCTTGAAGAATATCAGATATTTTATACATTAACTTCTTTTTATACATTAACTTCTTTTTATACAATATATTTTTGGAAGGATGTGCTTTGGCTTATATTAACCCAGCTAGATTTGTGTTCTAACCATTTCTAGTCTTACTGTGCATGCAGAGGGGTTGAAAAAAAAGTATGAACAAAATCACTAGTACATGTCCTAAGGAGTAAGACAGTAAAAGAATGATACAAAAGTGATACACTTCGCATTAGAATAAGGTCACCATTAGTACAAAAGAGTACCTTTTAAAAATTGTTGTCACATAATTTTCTCTTCTGCTTGAAATAATGTAAATATATACTGCATCACATGCATTCGCGAGAAGTGACATGCTTATTTCACTCTGACTTGGTTGTTTATGGCCATTGTTACTTTTCACACATGACGGGTCCATTCAGTACAAAGTCAAGAGCAAATATAATCACTCACCCAACACAAAGAATTTTTGTAGTGCAAATACACATATCTCTTAAAATATATGTAAAAGTGTTTGTCTTATACCCGTATTATACACTTCCACACTTTTCTTGGCTGGTACTGGAATTCTTGTGATATTTAATACAGCTTTGGGGGATAGATATCCATTTGTCATTACAGATATAGGACAAATAAACATTATAGCAGTTTTAGCATTCAGTCAAACTGATTGTAACATGAAAGTCAGTACCATAGCACAGACTAGTGGTATAGCAAAATATTGAAAAAACAGGTAATTATCAGCTTTTATAGAAGTCACAAATTCTGAGATTAACTTTGTGTAATATATTTCACTGACTAAGTGCATTAATGTAACAGAAGGAAATGAAAAGGGGACTTGTCTGTACAGTCAGAACAATAAAATGAAATGGATGACTTTCTGTTCATTAAAGTCATAACCAGACTCTGCTGCTTACAATGTATGAGCGTAAAAATTTATTTGATTCACTCCAAAATAACGATGTTGTGTTTTTAATATAGTTCCTAGCAGCTGCAAAAGATGCATCTGTATTCTGGACCCAAACCTCTAGAATTATGTCTCCTTGGAGAAATCATACAGACATTGCAAAAGCCTCTGTTTTCCAAAAATATGAATGTTGGCTATGGATAGCACATGCTATATATGTCTTCCACAGTCATATACACTTTCATTTAAAAGGAATGTTAACCCAGAAATTTTAAATGAAACACCTTATAAAAAACAGCACAAATTTTCCCTCACCGGTAGCGGAAATCAGTACTCTTGGGTGTAAGAGAGAACACAGACTTCAGATGCGGAGAGCAAACAGGAATTACTGTTTTTTAGTGCAAACATGAGACATGTTTTGTTAGTTTATAGAACCAAGTAAATGAGATTTTATGTTTTAGCTAGCTTCTAGAAGTCTTTTAGTCTGATTTGAGGAAGATTGAATTCTAAGTAATGAGTAGGGTACTAATGTTTTACTTCTGATAGGGACAGCTAATAATGTTGCTATTTTACTGGGAAATTCTGAGAGATCTTAATGTATTCTGAAAAAAAACCCCAATAACCAGAAAAGCAGTTCCATCTAATTTTCTGTAGAGATGATGTTTAAATAGGCAAAATGAGGAAAGATTAGCAGAAACAGGGACTAGAAGTAAGAAGGAAGATATTATTGACGCCTACTGATACTGGGTCTATACTCTCTGAAGATGCACAGATTTGCTACAGTAAATTCTAGTTTCTGTGACTGCACAGAGGAAGGGGACTCGTTATTTAGTGCCAGTGCTGGTTTGGCAGTCTCTATTCCACATTGGCATATGGACTCTTTGGGTGGTGTCCAGTGACAGGATAAGGAGCAACAGCCACAAAATAAGATGCAAGAAGTTCCACCTCAACATGAGGATGAGCTCATTAACATTGAAGGTGGCAGAGCACTGGTACAGGCTGCCCAGGGATGTCACTCTCTCTCTGGACACATTCCAAACCCACCTGGACACGTTCTGTGTCCCCTGCTCCAGATGACCCTGCCTTGGCAGGGAAGTTGGGCTGGATGATCTCCATAGGATCCTTCCAACCCTCCTAATGATTCTGGGAACCTGTCATCAACATAGTGACTAATAGAGAGATGTGCTCTGTCCTGAAGCAACTTCCTTAGCTCAGGGTGGCTTCAAACATTGCACTGCTCCATGATGTAATGAAGTTTTGTACTGGTGACAAATCAGAGGGAAAGAAAAAGGACTAGCAGTAATGTGTTTGTAATCATGCTTAGTTACCTTGATGACCCAAGCAGAGTTTTTCTACTCTTCCTTTTGATCCTCCTTCCTTTCACTACTGTAGTCTTGTTACCTTGTATCATTTTCAAATAATTGTATTCTTCATGAAATATGAGAGCCAAAACCCAAACAAAACCATGAAATTTGCTTAAGATTACTAGCAGCAAATGCAGCAGTTAATATAATGCTGATAATATTTTAGATATTTCTGCCAAGCAGGTGAACTGTAATAGATTCGGTGAAATACTATATACCCCATTTATTTGAAGTGATATTTCAAATACGTTTGAAGAATTTTATCAAAGAACAAAAAAATTTAATATTTTTAGGACAATACAAAGAAGGGAATTTTTGTGCATTATTTATTTCTGATACATAGATGTGACATTGCTGACTACTGTAGGTTTTGTAAAATTTGTTTTATGGTCCCATGTAAAATAAGTGCTAATAATATGTGATAAAACCTTCTAGGCAGGGTTAGAAGTGGGAGCATATTATGAATAATCTTGCCAAAAATAATGAAGGAATCAAAAATGAGTTAGAACTTACTAGTTCACTGTATAGAACTAACCTTTAAGAATGGAAAGCAGATGGAAGGTTTAAGGAAAATCCGTCTAATCCAAATTTGGAATACTTCTTTTCAGTGTTGTATAAAGGAAAGAAAATATTCTTTGAAAAAATAGGGATAAGGGGTAATGTGAAAATATCAGATATGTTTAGTGTGTTCTTTTCAGCAGTAAGAAGTTGATTTGAACTGAACTTCAGCAATGCCAGTTGTATGCACTAGGTGGTGTTTCAGCCTTTCCAATGGAAAAGCACATCCCGATCCAGTGCCACTAGCACCTGGGATTCCAGTTTTGAACTAGTACTTAACGTTGGAGAAGCGATTTTTTCCCCATATTTTCCTTTTCAAAATGGCAGTGTCAATGCCATTGTGGAGGATTGACACCCAAAAATTGCAACACTGATTTTTGTGCTCATGACTGTTTCTAGGAAGGTGGTTAGGAGAGTTGCAAATGGGTGTAGTAGTGTGCCTACCCTGGAATGCAGATTTCTAATATAAGGGATTAGTCCTTTATTTCTGTTTTAGAAGGGAAAATTCGGTGTTTTCTCCTTTCAGGTTTGTCAAAATGCATGTATTGAGCATGCAGTCCACTCCTTGGTCTTTACTTCTCTGCAGTGCTGCTGTCACAGTCCCAGTAAACGCTCTGTCCTAGCAGGGACTTGGCAGGGACAGATCTGCTCTGCATGTGTGTGAGCTGCTGGGGCACTGTGTCCCAGGCCTCTGGGGGCAGAAGGAGAAATCCTGTCCAGGAACATGCCACCTTCCTGTCTGTCCTCTTATGACACCACCTTACAAGTGTGTCTGTCGTTTAATTGAGAGGTCTGCACTATTAATTACCAGTAGTTTTTAGATTGCAAGAATGCTTTTACATGCTGCCATAAGATAGGGAAGGCAATTTTGCCCAGTACTATTTCAGGGCTTGTAATTTTTGTGCTCACTGAAAGCACAAACATTTCTGTCTTTGTGACATTCTTCTCATTGTGTGTGGTTATTTGAAGCTAAAATTATGTTAGGGTTAACACTATGAAATCCTACATGTTGAAGTCATGCTGGAAATAAGGCTTTATCAGAAGTGTGACCTGTAATTATCAGAAAACGCTCATAGAAATGCAGAAAAAAATCTGAAAAATTCATAAATGCATTTTATATGCCATGGGTTTGATTTTTTCCAATCTGAAATACCCCAAATAAACTTTTCAATAATCAGCTTAGGTCAGGAGTACTCTTCCTGATTCTACTTTTGGAGGAGGTGATAGGAAATCATATTAATTCAGAAGGAACTCTTATTCTGTTGGGTACAAGAGAATAATACTGGTCATCCTGGAGTCCATTGTCTGGGGAAAAAATTATGACTGTCACCTGAGTAAAAAGTTGCCCAAGTGTTTTGACTGTAGTATCTAGCTTTTGTGATATCTTAACATCTACTGAAAGAATTCAAAATAGCAAGTGAGAACTTCTGGGGATTTCATCTCATTGTTATTAAAATTGTTATATATTTGTATATTTGCATAATTGTTTCACATGTGATCCTTTCATTGCTCTGGCACATACATGGAAAGTTTAGAACTGCTTTCAGCTGTGTACAGACGTAGCAGAAATATTAAAGCCTTTTAATTGCTATTGATTAAAGAGGGCAAAAATACTTCTGTCTTGGGTTCTGAAATCTCACTTTGGTGCTTTCTCATGTACTTTCTAACTTAATTGGCAAAGGTAAAACAGACCTGTTCTTAAATTTGTATTTGAATGACGTCCAGGCCTCCAGCATACATAGTTTTGACCTTTTAATGTCCTCTAAGGACATCTAATGTACCTCAGAGAGCAAGCTGCTACTCGAGGAGCCTTTTTTGCCCTCAGTGTTTTGGTGATTTGTTCTGTTTTATTGATGTAAGCAGACATCAGTTCTCATAAATAATATCAGCTCTAAAGAAGGATAAGAAGGAAGTTTACTAGAATGGGGCATACCACCACCATTAAATGGGCAAGTGATGGCTCCTCTTCCTACCCCAGCTCAACAGTTTGTGAATGAGGCAGTTGGTGACTTTAGTTTGAGTATGAACCTTGCATCCAAGTAACTTTCTAGATGAAGATCTCATTGAAAAATTTTTTGTGAGACTTGACTAGAGAGCATGGCCCAAATGATCTACTGGATAACAGCCTAGAGAATGAAAGCATGGTACAGATTGCAACTTCTGAAATGTTTTCTGGAGGACTGAGCTAGATGTATTATGCAGGTAGAAACTACATCTTCCATGTGATTCCATGGACCTGGCTGCATTTAAAAGTGATGAAAATTGATGTAAGCCTTTGCATGTTCTATAATCTAAAACACTGAAAAAAGGCAGCTTGCTGTCGGATTCGAACTGGAGACAAGATAACTTGATTGAAGGCTGAGTGTAGACATTCAAGGAATATATAGTAAAACTGGTACAATTTTGTCTGTGAACTTAGACAAAAATGTATAAAGGGGAGAGAAAGAAGAAGAAAAAGAAGTTAAGGCTTAAGAAAAATGAAGATTAAGGAGTGAAGGATGAAACTTGCAGTGAATTAATATTATCTACAATCCAGATTTTAGGATAACACAATAATCAGTTTGAATGGTCCAATGGGTTCATGACTGGTGTGTTGTATTTGATTCACTACATTCTGATTTATTTCATAATAACTGGATGTTATTGTGAAATTAACTTACAGATAGTTGCTGTTGTTGATTTCCTGGACTGCCATGTGACTAAGGTGATCAAATACAAAAGCTTTAGAAAGAAGTACATCTTAGAATATTAAAAATATCTCATTACTATATGCACAATAAAACAATTGGGAAGCTGTAATAATTTTAATAGCTTAGAAAGCATATAGTGAAAGCTAAATTGTGGATGTGAAATGGAGAGAAACACCACCTTATACATTGAGTTATTTTAGTTATAAAACATTTTAATTTAAAACTGCTCTGAAATTGAAGTACTTCTTGAAGTCAGAGTCTTCATGTAAGAGCAGATATAGACCCCCATGGAAGTAAATCAGCAGAGCATTTTGGAGAATTTTAAAGTTTCCTGTTTGCAGCAGCAGACGATCTTTTCTAAAGTTCCTTACTCTTAGTGACAGAAATAAAATGGAATAAAAGTTTAATGATTTAATTAATTTTTTCTATCATCCTCAAATTATAGTGTTAAATTTCAAAACTTACATTTATCACCATCGGAACCTCAGTTAGAACGTTTTTTATTTATAGCGCTATCACAACTATCTGTTGTTTTTCCTTGTATTAGAAATAATAAAAAAAAACCTAAAAGTATTTTTTTTTCCCAGTTACTAGTTACTTCAAGGTTGTATAGACATATTTTATTGTATTGTAGCTAAGATATTGTAATTTTAATAGGATTAAAACTGTAGTCTACCTTTGGAAATGGTAACAGTCAGGTGATGTATGCTTGCTGAAAACATTGTATACAGTGTTTACAGGCTAATGGATTTTACATTTAAATGTGTCTGAACAGGTAATGTGGGTATGTAACTTGTGCCGAAAACAGCAAGAAATCCTCACAAAATCAGGAGCCTGGTTCTATAACAGCGGATCACATGCACCACAGCAGCAGGACCAAGAAGGAATTAGAGCTCTGAGGAACGAGGAAGCACCTCAAGAGAAAAAAGCAAAGCTGCAGGAGCATCCACAGTACCAGGGACCATCAGGTGACATACCCACACAAGCTTTGGACAAAAACAGATCTCAAGGGCTCACAAGACAAGACTCAATTAAGAATGGTTCAACAGTAAAGCATCATGTAACGAGTGACACATCAGACAGGTAAGAAAGTATTTAATGATTATCCTGACAAGATCTGATGAATTTATGCTACAAATTTGATTTTATCTTTTAAAATTTTGTCTTATTTTTCTTCTGTAGCCTATAAAATACGTACTGAACATTTTGAAGCAGCACTTAGATGGTTTGTTGGTTTCAGATGGTCATAGCCAGTGTGTGCTCTTCATTCCTTCTCACTGAAAAAATGTGGGACATAACAGTCGCAGTGGAACAGAGTTTGTCCATGTGCTTGCAAGCTCGTCATTGTGCTGTGCAGAATTTACTGTATTTCTTTTATGCAGTAACTTTATAGCAAATCCAAAATAGGACTCAAAAAGGCAGTTTAATGCAAAAGAGCATCTGTCCAGACTACTGAATTAAAACATCTGGTTGCACTTGCAGTCTATAGTATTGAGGACAGTGAAATCTTTGTGTAACGACCTGAGCCTTTTCATGGTTTTTTGGTTTCTTGCTGTTAGTTACTGTCATTAGTATAAATATTTTTTCCTTCCCTGGTTTATGTTAACATTAATTGCATTCTTTGAAACTGTGACTCTATCAGTGCTAATGTAGTAAGACTTGGTTTAGCCAGAGATTGGAGCAGGAACTTTTGTCCCTTTTTCCTGATGTGATTATACCAAAAGGTGCCTTTTGAAAGAAAACTCTCAACCTCAGTGGCTAGGTTTTATGGGAGCACAAAAATAAAAATGATTTCATTGAACAAATTTAATTTTTTCATAAACAACATGGGTATAGAACTTTAAATATGGGACAGGAAAGATGAGAGTGTGGTTGCTCAGGTGTTTCCATGGAAATGATATCCTCACACACATGCGAGAGACCTCCAGCTGCCTTAGAATTTGGCAGCCAGAGCAGTATAATCTGGCAGCTTTTTCTGCTGCCCAGATATGACCTCATTACAGCATTTATTCTGGGAGCTTGAAATAAGTTGGATATAGTATCTTTTACATTTACTATACTAAAATAGTTTTCCTTTTTCATCACCTCTTGTATTCCTACGTATTTTATTTCCTATTTTTTGTCTTACATTAGAACAAATTGAATGTAAATAATCCAACCTTTTTCTGTTTAACTTATTCTGACTATTTGTCAGAGCTGTTTGCTCTGATATTGGCTGTTGGGTTCAGGACTTAGTTGTCCTGAGTGCTCCTCAGTTGCATGTGTAACCGAGCCGAGGAGGCTCTGAAAAACTCAACTGGCACCCTGACTCAACACTAGGGAGCAGGAGAGATAGACTGATTCTTTTGTGGTTCGTTTTTTCCCATTAATTTTGGCAAGAAATTGATATAATAGAAATTATCACATAATGTGATAATAAAAAAATCCCAAACCCTTTGTTACCAGCAGCAATTTAACTCTGAAAGTGTTTTTATATTATATGCATGCAGAAATATGGAGGGAGAGAGTGATATATAAATAAATTAATATAATATATATTTATCAATATATAATTGATAAATGCAATATGCATTTACCCTAAGTAGAGTTAAATGATAAACATGAACAGTATAGAGTGATATTTTCCAACAGGAAGCATGTAGGCTTTGTGCCTGAAATTGGAACTGTTTTGCTGATTGTGATCACTTCTACTTGATATATTGTTTAAGTTCAGATAGTTTTTTCAGTCATTAGCCTCTTCATGTTTTATTTGGATAATAATACTGATGTTCCCTAATTAACATATACAAGTATTCTTAGAATATGATATATATTATATGCTACTGAAGGATAGAGGGTCTTCTGAATAAATTTATTCCCTAATGTTCCTCACATAGACCTCTTGTTCTGCCCCCAATGAAAAAATTCCTCCATTATGTGCATTCAAAGTCTTACTGGTCAAATGTGCTCTTAAAGGAGAATATTGACAGCTCTGAGATAGACTACCCCAGAATTCAATGATGGGGAGAGACTTTAAGTTTGGATCTCTATGTGCTGTGGTGCCATTGCTATTCTCATCAATAATACCAGGAAGGCTTACAGTTTCTGTTGTTTTTGGCAGGGGTAGAGGTAGTTTTCTTCACAGATGGCTGGAATGGGGCTATGATTGGGATTTGTGCTGAACACAGGGTTGATAATGTGGATATGTTTTTGCTATGGCTGAGCAGGGCTTACACAGAGCCAAGGCCTTTTCTACTTCTGGTACTGCCACCCTGGTGAGGAAGTTGGGGCTGTATGGGAGGTTGGGAGGAGACTCAACACCCGTCCTGAGCTGGGACAGGTGACCCAAATTGACCAAAGGGATATTCCAGTCCATACAACATCATGATCAGTAAATAAAGTTGGGTGAAAAAGGAGGAAGGAGGAACATTTTCCATTCTTAAACTAGGTATCTGCAGAAATAGAGCAACTAACCAGTATGTTAGACCATTTGTCTATATAAAGGAATTGAGAAAAACTTGGCCATTCAAAATGTCCAACATAATAAGGAAATAGACAAAAACACAAATCTCAAGTATTTAGAAGTGGTTGTTGCTTGCCTTGCAGAATCACAATAATGGAAGCAAGTAGAAAGAAAGAACTATAGTTTCCATCTTTTCCATCCCAAGGACATTAGTTTTAACACAAAAAATAATTTAAAATGTTGAAAACAATAACCACTTGTTGAAAAGAAAGGTATTGCTAAGGATTTATACTTTTGGTTATATTTTGAATAGAAAGGTAAAATATGTTCTTTTTGTCAAGGGTTTTATAGCTCTTTTTGTAGCTTCCATGGGTGTTACAGCAATCGTTGCTTAGAAGTTCTTTAAATCAGGTATCATATATCTTATCTTGGTCATCTGGAGACACGTTGGTCACAGAGTAAAGGGCAACATTCACTCCTTTAATCTCAAGATCATCAGTGTCCTTCCTGTCTCATTCCTTACTGTGTCTTTTGTGGTTGTGTTTTTTTGTTTTTCCATCCTTGGGTAGTACTCACCGTATTTTTTTCCTGTTTTCTTTACTAATATTATTCTTCATTAAAATTTTATTCTTTCAACCATTAGACTAGTAGTCTGTTTCCTTGATATAAGCAACAGTCCCATTTGCCATTGATAGATCAATTTAGACAGATAGATAGGTACCTGATTATAGATCTTTGACTGATCTGTAATTTCTTGCCTGAATAAGCCTGGGATGATTTTGGATTGCACGTTCTCCTAGGACATTTCTTATATTGGATCCTTTACAGAAAAGAATAAACTGTAAAAAAATTATTCAGAAGTAAGTTGTACTTACCAAGAGCAAAACAGTTTTTCATTACGATTTTTTTTCTAGTTTATAATAGTAGAATCATAGCATGACTTAGACTGCAACCTTAAAGTCATCTAGATCCACACCATCTGCCATGGGCAAGGACACTGCACTGGACCACTGCTCAAAACCCCATCCAGCCTGGCCTTGGACATTTCCAGAGATGGGGCCACCCACAGCTTTTCTGGACAACCTGTTCCTGTGCCTCACTAGCTTCACAATAAATGTCTTCTTCAATATATGTAGCCTAAATCTACCCTCTTTCAGTTTAAATTCTTTACCACAATCTGGCCTATGGTGCTTTTACTGCTTTTTATATAGTAAACCTGTGGGTAAGGCACATGTGTATGATTCACTAAATGACCATGGTTTATTTTTGATATTGTCTGAGGTGAGACTAATGTAATTTGTCTCACATGGAGGTTTTGAGCTAAGAACAGTTGAACTGCAATCATATGTAGTGGTTTTCAGAGACTTAACCTTGTGTGCAGGTTGTATGAATGCTGATACAGTGTAACACTAGATTCCCTGAAAACTGCAAAATGATGTGAATCCAAGAAATGCGAAATATTATTTTAAGTAATCCATAGACCCAGAAGGTCTATTCTGAGGTCTGCTGAGCACAGATGGTAGATTTATAGCTGCAGTTCTTTGATTTGCAGACTCACATTAATTCTGGATTAGGCAAAGGGGTCTGATTTTATTTTATTTTCATCAAGGTCTTTCATGTAGTCTATTGTTCCCAAGATCCAAAATCGTCATACAATATGTGTTTTATTTCTAGCAGGAAAATAATTTGAACAGACATAAAATTTTTTTCAGTCATTCTGCAGCAGGCAATCAGCTTGTGAAAGGACTGGTTTCTTCATTCCAAAGCCCATGTTAGTAATGTCTTATTAAAATGTGTACAACATCCTAAAATTAAAATCTGGGAAACAAGGAACCTAATGATGATAAGAAGATTTTTATTTGTTGTTTTCTTTGCCTTAATGGTTAGATCTTTATGCAGTGTTGCCATACTTAGCTTCTAAAATAATTACTTTTCTTATTCTCAGTAGTCTCCATTGTAAAGCCATTTCAGTAAATTTCCACATATGAACTCAGTGTTCTAAACTGTAAATACTTTGTTACATTCCAGAGATGTTGCTTCACAAACCTCTATTCTGTACATATACACAGCTCTCTAAAAGTAGTAAACGACTCATGCATCTTCCCAAAGCAAGGTTACGATGACACAGCTATTAATATATATCTGAAATGGTTTTATGTAGTTCAGGTAGATGTGAATTTTTCAGGGTTTAAAAAAATTATTATTATTTTCCTTAATCTGTATTTTATGAATCCAATATCTTCTTCAAAATTTGAAAATGATTACTTTAATTTTACATCACATATTTTTCATGCATTATATTAGTGGAAGAAAAACATCCTTAAGGATATTTTTAATGAGATTCAATGAAAAAAAAAAGAAAGGGAAAATATTGTGAGAATATTCATTTTCATGTGTCATGAGTCAATTCATTCGTGCTACGTCTATCAGAGGGTGAGTCTTGTCACAAAAAGAGAATTGGTTCTTGGTATAGGAAAAGATCATGATCTGTAAGCTCATGATCTGAAGGAAGACTAATAAATAAAGCTGCCTGAACCCTTTTGAGATTAACGGTAAGGATATGAGATTAAATCATAAAAACCAGAATGAAAACAACAAATTGAGAGAGTGAGCAGCTGCAGAGTTGCACAACAGCGGTATTTATTTTCCAGGCCAGCAGACACAGTAAAGATATATCCTACTTCCCTCTTCCTTGTTTTCTCTTTTCAGAGATGCATATGTATTTGGGGGTTTATTTTCTATCAAGCCTCTTACTTTGGGAAAAAAGGAGATTTTTAGGGTAGTTTCCACACACTATATAGGAGTGTTTGAGAATGTATTTTATTCTGAGTAAGAAATGCAAACAAAAGGCTACTTGGGTGTGAAGATGCCGGATTTGTGCATGCATTCTTTGTGAAATGTATACGTGTGCTTCCCACATATAAAGGTTTTATCCTGCTGTATTACCAATGGCAGCAGCATTGAAAGTGGCTTCCTGTGTCCCTTTCCTTCCATTCTTGGGAGGAATGCCAGTACGAGCTGGCAGCGTAGGATCTGTCTTTTGGGACTGCAGTTGGGGATGTCAGGGTGTGAACAGAGAGGAAAAAAAGAGACAAAAACAAGAGAGAAAAGGAGGAGAGAGGAAAAAGCAGGCATAAGTGAGATGAGAAACATGAAAGAGCAGCATGAAGTAAAAAAATGAAAATGTGTGTCCATCTGTTTCATGTTTATATCTTTTAAAAATGATTCTTCTTTAATTGCTGGATCATGAACAACTGACACTGAGAACAGCACTGATGGTAGTTTATTGCAATTTAAAATATGACAGTGTAACATTAAAGTCAGTCAATTATATTTCTTTTGGAAAAACTGAAAACTGCCCATTTCTTGAGATTATAACTATTTTTCTGCTGCAACAGTTATGACACATCACTGTAGTGCAACTTCTGGTTTTGATTGTTTCTATTTGAGTACCTGAGTTGATAGATTTCGAGGCCAGATGTGTTAAAACCCCTTTACTTGGACCCATGGAGACTAAGCATATTTGAAAGCAAAGTATTTTACTTGATTCTGAAGTAAAATAGAGGTATTTTAACTTTTTAACCTATTTTTTTTACCTGCTGACATATTTAAACACAGTGAGAAATGTAAAATAATTGTGTAGAGACAGTATTTAAATTGTGTTGGTATTCAAGAGTCAGATTGATAAAGCTGTTTGCGGATTTGCTCATGCTCAGAAAACGGTGTCACTAAACCTTTTAGAATTCTTTATGTAAGGCATAGAAAATATGAATTCTGTTTCATTTTTTTGAATGCCACAGTAGCAAAACCCCTAAAATTGTTGATAAGCATAATTATATTTTTCCACTTAATGAATAAATTTAATACTCCATACAAGAAATTTGCAGGTTGACTTTAAAATTGAATCACTATTCTTTTCCATGCATGACTGCAAAGGCCTCACAGTGACTTTCCCTGGTGCTAGAACAGGATGCAAAGGGCTTTAGAGGTACCCTACAGTATATCTAACATATTAACGAAAGATTTAAGTTTTACAGGATTTGAACTGCATCTGAATAAGGTTCTATGTTCATCTTCCTACTTCCATTGCAGCATTTTTTATCACATTAATGGTCCTCAGAGCTGTAAAGTAAAATTAATGTCAATCTGAAAACAAGTCTCAGTAGTTTTGCTTTTGTTTCTTGTGCTTTCATTTCATTGTACGCTGTCTGTGATTCTTGAGATAATAGTTAAGAACAAATAAATTAGCTTTTTCTTCATAGAACTGCTCTTTTAATTATTTAATTCATCTACACATAGGATTAAGGGTGTGGATCAGCATTTCATGGCTGTTCCAGTTTTCAGGTGGAAACTGAAGTTAACTTTATCTGCAGTCTCAATCTCAAATGACATTAAAAAATAATCAAATAATTACCATGACCAGAGGAAGCAACAGAAATTTATAGGAAGAGAGTCAGAGAAAGTGCAGTATTTAATTATTGAGAATAAGTACCTTGGGTCCAAGAAAATCAGAAATCCTTTAATGCAGAAGTTTTAATGAAATAATTAGACACTTATGACAAGGATTAAGCTACACCCACTTATGAAGATGAGTAAGGATTTTGATACCATCTGTAATGCAAGGTCTCAGTAAGGAGTTCCTGAATAGATATTTACATTGCCTATTAACAGTCCAGACTACCTACAGTGGGTACAATTTGTTTCTACCTGTCATTATTAGGTTGCAGTGGGTTGTGCCATACTCATTCTGTTCTAACTTCTGGAAAAGAGGTGGAGCTTTTTTTCTCCATTACCTCTGCAGAACTGTCTGTTTTCTGAGAAATGAAACTCCTTGTACAGTTCTTTGTCTCTTAATATTGGTTCTGTGGATCTCCTGCTCACATGAAGTGTCAGCTCTGACACAGCATTCAGGATATGCAGCCACATTGTGACTTCAGCGGGGGGGTTCTGAGCTGTGCATTGTTTCCCTTTGTCTAGCTGTAGAACCTATATTGAGTAGCATTGGGCCTCTGACCAAAGGCAGCTACAATTTTGGATCCTTTTTTTCGAGAAAAACAATCTGTTCGTAAAAGAGAAAGAGAAGAGGAAAATTCTAGAACTGTAGCAGACTAATGTACCTTAATAAACAGTCTAAGAATGCCATGTTCCTTTTCAAATACTAGAATGTTTTAATTAAGAACATAACAAAAATATTTAATTCCAGCTTTAAGTGACAGTGTTAACACAGCTGCACAGTGAGCTAATCTCATGTAGATTTTAGGGAATTTCCTTTTCGCAGTTTGTGGTAGAGAGCCTTTTCAAAAATAACTCCATTACAGCATGATGTTTTTATTTTCCTTTCTGTTACCGATTACTTTTTTTTTCTCAATTGACATTTGTTGCATGCTGTTTATTGAAAGCTATTACTTACTATTTGATTGTTCTTCTTGAGCTCGGGGAAGTCTGGATATTCAGTGCTGATATTTGGTATCTTTGAATTTGGCCTTCCATTGTGGTGTTACATTTCTGTATAGCACAGTTATGTCTTTACCTGTGCTAAAACACTGTTAAGAGCTTAAATCTGTAAGCACAGATATCATCTGTATTAGAGTGCTGAGCATTTTTATTAATTACTGATTGCAGCCAACATTTATGATGGCAAATGTAGTTTTCCTTTTAACTAAACTGGTCCTGTAAAAAAGCAATATCAGAAAAAAAAGAGGGTAGCATAATTTATAAATTATCTTTTAAAATTAACCTTTCTGGGTTGAGCATGTCTTGAAATGTAGTTTTGTTGACCTTACCTTGCTGGCTTGGGTGCTAGAGCTCAGTGTGTGCTCATAATCCTTAGTTGTACTGTCCTCTGTTTTTTGCAGGCTAAGAACTGTATATAACAGATTTTTTAATATTTCATACTTTTAAAGAAATGGTGTGCAAGAGTAAATAAGATACATCTGTGGAGTGTAGCTGAGGGAAATTGCTAACATTTGGTAGGGAACTCTGCTAAGTCAAGTGTATTGTTTCTAGCAGCCAAGTGATTCTGGGATCTGTAGGAAGCAATTAAATGAATGGCTTTTTGTTTCAATATTTTTACCATAGCTATATTGACTGAAAAACAAAAAAAAAAGAAAAAAGTGAGACTGCATAGTTGTTACTGGTGCAAATTCTTTGGCTTTTCCTATGTGTCTCTAGAAGTCACAAATGATAAAGAAATCACTTCTGTAGTGCAATTTAGTTGTCACTTATCTTTTACCTGGTAAGATTAAAAATGTTAGTAACTGTCAATCTATTTTATTAAGTCAGATTTGAGGAAAAAGTGTAACAAAAATGAGTGTAATAGGATCAGGGTGACCATATTTTCATAATTCAAAGTTACATTATTAAGCAATACAATTTTCTATCTACCTTGTCTTTAGCATGATTTTTCTGTTTCTTTTCTTCCCCTTCTTCAAGGCAAATCCTTTCATCCCTTTGCCTTCTCTGGAATGTCCTTATAGAATTAGTTAGTTAGTTAGTTAGTTGATTATCTCATTTCTTTTGTGTGTCACTATCTCTCACTGGTGTGAGAAACAAAACCAAATTCTGGTTGGAAGTAGTTTCGGAGATATACCCATGATCTTTTTTCACCTAAAGACAGATGCTTTTTCTCTAAGCCACTTCTTTTACTTTCCCCTTAATGTAGTTCACTTCTTTTCCTCACTTTAATACCAATATTTCTGCAACCATTCCTAAGTGTCCTTTCAGTTTTGTGGTGAACTAATTGGATACTTCTCTCCGAAGCTTTGAGAAATTTTAATTTTATGCCTTAAATTAAAGGAGCTCTCTACATTCTTCACTAACCGGAATGAGGACAGCCACAGACATTTTAAGGGCAGAATTGCATCTAAGTAGTGCAGTGCTCTGTCATTTCAAGTTAAGTAGGAAATGTAGGTGACTTGAAGTCAGTGACTCTTAAGTGGAGTTCTAAGATCCAAGGTAATGTCTGCATAAGATATGCAGTGGGTTGTGTATACATGTGACTTTTTCTGACTTCCTGCACTACTGTGCAGCTCTGTGCCCTGTAATCATGCCCTGGTGTTTTTAGAAAATGACATCAGCAAGTGCCTGGTTCTGCAGCACTGAGCTTCCTGAAAATGTTATTAGGGACCTCAGAAAGTGTATCATCTTCACAGAATATCAAGAGGTTAAGTTGCTCCAAACAGAGTTTTCCAATTTTCTGATCCACTGTTTGTCAGCTGGTATTATATGCTTGAATTGTTCCCTAGATGTAATTTATCTGCCTAAGCAAGTTTCTGTTATGCAGCTTGTAATGGGACAAACCATGAACTTTGCTGCAGAAACCCCATTTTCTTTGTAAAAAGAAAATGGCAAGGAAAAGAGTTCTTATGGTAAGGTTGTGATAGAAAGAAATGCATTTTAGCTGCAAGATGTTACATTTGTAATGACTTTGTGAAAATTCTGGGCTTTAAATGATTTCTTGATGATCACTTAATTTTTTTTTTTAAATGCCTAGCAAGGCCAAGGAGATTAAAGCAAAAAACATCTGATTTGCTCTACAATGCCAAATAAATTGGTAAGCTTCAGAAGGACATTGCATTCTAAAGTTCCAAATCAGTGCACAAACCTGATTTTTTTTTGAAGAGGTAGATTAATTTTAATTGAATCTTTTTGACTCTGGCATGAGGTGCTGGGCTGACAAAAAATGACCTGCTTCAGTTGCATCTTTATGGTGCAGTTAGAACCGTGAAAAATAGTTAAGCTAGAAGAGGAATCACAATTAGTTCAACAATCTCAACCCTTGAATATAAGAAATCTGACAACTCAAAGGTTAGTTCAGTAATTCCACCTCCTCACTAGGATGAGATAATTGCATTTTATTCCTAAAATGGACATGGAGTGATTAATCTTCCTGTACCATTTATTAACAGGATTTAGAACAAAAAAGTATTCTTGAAAGAAACCAAATTTAACTTGGATATGCATTTCTTATAAAACAATGTATATTTTTGATGCTTATTTTATCTCAAGTACATACAATGAAGATTGAAGAATTGACTTTCATTTACTAATATCAATATATACATATATAAATATGTGAAGCAAGAAATTTGAACTTCTGAATAAAGTAAAATTGAAGTAAATTATAATTTAATTTCTGCTCAGCAGATTTTTAATGCAGATATTCTTTACAAAATTAGAATATCAGTTATAAAGACTCTGAGAACCAGAGTAAGAAGAAAAAGAGGAAGATATGTCACTTAAATAATGGAAAAGATAAGAATATTTTGTAGATGGGACTCAAACACTTGAGCTTTGGATATTAATGCAGTACTAATAGTGTCTCAGCTTCTCAATAAAATTATTTTGGATGGTGACAAATTGCATTGCAGTAATGACTGATGCACTAACATAGATCTGTATAATTTTCACCTACTTCTTTGCTCTTCCTTCAAGTACTTAAGAGCAAATATAAGAGTGTTCATGTCCTTTTGGTAGACTTTCCCAGAAGCTGTCAGTTGGTTTTGGTGTTAAGCCTGGTAAAGCTAACCAAACCAGGAGAGTTTGCTCAAGAGAAGGATTTGAAATTTCACTCTATGTGGCACACAGACATTGCTTTCAGAAGCACTTTTTTTCTGTCTGAAAATGAGATTTATTTAGAAATTTATTCTGTGATATGTCACCAAATATCATGAAGCCTTTACAGTTATAGAAATCAATTATGAAATTAACCCTAACTCCCTTCCCAAGTGGCCAATGATGCCTTTATTCCACTGAAATAGAACTCCTGTATTGAATGAAAGTCTTTCCAAAGTAAAATATTTAGACAGCCTTAATACTTATAAAATCCAGGCTCCATGACACCGTCAAAGGAAATGAATTCCAGAAGTGGGTGATCATCAGGAAAATATTCTTCTGGTATTCCAATCAGCTGAATATAGGAACAACCCAGGAGACCATAAATCTCATAATGACATGAAAAGAAGATAAATTAATCTCTTTGAACTCATCCCCAAGATATGGAAGGCTCAAATTCTTAACCACTGGACTGAACAGCAAAAATTAATAAACAATCTGGTGCATAGATGTGTTGTCAGCTTCTGTTAAACTAAATGAAAAGATTGATTTTAATCTTACTGCCATTTGGAGAATGATCTATCTTTTAGTTTGCACATATATTAGTCCTTGTTTCCATCTCAGATCAGCTGGACACATTGACACCCAACACTAGTTTGGACCTTTAAGGACCAAATCAGTCATCTGAAAAGAAGTGAAAAAAAGTAATTTCTAAAACTAATTAAACTCTCAAACTCCTTGTGAATTAGATCCAATTTCTGCAATGTATAACCACCGTGGACTTCAAGATCAATGTAATTGTTATTTTCTTTACATAACAAAGGAAAGTTATGATCAGCCTGCTTACCAAAAAAAGCTCTTGTGTAAAGGATGTCGTAACTGTGGTAACTGTGTCTTTCATGAAGAAAACATTATCTCTTTATCTGAGTGCATATATTGGAAAAATTTCTGTGTTGGGGGCATTTACATAGTTGGTAATCACTGTTGGACTCCTGTAGGATTTATTTTTTGCTGACTGTTTGGCTAAATTTCTATAATTTGGTGAATAAGGGATAAAAGTACAAGCTGCTTGTAAGCACTGAAGAAATCAACTTGCACCTTGAATACCTCATCCTGAAATGGAGAGGAAAGACAGATATCTGCAAACTGTTAGTGAGTGCATTTTCAGGTTCTGTTATTAGTATTTTACTTTATTAATCATGTAGTATTAATATTAATTTTTAGTAGTATTTTAAACCATCTTATGTTTTTTTGCAAGGTGAAAACCAGTTGCTTTTATGAAAGTGAAGAATAGAAATGTCTTTTGTAGCAGATAAAGTTTTCAGTGCACTGTTTTAAAAATCAATCAAATCTCTGTTCTAGGCCAGCAGTTCTTGTCTTGTGAGACGCATCTCATTGGTGAACCATCCAGAACTGCAAATGAGGCATAAAGCAGGATTCATGTACTGTAATGAGGTGCAGGGAAATATCAATTGATTGTAAGTCAGCTGAAGATAAAATTGGTCGAAACATACTATTCTAAACCACATGTTCTACAAGGCACAGCATCTACTGAATATTGAGCCTTTTGTATCCTTTTGTACTACACATACTTCTCTACCTCTTCAACAAGTGTATAGAAAATTGAATGTTCCTGTTGGATAAAGGAGCTATTTCTTTAGCCAGGAGAATGAAGTTTCACTCAATCTAAATCTGATTATTCCACCTTAATGGTACTCCTTTAATACTTTTTGAAATATTATTTATATATTATATGCTATGTGTATGGACGTAGAGAAATGTATATATTCATGCTAAAAGGTTGGGATGCCTAGGCATTTCAGTAAACTACCAGAACTCTAGGAAAGCAGAGAACTGATTTTGACCCAGAGTTTTCAGAAATTTATATTGTGGAGATGTATTTCTCCTGTAGGAAGCTGACCTGCCCTGCAGAAATGAAAAAAAAATAAAATTAATAGCATTTATGAATTATTTTAGTACAAAATAGAATCATGCTCTAGCAGGTTGAAGAATTGATTTGTACATTTATTAGACAAATAGATTTGTTTTCTTGTTTGCCAAATGCAATTTCTGCCTCAGTAGCTCTTTATATAAATTATGTTTTAGGTCAGGATAGCAGTTTTAAACCCCCATATCCCTGGATTTGAAGGCTTCATTTTATATTTTACAGTGATATCTGCCATCAACAGGAGTTTTGTTAGAAACTGTGAAGATTCCTCAAATACCTGTGTTACATGTGGGGAAATGAATGAGCTGGAAAAAAGGGAGAGAATGCACACATCTAGATTTTTTTTTTTTTCAGATATGGTGTCAAAACACAACCAAGGCAGGAACTGGTAAATGTTCTCAGATCTAGCAATAGAAATACAACCACAGATTTATATTCCTACCTCCTAAATAAAGTAATTAGACAAGCATAAGAACACTTCATTAAATCTATTTTTGGGTGCTCATGCAATTTTGGGTCACATGATCTTTTCCCCCTACATTTTGTTCTTTCTTTCTATTAATTATACAGGAAGGAGAAGGTGGCTAGTTTTCCAAACCGCACTCCTTAGTCATCTGCATTTAGGTGGGATGAATCTGGTGTCTTTGTTATTAAGGTCAAACAATCTAAATTCAACTTCTGAATTTGCCTAAAATCAGTAGCATCTTCATTTTTAAGCATAGACTTCCCTAAGCAAGGAATACTTAAGAAATGCCCAGAATTGGCAAGTGAGGTAGAACAAGGCACTGGAATGTTATTGCAGACCAAGGAAGTTGTATATATTGTGTAATATTCAGAAGGAAAAAGATAAGAGAAATAATTAAAATCATGCATTTTATCTAATTATTTGCAACTATTCTATGCCTTGTCATATTTAAATGAAATTTCCTGTATTTCCTTTCTTGCTTTAAATGCATTAAACAGAATTCCGCAGAGAGGTTTGAGAAGCCATAATCTATACTGAGCTAAGGAAATTAAACAAGAAGTCTGTTATTCATGTTAAAGATATCTTAAAAATAATTATACTGGGAAGTATACCCAGTTGTGAGGCATACTTACTTATTCATTTCAAGAATTAGTACTGTTGTGGTATAGGCTATCATAATAAATAACAAAGGGTTTTCAAATTATAATTTTCCTATTTCCTTTGTCTAATTTGTTTAGTTTTTTCCCATCTTACTCAGCCTCAAATGCGCAATTTGTGTGTGGTCAGTGCCAGTATGTGTCCATACCAGCCCTAACAGTAGGATTTCCCAAGTGAACATATGGCACATTTCTGTGCAAGGAACGAAGTTAGACCT
Organism: Sylvia atricapilla; assembly: GCF_009819655.1. Lineage (NCBI taxonomy): Eukaryota > Metazoa > Chordata > Aves > Passeriformes > Sylviidae > Sylvia > Sylvia atricapilla. Next base: position 133,078,621 of record NC_089140.1, read on the forward strand.
ACCATTGTGTTATCTGAGTTTTTAAAAATGTAGAATTATTTTATCCGTAAAAGTATTTATTGTAAGTCATCTGACATTTAACTTTCACAAGTCTTTAGTTTTTCATGCTCTAGGTTTAGAATTTCATTAAAAAGAAACTGATAAAAAATATAAAATCTCAGCTTCCAAGTATTTTATCTGTATAATATATTCTTTCCTAAGTAGTAAATTAGTAGGCAAAAATATCATGTTTAAATTGCTTGCCACTTTTTATGGAGTTTTAAAGCCATCCTGATCAGTGGATCACGATTATTTCTTTAATTTACTCAGACCATGGTGATATGCAGGGAAATAAGTTACTTTGTGTCTTCACAGAACTCGTGAATCTAATTAAGGACAGTTGGCACTTTTCTACTTAGGAAGTCCAAAGCTGATCTGTAATTTCCTGTGTAGACTTGGCTTTTTGGGCTGATGTGCTTTGTACTCCTTGACTTCCTTGAGAATCTATAGATGTCAAGGTTAGTTTTGGCTTTTGTTAAAAAATAGACTGTTGCTTACCTGTGCATTGAAGACATAAGTACTGAGAATTTTCAAAGATGTGAATATTCAGATCCTGTAAAGGTGCTAAAGGTAAACTGACATCTTATTTTATCTTCATTGTAAGTAGGTTCATGAGAGCATCCTTGTTACCATTTTGAGTATTTCTGTACTTGCTGGGTGAGTTCATGACTGAGGAACAGTGCACAGGCTGCTTCCACTGGCACTAGAGTAGTTCCAATATTTGGAAACGTGCTAGAGGCATAGTGTTGAACTGCGCTTTTGGGCCTTAATCCAAAGACTGTTGGCATGCAGTGTTATCCCTGAGTTCACTGGAATTAGGCTAGTTAAACACTTGATGCTACAAGGAATGTATTTCAACAGACTTTGGAACAGCAGAGTTCTAGTATCCTACACAACTAGGAAGACGGTCCACACCTCTCGTGTGGACCACTGACATTACTCTTACCTGTTACCTTAATCACATCTCTTAAGCTTCCTATCCTAAAGTATTTAATAGAGAATTTGCTTACAGGGTTTGTGATAATTAGCTGTTTTTTGAAGCTTATTCTGAGGATAAATTATTATTATTATTTCATTGTTTGGTATTACTGCTGGTGGAACAGGAGATAAACTTCTGTGAGTCCTCTGTGCATAGGATGCCACTAACAGCAAGTCTGATGGAAAATGAAGAGGGAGTTTAACACACCTGGGAGGCAGTTCCATGAGCTTCAGAATCAGTACAGCCTATAATTGTGCCACATGTTCTTCTATCCTAATTCTTCTGTGATGTGGTGGAGGATCACAATAACTTAAGCGTCTTTTCCTATCACTTTTGATAATTTTGTCGAAGTTCAGGTTGGCAGTGTTGTAGCTATTTGCTGACCATACTCTGACTGTCTTTCTGCTGTGAAAGTCAATGAGTATTTTCTCTCAGTTCTACCCACTCTTCCTCTATGCACACTGACTTGGGCCTTTCTCCCTATGCCCTATGAAATTACACAGTCTCCTCAAGCATGTTAGTCATGATGATGGATGGTAATATGGAGGAAAAAAGGGATAAAAAGACTATCTAGATTTCTAAGTCTCATCTATTGGTGTAAACAGTGGAATTTATGCTAAAGAGAGAGTATAGAATTAATTTAAATGGTTACATGGGAGAAATATGAAGAAGGACACCGAAAAGAATTAAATAAATGGAATGGAATGCCTCAAAAAAGAAACAAAGAAATGTGAGGATACTGAGAATAAAACACAAGAGAAAAACCCCAATACTTTATGATGTAAGATGAGGATGAATTTACTTCTACATTACTATACTTTGGTAGTGGATATTTTCTGTAGTGGGGTTTGGTCTCTTAGCTGGAATTTCAGTATCTTCCATTGTAGATCTGTGACCTGACTACCAAGGATTAAAATCAGTATCACTTTTCCATTCTTGATTAATGTTTAACTCAGTGAATTAAATAGTTCTTTCAATATTTAATTATTTTACGGGACAGGGAACAGTGTCAACAGCAAAGACAAGTTCCCTCAGGAATAACCAAAGGGATGTGGATAAGAACTTCGAGGGCATATTATAGAAAGCCAGTAGAGAAACCTGGGACTCAGTTTTCCATGCTTCCTAACACTGGTCTATTGCCCAACTACCTGTGGTAAGAAGAATGACTGCTCAGGCGCCAGCAGAACAAGAAGATTCGTTTTTACAGTTCTTGGACAGAGACTGATGCTTCCCTGTAGCCTGGATTTAGGTACTTTTATCCTTTTGGGTTTGAGGCTTTATCAGTATCCCTTTCTTCATTATTTCCTATAGTAGATATTCAGAATACTGGCTTCCATGACTCCTGTTGTTATATGTTTAAATTTACAGTTGTAGATTTTCCATTAGTTGCTAACCTTCTCTTGTGAAACTGAACCTTTGAATGTTGATATGATGAAATACAAATGGGTGTGTGTGCTTTATCCCAAAAGAAAGTCTGATTGCATTTCACTTGCAGCAGTGAAGTGAAAATGCCCATCCTTGAATGGAATTTCCAGTAGTCCTTAAAATCATATCCCACCTTAGAGCATCAGTTTGCTAACCCAAAAGGAGTAGTCTTACAAACAGTAGTAATACAACTTATCTAATGTCCAGGGCCACCATTGTTAACTCACCTGTTTGAAAAGAATTTGTTTAGAAGCTTTTTCTTTTCATAATGAATATCAGTCCAAACATTTTAATCATGAGTATTTAACTAAATGCTTTGATAAGGGCATATTGGAGAGATAATACCGGTATTTATGGGCTGTTGATTACAAAATTTTATGTCATGTCTAGGTGCAAAAAAATTAGGCATTATACATTCTGAACATTTACAATATTCCACTTCTATCCCCAAACTTCAAGTGACTCAGATCTACAATTTTCTTCTGCATTTCCATCAAACTATACTTACATACTATCCAGCAGATTAGAATGGAATTGAATCCAAAATTGTTCTTGATAATATCTTTTATCATAGAAAAATCTTTGTCTTATAAGCTGTAATGTATGGCTTTAATAAGTTTATATGACTCTACCTTGTTTAAACTACAACATCCTGTGAAATCTTTTTTATATGCCTATAATGAGAAGTGATGCATGTAAATAATGTTTAAGATAACATATTTATACCTATTGTCAACTTTCTGTTCAATAGATTTACATTTCTGAAATTTAGAATCAATTCAAGGAAGTTTGATCTTATGTTTGAAATAGAAATAGTTTATATAAATTTGAAAATGCTCATATTAGTAAGCTTTTTAGATAGCTTTTCTTCTTAAACACTTGTATCTGGTGGACTTTTATTAAGATTCAGTTTTGCTACAGAGAGAGGTATCTGTATGGACCTCAGTGTGGCTTGGCTTAGTGGATCCAATGATGCTTTCTCAGGCTTGTCTTTTCATTTTGGAATAGACTGCCAACCATGTTAAAAGTATGTAGTACTCATTTTGCTCTTTCTCTGCAATATCTTTGAAGTACTTGGTCTTCATTTCCCTGGAATCCTTGATAGAATGGGTGTGGAAATGAAATTTATTATTATTAAACCATAAATAGCAAGAGCATGTACATATATATTTTTACAAGTATAAATACATCAAATACCATAATAAAGACCACTGTCAAAATTATTTTAGTGAGGCCATCAAAGGATACGAAATGCTAGAAACAGAAGTGCTTGAGCAGTACCTGGTTTACCTGGTGCTTATTAAGTACACCATTAGAGGTGTTCCAAAAAAAAAAACCACCTGTGCACATAGGACAATTTTTTTCTTCTAATATGGGTATTGGAGAGTGTAGAGTCAGAGCCCTGAAGAAAAGAAAAGGAGATCTCACATTAAATATCAAATAGGTAGAAAACTAATCCCTATCTCTTCCAACATTCCTATGTGAAGCTTTTAATTTGGGAATGCTGAGGGTATAATTTCCTGAATGTTAGAAATTACACTAAATCACTGTCCTTCCCAACAGGAATTTTTTAGTATAATAAACAGTGACACATTTGAAGGCCCATAACAGCATTGAAATAAGGTGTATAGTACCTGTACCATTTTGTTCTCAAACAATATCAAAGTACAGAAAATACATTTTATATGTGGTTCTACTGACTTTTTTTGATTGTCAGTTTTGTTTTTGTTCTCAAAGGATGGGTACTTCAGTGAGCAGAGCCTACTCTGCTCATGCTCCTTCATTCCATTCTGTTCAGCCTCTTCTTGTTAGGTCTCCTTACTTCCTTGATTCTTCTCAGGTGAAATTTTGGAAAAGGTAGAAGTACCTAAAAAGAGATGTTAGCAGAAAGTCCATGTTATAGGGTCAATACACTACTCAAGGCCACATAATAAATACAGGAAACAATTGTTTATTGGCTAAAGGGTCTCTTGGAGTGCATTAGAAGGGTCAGGAAAAAATGGCAGTTCTTTTTTATTCTGTTCCATTCATTTTTTGAAATAAAAAATAGTATTTTAAATCAACAGTACATTCAATTTTGATGAAAATTCCAGACGTCCAGAAAAATATGTATTTGCACAAACCCCATTTATAGCTGAATTTTCTGCTAGCAGCAACTATGAAGTATTTGCCTTTAAAAGTATTCTTTTACTTCCTTATGAGACATTTTACATGCCTGAGTATCTGCAGAGTACTCTTTATTCCTTACTCCAAAATAAAATTAAAACTTAAAAATTTTAAATATGTCTTTTGCCCGTAGTTTTAGGACAATCCAAAAACCATAACAAAACAAAACAAACCAACAAAAAAAAAAGAGTGTATACCCTAACTCCCACTTTAAATATCTGAGGTCTTCAGAACTTGGTTGCAGCTACAGGAGCATTTTGGCTGGCATGCCTGTTCATAAGGCACACAATAAAAGGGTAATTTACTTTAAATATATGATAAAATCCTGGTCTTGTACCTACTCCGTGTCCACCATTGCCTCTGAACTGTTAAGTGATCCATGTTATACTGATTGGAATGACTTGAACTTTTGTGACAGAACAACTCTGTTTCTTGGAGTGGATAAGGAAATTTGGATTTTTTTATAGAATGAATGTAAAGGCAAATTTTCTTGCATTCCAGACATGAATTCTCTGTAATGTAGGTAAGGTGGTTACCAAGTATTACTTTTTCATTTTATTATAGCAAGATATCCACAAATATCCGTCAGTTCCTACTTCAGGATCTCAAAAGTTACAAGCTTTGATAGACATAGAGCCTATTACTTTTATCACAAATTGTAATAAATTGCGCAAATACAAATGCTTCCGTAATTCACAATATGCTATGGACAGAAAAACAGATATTAAAAACTATTTTGGGTAGTACTTTGTAGGGTTTCACATGAGTTTTGCAAGCAGATTTATTAGTAGATATTTTCATGATTTTTTTTTTTAAATATTTAACATGGTGGTAATGGGAAGTCCCATAGATATCCTTTTAACTGGGGGCCAGGAGATTAATTCGTTCCCATTTCTTTTTTCTTTTAAAATCTGTATTGTAGCTGCCATGCTTCTGGCCAAAGAAGCCTGGATGGCTTCTTCCTTCTGAGCACATCAACACACTTGAATTAGCTGGAAAGATGCTTATTCCCACATCATCTGAGATTCAGATTGCTTTCAGTGGAAAAGCTTTAATAATGGACCTCATTTTATGTTGGTTTATTTGGAGATTTTGTAATTAGTGCTAAGATGTTAAGAGCTGTGGTTAGAAAATGAGATACTATAAAAAATACTTTTAATAGTTATTTTTTAATCTAACAGTGATAAAATACTTTTCTGTACTGTTATGTAATGTCATCCTCTGGCACAAGCATTGAAAGAAAAGAAAAAATGGTTTTTAGTCAGGGATACTTATTTTTTGTACATTTCATGGTATTTGCAGTGTATACTATGTTGCAAAATTTCACTCTGTTCTGTTAGACCACTGATTCTGCTTCTTGCTCTGACATACCCGACACTTATGTGTACCAGTACACAGGCTCCTAAAATAGTGGGTTTTCCTGGAAGATGGGTTTGGAGCACCCTAAGAAGTGATTGATTTTTCTCGGTTCTATCATGGCTGATTCAGTGCAATAAACTTTCAAAAGGTACTGAAGACGTTTCATTTTGAAGTGCAGTGCTTATATATAATGCAGCCATTCCTTTTAGAAATTGTTCAAGTTTGCATGATAAATCATTGCCTTGATGCTCTATGCACAGTCTCTGACAGAGTGGCTACGTATAGAATGTATGCTGCTTGCTTCAGTCGTGAATTGATACTACATTTAAATGTTTGCACTAAAAACCTGTTATCTCAGATACAGTATAGCTTTTCAGATATGAGACAAAAGATCTATTGTTACAGTCTCAGTGCTACATGTTGTTTATTATGTGCAGATTTTTTTTTAGAGTGGTCTTTCTGTCCTTTAGAATTGCCTTTACATTAAAAATAATTAAGAATTCTACATACGTGGTCACGGATATTAGTCATTTTTACAGGGGAGGGAAGGAGGAGGGGAAGATGCAGAAATCCTCCTCCTCTTAGACAGTAGTAACAGTGTGAGGATGCCTTGTCCTCCTTTTTTTTACTTCTGAGATTTTATTGCTGGCAGCCAGATGTGCTGAAACTCCTGACGACAGCATCTATTCACTGCGTGTTTTTAATAGGCTTAGAGAAATATGAGTAGAGTACATGAAAGCAGCTCAGCTTCACACTTCAGCTGGGAATGCCCAAAAAGCTTACTGCTGTTTAGAATTCTTGCTACAGTCAGGAGAAAGCCGCTCGGGTGCTAAATCTTCTACGACTGAATTAGAAGAATAATGACTGTACAATTAACTATCAGCCCCTGCTCATTTAGGCACAGTTTTTACAGAGATCAGGAGAAATATGGAACTTGATTGGCATATTTGTATTTGATGGTGTGTACAAAATAGATGACTTTTAAGACAGGTGGTGAAGAAAAATAGAAGGGAAAGAAAGGGAGAAAATGCAATTTGAAACACTGCGCCAGGTCTGCAATTCTGTTTTATCTCATTTTCATGGGGTTTTCTCATCCCCTCCAAACATTTTACAAAATGATCTTTTTGGACAAACGTTGAACAACACTAGGTAAGTAGAAATAAAATAATTTTGCTTTATCATTTCTATTTTTATGCTGATGGCAATCTATCTGCATGCTTTTCAGTGGGGTACTTTTATAACTGCACTCCTAGATATTAATATTTTTATGGTAGCAGTCAGTCTGTTAGTGTTCTTATGTTTTATGTAAAGATTTACATGAGAACTCAATCTGTAGAAATAAAGCCAGCAAAGATAGAATAAAATATTTAAGATGGTTATGTATCTTTCAAGTACATTAGCTGCCATTAGAAGCTAGCATTATTAGCTGTAATCCTTAAAGCATATTAAATATTCATAAACAAATTTGTCAGAGAAAATGATTTCTATGTGGATATGGCAGTGAAAAGATTAAATGCTCAGAGATGTGTCTGTTTAACCATACATAATTTATTGGAGGATGCAAATTAGTAGTCCTGCATACCTTTTGCAAAACAGAAAGCAGTTCCTTATTTTTAGAAGATTCAGATCCTGTGTGTGTGATGCTTTTCAATAATGTTTTTAACTGGCCAAATTATAGCTGATTAGTGGATGCTTTGCAGCAGGTCAGTCAGCTCTGTAGGGTATCCTTTAGTGAATAGCTGTTGTTTTGTGAGAATTAGAAATGATAGGGTGAAGTTGTTGTTTATTGGTGTGAGACAGTTTTTGAATTGGTTTCTTAGGATTTTTGGAGAGGTAAAATGAATTAATAATGCCACATTTCTGTGTCATTATTCAGTAAACATTTTCTAGTGCCCATGTTTAGAACTTTTTCATACTGCTATTAAATATTAAACATAAAAATATTAATTTTATCTAAGCGAGAGAAAGTGCAAGTCAGAAAGAAAAGGAATCCTATGGTTTTTTATAAAGATAGTGCACTGATGGAAACATTCTGGAAAAAGGGTGGAAGTAATAGGCAGAGACTATACCCAGCATTTTAATCTTCTTCGCTGTCTCTGTGGGAGAAATCTCTTTTAAATGGGATATTATTTCTTAAATACAGAGATATTTGCACTTTATACTTCAGAAAATGGTTATAATTTTATTTCCCAGAATTTTGTTCTAAGGATTCTCTCCCTTAATGCTCATATTTCCTTTTAAAATATTTTAATATTTATTTAATGTTACTGTTCTCAAGTTTTGTTATCTTGGTTATGAATTTCTAATTAGGTATGTAATATTATCTAGGTAGTTTTAACAGTCATAATCACTGTTATGAATTAAAGTATTTTAGGTATATATGAAATCTTTATTCAGTATGATTTTTCTGAAATCCTTCGGTGTACTGTGAAATATTTGAAGCTCTACAAAATGGAGTAATAATTTACGTGCTATCAGCTGTGATTGTAAAACTGTGCATATTTCCAAGTGCATAGCTTCAGGCCTGCAGCAACCAACAAAGCCCTTAGCAACTGTTCTAATCAGCTACCATACCAGTCCTGATTCCCTGGATCTGCTTTTGCAGACTAGAGTACATGTGTTTTGTAGATCAAGGTTCATGCTTTTGCCAATTTTTTTTACAGACATACGTGTGTGGTGCTTTTTGGTGTTTATTTTGCTTGTAAGACTTATATGCAAAATCTGCATATAATATCAAATCAAAAGATAGAGTTATTTTATTCATTTGCTGTGCCTTAGTTTAGGAGTGTATTTATTCTAGAAGACTGAAAATAAAGGATTGTTAGGAAACTGAGCCTCCTACCTTGTATGGGCTGTTTTACTTAGGATGAGAATATTTCTGTTTTTATAAGGAGCAATGTCATGTTTTTCTAGGTATCAATGCTTTTGGCCTCAAGAAAACGTGGTGCAATTTTTAAACAATATGCAGCAATAAATGTGAGAGACTAATTCATGCTTTCTCTGTCTTCTAATACTAAAGTTAGGTAAAAGTATTTTAAGGTGATTGAGTAAAAAGATTCCCTCTTCCGAATAACTATTTGTATTTTAAATCTAATCTTGATAAAAGATCTTTGAAGAAGTCTATTAGTCACTAAAAAATCTCACTGGCATTTATTTCAGAGGGTAGTCCTTTGATTGTCTGACTGATTTTAAAAAATCTGGTTTTTTTTAATTTAAATGAATGTAGCATATTATTTAGGTAGATTTTCACTTAAAGCTTTGCACGATAAATGTAAGCCACTTGCTAAAAACTAATTGTTCATGCATTAAGAGTTTATGCTTCAGAACTGTGGTGTACCTCCAGCATGTAACTGTCTGCTTTGATGAAGTATAATGTGGTCTATCTCTTTAGTCTTCAAAGTTATATATTTTGTCCTTTGATGATCCTTTTTCTTTTGAATATGTTTTTTTTGTTTTTACATCTAAAAAGTACAAGTCCGAGTCCAGAAAGATAACGGCTGACATTACACACAGAGTAATTAACTGCTACTGCCACAAAGCAGTAATGTGAAGAAAACAGGTTAATGCATACAAATTGTACAGTAATTAAGTGTAAAAGAAAGTCATAGGAAAGGAGGAAGTATACAGATAATTTTAATTGAATATACATTCCTCCTAAGTTTCATATCATCTTGTCTTGGAGTTCTTGTTGTTCAGTTCTTCAGAAAGTTTAGATGTGCTGAGATTTTGTTGAACTAAAGATAGGGATCTTGGGCTTTGGTTTCTGATACTATGCTAAATGTTGACAGGAACACATATGAAACTGTTTTTTGTCATTTCTCATAAAAAATTTGCATGAGTTGGGTTTTATTTGCATAGTTTTGGCTTTGCTGTAGCTTATGTGAGAGGACCCAAATGATATTAAGCTTCTTGTGAGTTAGATTGATTTTAGCACTTAAATGGGTTTAGGGGTCCCCTCCCAGTAGCTTCTAGTGGAGGAATATTGCTGCTGAGTTTTATTTTGCCAGCCACAGGGCAGCACTTTCCTGTAAGATGCTACTGTGAGTGTGAAAGAGAGAGCTGGTTTGCTGGTCTCCCTCCTGTTCCTGCACAGCTCTGTCTGACATTACCAACTCCAGCCACCTGAAGCAGTAAAGCTACCATTTTTCTTCAAAATTGAGTTTCTCTTGTGTTGGGTTTGTGGTGCTATTTCCTGGATAATAAGTTGTTTTTTATTGAAAAATTATTGAAATTACTTAATGTTGGGAAACCATAAGAATTGTTTTGCACATTGAGCATTTGGCAAATAGCTAGTTTATGGAATAAATTTTTCATGTGTTCAGAAAAGACATCAAGAGACCTCTTATGAAAACATGCTATTTGCTTACATTATATCCAAATTTTACAGCAACATCTAAAGGAGGTTTGCTTTTTTTGCAATCTAAAATTTGTCTGATTACTTTCAGTGACATACTAGTCTTTCAAATGAAAAAAAATACAATTAAATTTAAAATATATATTAAACACCTAAGTAATTAGGTAGCTGGATTTTCAGATTGCCATTCTTCATTTAGTGTTTAGTGTACAAATACTGTGCTGTTGGATGCTCTATTTGTAGCAACATGCTTTGAGAAGTCACAATCGCTTTGGGCAGTATTCAGATAAACACATTACTGCATAATGGCAAACATATTTTGAGACTAAAATGGGTACAAAGTGTACAGAGGACTACCAGTCCAATTTTACTATTGCAGTTTATATTAGAAGCTTTTCTCAGAACATGAAAAGTAGTCAATTTACCTAAACTTGGTTTCTCTCGTGACATGTTTTTAGGATTTTTTTACAGATCTCTGAAAGTGAGTTTACTGTCTAGCTTGGCCACACAGGGGCATAAGATAACTAATATATTGAGACTAAAACCAGTTCAAAGATTGTTCACCAATTCTGTGTACAATGGAGACTTAGGAATTGTCTCATTTTGAAATTAGACACAACACAGCTAGTTCAAAAAACAAATTGTATTTTCTTTCATTAAATGAAACTCCAGTGTTTTCAAAGACTCTTAAAAGTTTTCACTTTTGAAATCCTTTGGTACTATCTTTTAGATAAATACACTAATTTTTAAAAGATTACTAAAATGCCAAAATAAATTAGCTAGTTAGCAAAACTAGACATTTACACTGAAAGTATCATTTTAGCAGAAAAATATTATTTCTTTTCATTATTTAATTTTCTGTTTTGTTTCCTCAATATATCTAGTAGCTATTTACCACCGCTCCCTTTTATAATGAATCCATCGAATGATGACAAGAATTACTGTCACAGACAATTGCTATTTTTATGGTGTTAATAATCATTACTTTGATATTGAAGGAAAAACATAGTTTTCCTTGTTGGGAAAAAAAGTCAGAATATTTCTGTAGAATAGAATTTTTTTCTGAGTATATTGGTTCAGCATAGCATAGGTTTGCTAATATTCTAAGAGAACGTTGCATTTACAAATATTACTAGTTTAGGAGCCAAGAAAACCACTGTAATGGTGTTAGAACTGACAGTATATTGTCCATATTCTGTGATGCAATACTACTTAATACTGTAATTGGAACTGCCTCTCCTTCCTTTTCAAAACTAGCTTGTTTATAGATACCTTTAAAAAGTTAGTCTGTTGGGATTTTCACATCTGCCCCTTTTTACCTCCATACTAGATTCATGGAATCCTCTTTTAAGTATATTCCTTACATTTGTAGCTGATGTGCTTTCTCAACTAAAAAATACACAATTTTGGTAAATAATTGTATTTATATTCCTACCATGTAGTTTTTCCTCAATGTATTAAAGACTTAGCAAAGCCATTTCCTCCCCTTGTTCTTAACTGTCTGTGTCTTGCCTCAGACACAATCAGAATTCCAAACCGAAGCTAAATCTGGTCCTAGATCTCTACTACTGTAGGAAGGTAGTCCATGTCATCCTCTATCTTATTTTCTTCCTAAAATTAGAGAAATAAGCCATACTCAGAGGAATCCCTGTGTGCATATATATATATATATATATATATCTGTGAACTTTTCTAAACACAAAGGGAAGACTGGCAGCTAGGACTGCAAGTTGCATATAAAAGGCAGAGAAACTCAGGTAACTGTGTATTTGGTCTTTTCTGCACTTTTGTGAAACGTTCCTCACAGGGCGCTCTTATGTCCTCTTTGAGTTGCAAATAAGTGTATCTAACTCCATCTCTCCTTTGGCCCTTGATTAACTTCTTTGGGACAAAGTGGGACAAGTAACATGATTTTTCTCATCTTCTTCTCATGTTTCCTTTGGAGGAAGCAACTGAACATACTAACTTGGCCCAAAGCTATTTCTGAGAGGAAGTTCTGTATTTCATCCCATCTTAGCGGCTGTTGGATTTTTGGTTTGCTTTTAAGTCCCTATTTCTAGGAAAAAAAACATCCCTGTAACATTCTGTTACAGATATTTTCAGAGAGAGAAAAGTAAGAGATTTCCTTACAGAACCATTTCTTTTCCCATCTCTTCCAGCTCTAGGGAGAGATACCTTCTGTTACTTCCACCTCAGTTGCTACAGACTTAATAAGGTGACATATGCTTCCTCCATGAATCTCACAGAGCTGTGGATATTTGCAGCCATAACAGGTTTCTCTCTATTCTCATTGTGCATCAACTGCTGTTATCTGATGATGGCAATAAAATCCTAGCTGGCATATGATCCTAACCTCCCACCAGGAAGAAAAAAGAGAATGGATCAGAGGTGGATAATTTGTCTCAATTCAGCTAGTATGTTAAATTCAGAAATTTAAATAATCCTAAATTTAGAAATGATTATATATGCTTTAAAACTTGATTTTTTTTCCTCACCTGGGTGAGAGAAACAGAAATCTAAGATATAATTGAGTTACCAAGTACAACTTTTTGAAGAGAACATATAAAAATCTTTTTCTATTCTTGAATAACTCAGATGATTCCTGTCATTTCTCAGAACAACCCATTAAGATGTGGATATTTTCTTCTTTTTCTGGAAAAAAAAAAGGCAGAGATCATGATATTAAAAATGACGATGATATTGTATAGTTGAAACATTTATGAGATTTGTTCAGTGGCAAGAGCCCAGTATAGAAACTCCATGTTCCAACATCCAGAAATTAAGGTTGCTAGTCTTGACCCTTGAGTAGATAATATGTGTATTTGAGGACAGATTGAGCTGTGGTGATAACTAGCCCCATTTTTCTCTTCTTTAGGGCGCTGTCACTGATAAAACTGGCGTGGGTGCTGAGCAAACCTGCCAAATCCTGCCTCAGCTGGGAGTTAGGTTTTTGTATTGGTGTGCAGCAAATTTAATACCTCAGACTGTTTCCTGTAGCTCATCAGACTCATATGCATAAATATTTCATTTTTCCCAACTGTGTGGTCAGAAGCTCACAGTGAGTGTCTTCAGCAGTCCTTCTTTGCTCTTTACCAAGTATGTTAAAATGTCACTGAATATTCTGAGTTGGAAAGGACCCACCAGGATCAAAAAATTCCAACTCCTGTCCCTGCTCAGCACCACCCCCAGGAGTCACACACCATGTGCCCAAGAGCATTGTCCAAATGCTCCTTGAATGTGCCAGGCTAGTGCTGTGACCACTTCCCTGGGGAGCTGTTCCAGTGCCCAGCCTCGGGGTGAAGAACCTTATTGTGATATCGAACCTAAACCTGCCCTGACACAACTCCAGGTCATTCCCTCAAGAGCCTGTCACTTGCACTACAGAGCAGGGATCAGTGCCTGCCCCTCCTCTTCCTCTCATGAGGAAATTGCAAACTGCCATGAGGTCTGCCCTCAGCCTTCTCTTCTTGAACAGACCAAATGACCTCACCTTCTCCTCATATGGCTTCCCTTCAAGGCCCCTCACTATCTTTGTTGCCATCCTTTGGATGCTGAGAGCTTAATCTTTCTTATACTGTTGGGTCCAACCAAAACTGCACACAATAATGGTTAACAGGACTCATGTAGCCTTCACATTCTTTTACCCTTCTTTATCCTTTTATCTTTTTTTCCTTTAGGGTTAGTAATCAGATGCACATTTATGGTACAGTCTTCCTATCAATGGGATTATCCCTTCACCAGGTCAGAAGCAGTAATTATACTGCATTGTAGAAACATGGGGCTTTGAAAAGCAAAAATTTCCTTTTCAGAAAAATGCTATGTCTTCACTTTGTTCCTTGATTGCGAAGTTTTGCTGCTGTTCCTGCCACAGTTATTTATTTACTGAAGCAGTGGAATGAAAACCACTTCTATTGATGTGGGTTTGGACATTTCTTCTTTATTTCTTTCTGTTTTGTTCTTTTGGGTGTAGTATGATTATGGGTTGAAAAAGAACCAAAAGAGAAAACAAACTTTTTTAAACCTGTGATAGCACAGCTTACAGATGAACGGAATAGCACAAATAACATTGGGATGTTTGGCTGTGTAGGTCTGGCTAAGCTGGGGAGAATGGAAGGGAGGAGTACTGCAGTTACGCAGCTCCTTTCCTGTGAGGTGCCATGGAACCGTCCTACCAGTTACTAAATATGGACCCAACCTAACTATGGATCCCTTTACATTTCTCAGCAATATACTCTTGATTTTGCACTATAAAGGCAGAGTGAAAGTTAGAAAACACCGTGTTTCTAAATGGTTCAAGAAAGATTGGTGTTGAGCCTCAAATGATTTACAGGGTTCTGAGAAAGGAATAGATGAATATAATATTGACACCTGAAAAATTGTGAAATTTGAGATGAGTTTTGGAGGTAAGGGCATAATTTAAACTTTACCCTGAGATAAACGGATTGAAGCAGAAGCAGAAGGAGGTATTTCAAGTCCTTGACTTCACTCCAGCATGTGCTTTGCAATAAGGAGGCAAAGTCAGCCTTCTGAAAGCTGCTTTTTGGGTTCTGCTTTCTTGTTCTGAACCTGACAAGGAGTAATTATGAGATAGAGAAATGAAATAAAAATGTTATGTATTGGAGAAATTTGTCCCAAAGTTGCCTAAATTTGAAAGAGATTAGAGACTGAAATGCTGAAACATTAATTTTATTTGTTTTATAGTAAGAATGGAGTTGGATATATTGCAAGTCAGAGGGAATTTGCATGGTGTCTTTGTTTATAAGAATGAAATGTGTCTTGATTAATACACTTTATCCTTGCTGCAATATTTGAGTCATCTTTCTGACTAAGATATACTTCCAAATTCCCATCTTCTGGTATTCATGACATTTTTTATCAAGAAACTTCTTCAATATTTTGAATAAATAAGTCAAAACTTGTCTCTTAGAAAATAGTAGTCACATATATCATAATAGGAACAATAACCTTTGTTAAAGGTATACAAAACTAACTTGACATGCAAGCAATGCAATTTTAATTGCTTTAAGATAGTTTTCATTATTAACCTATAAAACAGGACATACAGTCACAGAGAAATGCTCTAAACCCAAAATTTCAGTCTGTGCACCAAATATAAGACCTTTTGCCAGGTATTATGTATGTATATTTTTCATAAATAAAACATTATTTCAATATTAAATAAATAGTAGAATAATGAAATAAGAATATTTGCAAATTTTAGTATTTTTAGTATTGCAAAGTTTTAGTATTTTTCTTCTCTATGTAAGATGTTCAAATTATTTTTAATGTGACGGAAGATGATGAATAAAACATTACTAAAATATGGAACATCAGAATTTCAGGAAGACTTTACACTACAATTATTGATGTATTATTTCTTATCCTACAAAATATATTTTTAAGTGTAGATATAAAAAATTAAAATATCTTTGCCTGAAACAGGATGTTTAAAATCTCTCCTCCCCTCTTACTCTCTCCTCTTCTATACACCAATGTTTCTCTTTACATTTCTTGATTTTCCTAATATTATATTTCAGGTTGTTGCTCCTGTGTCTTCAGATTGCATCTAGAACAAGTGCAATTTGTGTGGATTTGAGGACCCCAGGGGTAGTCAGTCTTTCATTCACTTAAGGATCTTCATTTTTTCCCTGCTAATGGTGGCATTTTTCTGCTACAAAATTACAAGAACAGGGAGTGTTTTAGAGGAATCTCAATTTTTATAGCTCTTCTGTATCACAGTGACTCTAACACAGTTCAGTCATTATTCAAATAACCTAGAGTAAAATCTTCTAAGTGCCCTGTTTGCAAGAACTGTTCCAGTAAGACATGCTTTTTCTACCTGTCATACTTTGGAACTTTTTGAAAAGTGTCAGGGAGGACATAAAAGATTTTAAAATGCATGAGGGATTACAATATAAAAAACTGAATAATTCAAATTATGTATGTCCACAAAAGCTTGCTTATGCTTAACATGTATCTTTGATGTTAAAGTCGCTCATTTGTAAGCATAATCGGGATGTATAAGGACTACCTGCAATCATAAATCAAATCTCTATTTTTTAAAAATAAAACATGAGAAGAAAGTATAGTGTTGTTCAGTCAAAGAACCTGTCAAGTACAGAGGTCTGAATTCTACACTTGCCACTGTCAGCATGTCCTTTGTAGTGGCAGGAAGATCATGGGAACTTCACAGAAATATTTTCCAGGAATATATGTCTTATTTAATACCTCATGTGCATCTATTAATATTATAATATTAATTTATAAATATTTCCAGAGGTCTTATGATCATGGGTTTGTAAGTATGCACAATTTTTTTTTTTTAATCTAGGTACATATTTAGACATTAGAACATACAGCAGAGTAACTTAAGTACCTTAGAGATACACCAGGATTTTGTGCCTTGCCCTTCATTTGCACCCTTGGTCTTAACAGCTGGAAATTATTTCTAGCTAGATTGTTTCCTCAGGTACTGCCAGCTACACAGCTGATGTTCTCACTGCAGTGAGATTTTTTCTTGAGATAGGTCTTTCAGAACTTTTAAATTCAAATATTGAACATTATTCATATACCAATAAAGCGAGCGTATGCACAAAGAAATTTTTAACAATTATGAGGATGCACAGTAAGCATGTTAAAATTGTAGAGTCAGAACTCTTTAGGTTGGAAAAGACCTTTATGGTCATCAAATGCAACTACTAACCCAGGACAAGTAAGTCCACCACTAAATCATGTCCCTAAAACACAATAATAATATGATATAAATTTTATTATATCACATTTAATATATGACGCACATATTAGTATCATAAACATTGTAATGTAATATACTATATAATATAAAGTGTAATGGTGACACTAAAAATTGGGTAACCATGCAAGATGCTCAGGGACTATGCTCACAAGATTGCGCAGACAAAAACTTGCTTTTCATTATTGATTAATAATTCTTTTTTTTATTCAGAATTCTGCACAGAGTTTTGTGTGGCCTCATGACAGTATGCTGGCGACAAAACTGCAGATCTACATTTTTTGTGGATTTTATTATTACTTCCATGCAACTAATGCAAAGGGATTTTTACTGGATTTTGGTCTTTTGATGTAATCCACTATGAGTAAGTCTGTATCTTGGAGTTCATGGCTAAATAGAGAAATAAACCCATTTCCTACTTAACTTTAGTTGGGAAAGTTTTTAAAATAATCACTGGTATTTAAATGCTGTCGCAAAAATCACTTTTTTAATAGAAATTATATGAAAATTATTATATATGAAATTATAAATACATCACTTGTATTTAATTTTGGTCGCATATGGGTGATATCTGAACTGCACTTATGGCATATAGAAAACTGTTGTGTATACTAACCTTTGCTTGGAGCAATCAATCCTTTGATTGGATATTGAAATCAGAGCTTAGATCAAATTGAGAATTAATCTGAAATCTACTGCTCCTTCAGCCGAAGTGAGCTAACTAAAGGAAAAAAAGTAAAAGATATTTTTAATATGTCTTTGGCAGGACATCAGCTTTACTTGAATTTTGGGAGTTTCATTATAACAATTCCAAATTTGGAGTGATGTGGTTCTGATGTGATATGCTTTTGTCTCCAGAAAGTAATACTAACTTGAATGAAAATGTGTAGAAAAAGTGGACTGAAATGTAAGGAGTGCGGCAGGGTGGTTATAAGATAGGAAACAGAATTTATTGTATAGACCTATTTACTGAGTTTCAGTTATTTCTGTCTCTTGCCTATCTGTATTGTTTTCTTCTCGTTCTTTGGTGAAAAAATGCTGCAAAATAACAGAATATCTCATTAAATCCTATGTCATGTATCCCTCATGCAATGCAAAACTTAAACTATAGCAATAGAGCACAATATTTCATTATCTCCATGTACCTAAATAAGACATTAGAGAAACGAATTTCATTATTACTTTATATGGGATTGAATCTGAATTTATTGCATAGGAGCACTTAATTATAAGTCCAATGTCTTTCTTTGCTCATAACACTACCTAAAACCAAATAACTTACCTTGGTTGAAAATTTTAAAATGATTTTGCACTAATGGCCATTGGTGGATTTTTTTGTTTTCCAGAAGACAATGCACTACTTTAGCTTATATAACAAAAACCAAGAGAAAATAACATGTTCTCAGCCTAATAAGTTAATTTCAGAATTTTTGTCAGCACTGCACTGGATTAGTCTATGTACTGAGCAGATCTGGAAAGAAAATTTTATTTTCTATTATTTGGACAGGTTTTGTATTTAATTACTTTATACAGTGTTTTTTTAGAGCATGCTTTAGCAAAGATGGAACTAGACACTAAATAAAGAAATCCTACAATCATTAATCTGAATGCACTTTATACTGATTTCAAATTCACTAATGCTAGCATGAATCTGATTTTATGCTTATATATCTGTATACATCTGTAGAGAAAACCCCACAACATGGTAAGGACCCTTGCATTAAGACCTAGACTTTGCCTGTACTTAAAACTTATTGTGAAGTCCAGTTTAGAAACACTACTAAACTGGAAAAAGGGGGTTCTGAGAGCTGCTCGGATGGAGAATAATGTCAGTATCACAGCAGAAGTCTGTATTAACTGCAGTGAAAGCCTAGCCTCCATTTCACATGATTATATTTTCTGTCTGTGATACACTTTGTGCTGATTAGCTGTACTTTCTGTTGCAGGGCTGCTGCATTTTATTTGTGCTATATAATCATGTATAATAAATAAGGCAGTTTGAATATTTAACCAGGAATGATACTACATTTATGCAGGTATCCATATATTATCATGAATTAATTATGGTTACATAGTTAATATAATATTTTTTCCTTCAAAGGAGAATATTTAACTTTGTTTCTTGAATGAAGGCAAACAATCTCAGCTATCCCTAACATTATCTTGGGAAAGATAGATTTATCTGAATATCTTGAAATCTCATCTTTAATCCTGTAAAACAGTATTTTAGATATGTGTAAACTGGGTCTAATTTTTTTTGAACTCTGTGCAAACAGTACAAGGAATAAGGCATTAGGATAACTTTTTCCAGTTTCTTTGTAACTATATGATCTGCTAACTAACAAAGGACTGCAGCTTGCTAATGCTGCTTTCTCTGAATCATTATGGATCTTGATTAGTTGATTAAGATTTTTTTTTTACTCTAGTGGTTAATTTTGTTATAAGTTATTGATGGCCAGCTGGGCGCCTGTTGGTCCGATCTGGGACGCCGCAACCTTCCCAGAGAGAGGGGTCTCACAAGAGACAACCTTCCAGGGGTCCTGGGCAGTCCTCTGGCTGCCAGGTAACCTCAGCAAGGTGGGCACAGCCTGTGCTGCAGGTGATCAGCTCTTAGCAGTGATTTCACCTCTGCCTTGCGGGTTTCTCCCAGGCTGATGGAAAAGACCTTTAGGGTCATCAAATGCAACAGACAGAGAGACGGGAGTGCTGTGTGACGATTCCACAGGAGAAGCCTTTATTGTCCTGCACCCTGCAAAGGAGGCCGGGAATGACAGCTCCCTCTGAACTGGGCAGAAGCTGGGGTATTTATGGGGTAAAGCAAGGGTAGTACCAAAGGGGAAAGACCAATGGGTTGGAAAGAATCTACATGGGTATCCAGAGCATGATGGCATCTCGCCATGACCGGGGAGAACAGCCTCATCTAAGGGGTATCTCTCCCGGGGAGGCTGGGATGAGCTTATCACATTCCATTCAAGGGATGTGCCTGCCAGGCTTGGCCGGCTCATCTGCCTCCACAATAAGTTTTATATTCAGAAATAATTTGCTTGTTAAAAGAGGATTCGATATCTATTGTTACAGAATGATAGAATGGCTCAGATTGGAAGGGACGTCAAAGATCATCCAGTTCCAACTCCCCTACCATGGGCAGGGACACCTTCCACTAGACCAGGTTACTCAATGCCTCATCCAACCTGACCTAAATATTGTCATCCTCAGGAATATAAAAGTAGGTGTACATTTTGCCACAAAATTGGCATCTCTCCCAAGAAGCCTTATATTCTTCTGTGAACTGTCTTTCTGTATGTTGATGAAAAATTTAGCTAGAACCAGTTGGAAAAAGGAGCTTTTTATTTGAACTCTTAAAGATGAACATATGGTTGTTGTATATCACTCAGAAACTGAGCTTGAGATAATATGGAGAATATTTTAGAAACAACAGTGAACTTTAGATAAACATCATTTGTAGCATGGCAACTTAATGCTCTCCACAAAAAGTCCACAGATGCCTGCTGGGGCTGACCGTGATTGGTGGGTTATCAACTAAATAAAACATTCTGAAGACTATCTTAGGTTTTGCTTAGTATTTCTAACTGTTAAATGTAAGGGGTAACATTTTCTCCTAGACCCTAATACTTGGATCACTCTGCGTAATTCCGGACATGCATTTTTAGCAAATCTGAATTTCAGAAAAAGCATAACATAAAAATTTTCAGAAGAGAATAGTGAAGAGAGATGGAAATATGTCCAGGTTGGTTTAGCCAGCATTTAAAAGAGACAGACTAGCAGCAGCTATATGTAGTGATTTCTTAAACCACAAGAAAAAAGATTTATTTGGGAGATTTTAAGAAAAGACATGAATGTGATGTAAAGAGTGTAAGGCTTCAACTGACTGCTCATGCAAATTTTTAACCCACCACAATGGATAATTCATCCCATAGGAAATTGTATAAGCCTTGAATTAGATTGAGTAAATTCTAGAAAACGTACTGTGGGGAAAGATCTTTCATTGTCATGGAAACAAACTAGATGATCTAATAAACGTTTTCCATCTCTAGCTGTGTTCTATTTCTGCCATTCACATTCTGATGAATTTAGAAAATGGAGGGATTTTTGATTATTTTCACTGTCTGACATTACATTATAGTATATAACAGCTGAGATTTAAGTGCTATCTCGGGTAGTTTATATTTCATTGAGATTAAGGAGGAATTATTGTTTACAAACCATAAATGCCTAATTAAAACTCATGGACTGAATCTCATTATTAACAGAGCAAATACTGCTACTATTGTTCCAGTTTTTTCTGCATCTCACTTCTATTTTATTTGTCTAATTGTCTCTCAGTCCAATGCAAGGGAAGTCAAAGAACTGAAATAAAAATTAATTACTTTTATTTTTCCTTTATCTAAAGTATCCCTTTGAAAAAAAAGATCTTGTTTTCAGAAAAATGTGTGTACCATGTTTGTATGTTACCTTTTATCAAGATTTTATAAAGTAAACTATTTGCTTGTAGGATTCTCTAAAGAATAATATTGCAGATTAAATACTTGTTTCTTCCCATAAGGTTAAAAATTAATTTGACCTAGCACCAATCTAACACTCTTTATTCCAAAGAGGCAGCTGTCACCTGATCATACCAGTAGTTAAGACATCATCAACAGTTGTGTTTGCATGAATTCCAACTATATATTTAGTCTAGCTTCACACAACCTAATTCAAAAATGAAATACCTATATAAAGAAGTAGTAAAAAAATCCAGGAACAGAATGTAGAGATGCTGAAGGCATTCTTAATGCTTGCTACACTTATCTACAGTTTCTAAATTTTCAGCAGAAAGGTTTTACCCTTTGCATTGCTAAAATAATTTCAGTTATATAAACTTTATGAGTCAGATAGTGTATTTACTAACACGCGAGATGGAGCTTATATTAAAAGTTAAAAATCTAGAAGGAATATTTCAAAAGCTAACACTGCACTTGAGAGGCTGGTATCAGGTACCAAGAAGGAAATGAGCCTTGTGTCTCACCTGACTTCACAGGTCTATGGAAGCACCATAGACCTCCAGTGAAATCACCAAAGAGACATCAGTATTTTAGGGCAGAGCCACATGACATATTTTAGGCAGCTACATTAATTTAAGTGTGCAGCTGACCTGAAGAGGTGGAGCAGTAGCAGGTTCATTGTTTTGAGGAGCTCATTTACAGAGGGATGTGAGTGCAAGGGATGCAATTACTATTCCTTGAAAATTTCCTTGATGCCTAGATCCTCACTTCATGTTCCTAGCTCACGTTGCCATCTAGCATTTTACATGCTGAAGATAATTAACCAGTTAATGGCAATTATAATGAAACTCAAGAGTATTCTGAGGAGTGTGACACAAGTATTAATTATCAACTATGAATATGACCATTAGATACAACCAGATTTTGAATCAGTTGTCTAAATGAGGTCAGTGTACCCTTCTTATAGGGATTTGAGTGGTTGATTTGACATTGTAATGCATGGGAATTTTTAATGATAATATAAAATCTAAAGAAAACTGAAGCTGCTTAAGAATAAATATTTGTTTATGGCATTAATAATTTCTTTATTTTTCTGTAGGCAAAGCAGTTCTTTCTACTTAGATCATAAGAGTTATACAGAGAAAAGAAATCATGTCTCAAATAGTGTGATAGAGAAATGCTATCCTTTTCCTTAGTAATTGATATGAAGTGTCTATTTAAAACCCCTCTAGCTACTATGGTAGTTGATAAGGGCAACGCTGCTGCTTAGAGAATAAACATTAAAACTTTATTATGTAAAAGTTAAATGAAATACAGAATATATGATTAATTAAATTCATATTACCATGGCCTTAGCCTGTGAAAATTAAAATGCTGACTGAGGCTACTCAAATATATCTATTGAAATACAAAACCAAAAAATCTTTGGATGTTCTTTTAATGGGGGATCCAAGCCTGTGGCAACTTTTGTTTATCTTTATATAAACTTTTGATTATCTTTATATCTCTATACTGTAATAATACTTGCCATAGAAACAGATGATTTTCAACTCAACTACGTATCAGAGTAGTAACTCTCAGTTATTTTTTTCAAACACTTTCCCTGTTTAACACCATTCAACTTCCTGTACTTTACAGAGATTGATTTCTAAACTAAAAACTTCAAGTATAATCTTGCACAAAAATTCTCAGAAAATATTTCAGGCTCAAAAAACCCCACCATATTTCCCATTAGGGTACATTTTAAAAGAGTCTATTTCAGCTTATTTGAATTTCTCGTAAATCCGTTCTACATCCATGATAGCCTAAGGATAACTACAGTGCTGTCTACCTTTGATTTCCTTATGGCTGTCAACAGCAGCTGGTGCAACCAAAGACTGAAATGAAGAAGAATCAGCATAAAATATAGTCACATTTTCCAGAATATTAATTTAGGCTCTGTGCACCAAGAGAAAAATAATAATACTAATTCATTGAAAGTAATAAGCAATTCTTGTCAGATATTTGTCTAAGAAGATGTTTGCATTGATTCTGATTGTGTTTAAAGAATAGCCACAGAAGAAAAATATGATACAAGTGCTTAAAATTAAACTTAACATTGTCTGTTTAGTTCTGTTTTAACTTCATATCATCTCCTGTGCTACAGTTTCCAGAAATTTCTCTTTTTCTTTTTCTCTAAAGTAGAGGCCACATAAAATTTAATTGAATAGCTCTGAAACACTGTACAGAGACAATCACAATTAATTCACTCAACCAAAAAGCATACTTCACCAAATGCTTCAGAATGCATATCCAACTGCACTGTCAGACTGTCTGGTTCCAGATAAGTTTTCTGTTCAGTCATCCAGAGATGCAATGTCAAGCTGTAAATTATTGTAAAAATCCATCAAGGATATTTTTCAGAATATGTATACGTACACGGGCACACATATTTTAAAATGGATTTAATAATTAAAAATTTGTGACTATCCTAAAGAAGAATTACTTTTTTTTATATCTGGTGTACATTTTGAAAAATAAATTTGTGTGTATCTTGTAAATCAAACAGACCATAGAAATCTGTGGATGAGTATGTAGGTAGTTGATACCTACACTGACACCTACATTTTTATGACTCCATTTGCATAATTCTTACAGTCCTGAGAAATTCCTCCCGGTTTTGCAATGGCCTGTTACCCAACAAGTATGTAATACTGTATGAGGTTCCTGAGTAGGCCCCCCAATGCAGTAGATTCCTCAGAGGCAGAGGACACTCAGAGACCTGAAGCCGGCACAAGGCACTCTGGGCAAGGACACTCACCAATGCTCACAGAACCCCCATGATACCTTAGTTAGAGAGTGCTCAGCTGCAGCCTGGCATCTTTGGTTCCCCTGTTAGTGAAAGAACAAGGGCATCCTAGAAAGTGACCGCAGTCAAAGGTTCAAAGTTGAGAGAGATGAAGCAAAGCACTCCAGGCAGTGGTCACTACTTCTGGAAGCACCAAGAAGTGGCGGATGCTCCAGGCAATGGAAGCAGGAGGTGAGAGAATGAGAGTGCAAACCAAAAATGCCAAAACATGCAAAGCATTTTCTCTGCTGGCGATAAGGCCTGCTTAACTGGGGCCAAGAATCTGATGAAATGTTGGAGCAGAGTCCTATATTTATTGGCTTAGGTATCCCATATACTGCTTAGGTTATCATTATCCCGTACTGCTTAGACTGCAGTGAGTCAAATTCTCAGATTCCTTAATCTTCTAATTTGCTATAGAAGAATGGTTAATGATCAACTTCACACTTTATTTCCCACTTCATGAACTACTTAGGAAGCAATTGTCATTGTTCTAATACCTGACTTCTTGCAAGGAAGCAAGATTATTTTGTTTTCTCATCTTTGGCTCCGCAACCTTAGCATGGTCAGATCCTTTTTTCTGCTTTTAAGATATGGTTTATTAGAAGATGAGACAAACAGTTGCATGTATTTTTCTCTCCTATCTGTAATGGATATTTATGCACGTACGTAATAAAATCTGGCAGTAGCACATTTAAAACATATCATTATCTCTTAGACTAAGAACAAGTAAATGTTTCTATTTCAGTTCATTTCCTGTAAATGTAAAGCTTACAAAATTTCAAGCAAAAAAAAAAATGTTGAAAGCAAGCTGTTGATATAGATAGATCTCATAAAATTGGAGAAAATAAAGCAATCACTATAGGTTAATAGCAAGTGTATCATGAATAATTTATTGTTTTTTGGTTTACTCTTTTTTATTCTTTTATATACTCCCTCTTACATAAAATACTGAGATTTTGATAACTGTAATTAAACATCTGTTGATATGGATTGCATAAAATTTGCTTGCTAAGCACCTTAAGCAATATGTTGTAGATATGTTCTTGTGTCAAGTTAATAAACGCATAATAATACATAATATACATGTGACAATGATACATAATATGCCAGATCTCCACTGATGGACAGTTTGAAAGAAGATATGGGCTAAAAAATTGTCATACCAAGATAAGTATTTTCCAGCTTTTTAAGCAAATGTTTGAAGTGTTGTATCTTAAAAATATCAACAGGCCACAAACATAAACTGTGAGTAATTTAGTCTAATCATTATATCTCCTTCCTTTCTAATAATTCTTTCTCCCTCTCCTCTACTCAAAAGAGCTCAAAGGAATCTTAAACCATCAGTGGAGTCTTAAGCTACCAGTCGAACCTCCTTCTATGAATTCTCTTAGTTAAAGATATTGTCAGGGAAGTTTGAAGATACCTGCTAGACTTTAATCTACAACAACAGTAATTTCTGTGTAATCAGCCAGTTTTTTCCTAGTTTTCAGCTCTAGATGGTGGCATGGTAAGTTAAGGTTCTAGCAAGAGACACTGAAAAGTGACCTTCCCTCTGTTTTCTCCCATTTAGTGGGTTAGCATCCAAGGCAGGGGGGTGTGGTGGGATGGATGAAGGAATATTGGTCAGAATTCTTTGCATGAGATTGGTATTGATAACCTGACTAACAGGTTTGTTGTCAGAAGCAGTATGAGAGAGATGGATTGATACAAATACTTTCATTTAAATGAAATTGTTTATCTAAAATGCATTCTCGGACTGTAATAAAACAGGTTTGAGTGAAAGGTAAAAGGGATTGAGTACGCCCTCAGTGAGTTTGCTGATGACATCAAGCTGACATTGATTGACACACATGAAGAAGATGATCCAGCCAGAGGTACCCGGCAAGCTCAAGAAGTGGGTCCAGGGAAATGTCATGAGGTTTAACAAGATCAAGTGCTGGTGCTGCACCTGAATCAGGGCAACCCCAGTATCAATCCAGGCTGGGGGATGAACAGATGGAAGCAGCCCTGCCCAGAAGGACTTGGAGATGCTGGTGGATGAGAGGATGGACATGGCCCAGCAGTGTGCACTTGCAGCCCAGAAAGCTAAATGCGTCCTGGGCTTCACCAAAAGCAGTGGGCAGCAGGGCCAGGGAGGAGATTCTGCCCCTCTGCTCTGGTGAGACCCCACCTACAGTGCTGCTCTGGGATCCCCAGGACAGGAAGGACATGGACCTGTTGGAATGAGTCCAGAGTAGGGACACCAAGTTGATTAGAGGGGTGGAACACCTCTCCTAGGAGGTTAGGTTAAGAGAGAATTTGAATTGTTCAGTCTGGAAAAAAGAAGGCTTCAGGACAATCTAATTGAGGCCATCCAGCAGCTGAAGGAAATCTGCAAGAATGATGGACAGAGACTTTTTATGAGTCATGGAGTGACAGGACAAGGGGGAGTGGCTTCAAGCTGTAAGTTTAGATTAGATATTAGGAAAAAAATTCTTTAATGCGAGGATGATGAGGCACTGGAATATAATGCCCAGGGATATTTTAGGTGCCCTATTCCTGGAAGTCTTCAAGGCCAGGTTGGATAGAGCTGTGAAAAATCTGATCTAATGAAAAGTGTCCCTGCTTACAGCAGGGGCATTTGAACTAGGTAATGTTTAATGTCATTTCCAATCCAAAGAATTTTATGAATCTATATTTTTGCTTTTTGATGCAGCAGCCTTTGAGATTTTCATAAGGAGCAGAGAAGGAGTATCTGCTATTATTTTCAATTATGTATTAACCATTTGTCCAGATATTATAGACGCCAAGGTAAGCATTGGCAACAGCAAAGCTGTATCATGCAAATATATCCTTTCATTTAAATGAAACTCTGTTCTCTGCTTTTGCTGTTAGAAGATTAATTTCTAGGTTAGAAAGAATCTAGATATTGATGTTTGGTCTAAACTGCTCTGGGAACATTTAATTGTAAACATAAGTTAAGTGAAAAATGTCAGTGAAATTCTCTATTTTAAATAAAAGTATTTCAATAATATTACAATAATAATAATGATCCAGTGTAAAAAAAATGTACTATTGCTTTGTCATCCATAAATAGATTATTAATTACTTAATAAATTGGTAGATTATTATTGTATAAATTTGCTGAGCATTACTGTATTCACTGTAGTCTTGTACAATACTGTAGTTCTAAGATGCTCAAATCCTGACAGAAACAATCACTTACAAGTTGTGGAGGAGAGTAGTAAAATAGACCATCTTCCAGCAGAGTGTATTGTGGAAGTGGTTAAATGATGTCCAGCTGGCCTTTAAACAGTGCAGTCAAGATAGTCAACGTGATGGATTAAATGAAGGGGAGAGAAAGAGGCAGAGGTGAGTCAAAAGGCTCTTTCCCATGGTTTTGGCATAGGAAGAAGTCTCACTGTGGATATCATAAATGAAGTGCAAAAAATCCCTCACCTTCTCAGCAGTGTGTGACTTATTATCATCATTATGGTTATTGTGTTATTATGGTTGCTGTAATTAAATCTTACACGTGAGAAAAGAGGATGCTCAAGTCAAGCATCCTTGGACCAGAGGTGAGATACAGTTTGGAGCAAGAACATGAGTAAATGAAAAATGGAATGGATTACTAACATTTCAGGAACTGCTCAGAAGAATGTTGCAATTCCAAAGTTCACTCCTGATTGGGATAAAATTCAGGGAAAATTAGTTGTGTAGAATACTAATAAAGGAACAGTAAGAGTTTCACATGGGTGAGCTTGACAATGGGTAATGGCTAGATGAGTCCGTACCTTTTTTTTGGTGGTGACTTTTGGCTTGTGTTTCATAACTTAAGTTATTCATTTTGACAAAATTCTGGTTTTTGGAGAGGTGTGAATATAAATTAAGTGTGACCAGATCCACCCATATGGGAGATAAGTGAGAAAAATATTAGTAAGATCATTACCTGTGGCCGTTTTAGATTCAGTTTTTCCATAGGGATTTTCCCTCCTGGGAAGAGCTTAAGAAAGCTCTACAGTGGAGCTCGAAGTCTGGAAAACCTGCCTTAAAGTTTAAGAGGCTAAAGATGCAGCATATTTAAAGAAGGTGAAATATTCACTTGGCAATAGCTAATAAGTGTCTGCACCCTGAAAAGTTTTCCTTAGGTGCAACAAAATCCATTAGCTACAAGGAAAGTAATATCTCAGACTAGAATAAGGTGGAAGTTTTGTTATAGGATTCAGAGACTTGACATTAAAATACTCTAAATCACAACTGAATATTTTTCAGAAAGTTATTTTTCAACTTGAATGCAATTTATGGTCTTAAGAAATCTAGTCTTCTTAATCTCAGAGAGCACAGAAGTTGACAAGAATAATTCCTTTACCATGTAATTTATATAGTAACTAAAACCAAGTGGAGGATATAAACCTACAAAAATCTATATCTTCAGAGATTTGAGACAAAGGAAGATAAGGCTGTAGTAAATGTAAGCTTGTAAGTGTCTGGGTGGAGATAAAACTATGCTGTATAGGGGCAAAGTGTGTAAATGTGCATAGCAGTAATGCAGTCTGCTTATGGACATGTGATGGTTCAAAGCTGGAAATACATCAGGCAGCATGGTCATCTTAGAGACCTTTCCCCCTTCCAGATATTCCTGTGTGGAATGGTCAAGTTTATTTCTTGTGAACATAATGTTCTTTGTTTTGTTACTTTGTCTACATAGAACAATATCAACAATAACACAAAAAACCAGCAATATTGAGCACAAATTGGTGAATATTATTTCAATTTTGAAGCAAAATTTTTGAATTTAATGAATTATTTTGAATTTAGTAATTAATCTTGATAATAAAATCTTACACACAATGATGTTATTTAGTTTTTTCTCCTCAGATATTTGCTTTGTATGACATTCATTTCTCCCCAGTGAATCAGACTATTGGATTTAACAAAATTTTCCTCCTCTTCTGACATCCTTAGTAATGCATTTTGTAGCTACATAGAATGTATTCAAGCAAATTTTCCATAGCAGACATTTCAAGTAATAATATAATTAATTTTGCTTTAGAACAAGCCTTAAGGCAGCACTATATTACCTGAAAATATTATTTTATATCTTGTTTATTACTTGAATATGTACTACTGTATGTTATGTATTGTATTTATTACATGTCTTAAGTATAAATTTAGTAGTAGATATGGTTTTGGTGCATTTTAAGAAGCTTGTCTAGGTGGTGTGTATTGCTGTTTTCTGTAGCCTCCATCAAAGTATTTATGATGATTCTCATCAATTTCTTTGCCTTTCTTCATCTCGTAAATGTTGAAGCACAATGGACTCATGCTTTTATAAAAATTATTCAGTAAATATTCATATTTCAAGCAACAGCTTTCATTGCAATTCATCATAGTCTTTCCAAATCATTCCAATTCCAACAGGGTTATTGTTAAAGAAGCACAACTCATCATTTGGTTCCATTTCCATGCATTAGATCATGTTAACATTTTTCTTAAATCAAGTAAGTACCTACTAGGAAATTTGTTTCTCTTTTGATAAACTAAATACACTGAATTGATGGAGTCTTTGTTAAGTGATGTATTCCCAGTGGTTGAGCCATACCTATGTGTACTTCCTGGAGTTCAATCATTAGATACGGGCCTGATTTTCAAAGGCAGTTGCAATATAAATTTAATATAATACATTTTCTGTAATCAATTAAATTTCGTCTGTTCTTAGTTGTATATTCAATGATTGTATCAGTCCCTCTGCTCTTTCTTGAAAATTGAAGGCACCACTTCTCAGTTTGGAGTCTTCCATTCTAATGTTATGACTTGCCTGTTTTATCTTGCTGTTAAGAGTTGCATTTTTAGCTCTTCTGCAACATGATTTTTGAAGTTATTCTTTCCCTTAGTCATTCACTTACTGTCATCCTGACAAGTCCAGGCCTATTTGGGAAATATGTAAATGTCAGTGTGTAAATAACTATTGGCACAACACCCCCAGTGCTTCAGGGTCTCGGAAATCACATTTAACACATCACCTTGCTCATTGTAGCCCATTTGAAGCTACTGCGTGCAAACTTATAAACTGCGTATCATTAAAAAATATAAGCCCATCATTACTAGCATTAGAGTTATGTAGGTACTGATGGAATGGGAAATGTTGTGATCATACCACTTAATAGTACATAATATCAATATTTCATGTGACTTCCTTTGAAACCACAGGAGAGCAATACTTGCTGGGTGTTTCTGTCTGGCAAATGAAAAAATTTCTATTTCATAACGAAACTCATATAATTGTTAGAATTCCTGCACTCTTAATATGCTTGCAGAAATACTTAATGCTTTTCTAATCTCATCTGACAAGAGATTTTCCTTACATATTTTTTCTCCATTTTTTTATCCAAGTTTTTGATAACTTCTAGTTTTATGTTAATTACTCTTATCATACCCTCTTTTATGTGTGTTATATTTGTATAACTGCTCTCACTTACCACTGAGGTAAAGGACAGGTGCTAAAGTGTTCTTAAGAGTAATAGATCAGAATTTTCACTTTTCAGTTCATGTTTTTTCCCATCATTAGATTTGGTTCCTGATTTGAAACTGTTTTCAGCCTTGGAGTACAGATTACTTTAAACCCCCTTATATTACAGACTAGGACATCACTGTCAATCATATAACATATGCAAAGTAATTGTGATCATTAGTACCTAGGATGTTATTCAGATTTAGTTACTGTTTTTCATCATCCTCTCAGGATGATATCTGTCTTCTGTTGATGAAGTATTTTTTCTCATTATTGACAGCTTTCTAAAAATTTCTAGGGACATTTTGGCATTGATAGCCTGAGATGTCCAGTATAAGGCATATTTGCTTATTCCAATGTTTCCTCATTATTGAAAAGGTTTTATTTTGTTGCTCTATAGGTTGTAGTCTATGGTCTTAATGAATTTGTCATTTACTCAGCTAGTTTGACTGGATGCTTTATAGGCAGACTGAAACTCAACAACCATACATGAAAGTGGTACAACTGATTGATGCCCTGTCACATGACACAAAGTATGTGCAGGACGATGCTCATGCATGGCTGGGAAATTATAGCAAGCTTATACTCTGTCTTTTGTTTTTATATGTTAAAATATTTGACATAATTTCACAAAAAGTTATTCAGGGAATGTAAAACAGGTAAAGGAATTAAAGGAAAGTAATTTAGAAAAGTGAATTATCTGACCCCCATTCAATGACATAAATTGTATGAAGAAATGACTCTTTTTTGAGATGATGCATTTATTCTTTAAATCCACACCTAGACAAATGTTCAGTTCCAAAATGTGATCAATAATGTCTTCAAAATTAGTCATCAGTTCAAAGTGTTCTGCAATCATCTGCAACCTCTGAAGGGGTTGTGTGGCAGGGTCATTAATTCTAATATATATCATTACCAGTGGCAGAAGCCCATCAGGCAACAATTATAACTTGTAACTTGACTTTAGAAGGCAGTATGGCATCCAGTAGTGTATCTGTTTCTCACTGATGTTTAAAAGAAGTTTTCATTATATTCTATAGCAGAGATCATCTGAGACCATGTCTATCTCTTGAATATTTATTGCTCTCTCTCTTTGGACATGTTCATTTGGCTTGCTTTTTGGATAGCCCTTAAAACAACTATGTGAACAAAATATGGTTTCACTCTTTGGCAGTTTACTTCAGTGACATCTCGAACAAGTTTAGAAGCTTTCCAAATACCTTACCTGTACTTTTCTACTAGTGAGAAAACCAGCCCTTTATCTGAAATGAAATTCAGTGGATTAAAATGCAAAGGCAAGCAGCATTTTTTTCTTCAAAACACTGTTCCTTTGCACAATTATTACTTGAAGCTGCTTTCTTATAGCCATAATAGTATCTGGCAGATATTTTGCAAGACTGAACTTCGTAGTGTTTTACTACTTGCCACAAGATATATAAACAAAATGTCCCTTAGGTCACTTTCCTACTTCCCTAATATTTGCACACTTTCAAGTCAAACAGCCTATTTTTCTTTCTGTCCTTTTTCTTTAGGCTCCTGTCTACTCAGGAGAAAAGCCAATAAAGCAACAGCCCCCCAACCTTTGCATGCCCCTAATGTGAAAAAGAATTCTTTTGGAGAGAGAGGAAGAGAGAGAGAGAGGGAGAGAGAGAGAGGAAAGATCTTCTAAAACTAAAACTAAAATGGAATATGTGTACCCTATGGGGAAAAGTGCAAAGGTGATTCCATTTAAAGCTATCTAAATCAATGAGATTGTGTAATGAAACTTACTAGAACACTTACATTCTTATGTATAAAGAGCTCAGCCAAGCAGGGCTATGGTCACATTTATTTGAGACCCATTCAGTATTGCAGCCTATAAAAAAATTCTTTGTAGCTGAATTCACCCATTTACTAAATAGACTTTGACTCAGTGGTACAGTCTTTGTTTGGATGAGAACTCTTTGGCTCTTCTCAGCTGGGTATGCTGCTAATTAGTGTCTTACCTTCAGACATGTATAAAGGTTCTCAAAGGAGATCCTTTATCTTCAAATACAACATAGGGTGAAAGTAGCTGAGACCAATTGCTTTCATTGCTGTTTAGGATGCAAACAGATGCTTTTGAAAGGTTTACAGAATACTGCATTCTACAAAGCACTGTGGGTTGCATTTTTTTCTGTTTGTCTTGTCTTTTCTTTTTGCACTTAAAAGAAATGGGCATGTAGTATGAGATTTCAAGGATAGGGAAGGAATGACCAAGAGCTTTACCAGTATCATATATTTTTGAAAGCACTCATAGATCAGAGCACCAAATGACCTTAAAAGTAGACTATACTTTAGAGAAAGAATAAATAAGTCCCTGGCAATCTGACGTACATAAAATTCATTCTTTACCTCAATTACATCCATTAGGCTATCCATGAAAGGGTAAAGAAGATGCAACAGTAAGGCAGCTGAGATTTTTTTTCATACCATCTGGAGCATGCTTGTCCTCCTCTCAAAAATCTGTTGCTAGATAGAGCCAAATTCTCACACATCAGTGAAAACTAGAGTCTAGCAGAACTAAAATCAAATGATGCTTCTTGGAAACAAGAAAGAGATCACTGAATGCCATGAAGTACAGAACTAGTTAATTAAGATGGTGGAACAAGCAGGATCCAAGCCTTGTTCTACAACACTTCCTTAAGTTAAACAGACTTCTATGTGTCTAAAACTCAAGCTCATATTTATATATCTTAGTTGGAAGGTAATTTATTTAAAAGTACTCTTTGTGTTGTAAAACAATGCAGATTTCATGCCTGTATTACTCTATTTGGAACACAATCACAGAAAAATAACTCTTAGATCCTTAGGTTACATTTCAGTTTTCAGTCTTAGTTTATTCTTGACTGATTTGTATGTATTTCATCTTACAGCATTATCCTGTTGCTAAAGTTGTTCCTTTCTCTCAATATCTTCTATCCCTAATTGCATACATAGAGTCATAATATTCCCTCTTGACTTTCATTTTGCATAGCTAGATAAGTCAAAATACTTTTGTAATACTTTTTAGTGAAATTCTACATTTTCTTTGTCATTCCAGTAGGTCTTTATGACTTACTTTCTTTTGAAGGTGACTCAAAGCATACAAGGTAGTCTAACCGAAGACTTGCAGTGCATAATACAATGCTTCTTACTGTTGTGAGAAGTAACTTTCTGATTAGTCTTAGAACCATGATTGTCTTTGGTATCTGGAAACTCTCAATTTTGGCTAATAAACATGAATCATTCTGGACTGCACATTTCTGTGTTTAGTTTCTGCCTTTATTTAGTTCTGTATATAGTTTATATAACTTCATAAAACAGCACTTGCACAACCAAGGTTTATGACTAAGATAAGCAAAAGCTAAAATTTAAAGATTCAGTTCAGGTTGGTTGTAAAACCAAAGGTTTTGAATTTTTTCTTCTATTCCCAAGAATAGATGTCATAAGCGTTAATTTTGGTATCTTTAGGATTCAGGGTCCTCTGTAGCTGAAAGAATAATTTAAACTTATTTAAAAAGTTATGTGTTTGCTTTTTGAATGAGAGAGCTGAGATTTCTCTTTTTTTTTTTTTTTTTTTTTCCTGCTAAATACATAGATCATCTAAGTAATATTCAACTTGCATGAATTTTTTTAAGAAGCAATGAGTTCATAATTTAATAGAGGGTAAAACATGGTCAACTACACAGAACTCACCATCTGATATTTTGTGACAAAAAATTTATTAGATATGTTGAGAAGCAAACATACTTGAAGAAAAAAGAAAAACTATTTTGGCTGTATAGTTCCCCTTATAACTGTGCACCTACTCCAGTGCTATAGGACTATGATGCATAATGATAATGTAAAAGTCCTCTTGCCTGTTAAAGCACCACCTTTATATTTTCTTTTCCCCTCCTTTGACTTTTTTATTATGAAAGTGAGGCCATTTTGGTCAGAGATTTCTGTATTTCAGTGACTTGTCTCTGACAGTGATGAGCAACAGTTTTTTGAGGAGCAATATAAGCAGCAGTGAAAGTGTAGAACACCTTAGCTACCAAATATTCAGGGACTTTCTGAGGCATTGTTATGCATGGATGATGTCTGGTAGATCTGTTCTCACATTTTGAAACAACTTTCTTATTCTATTTAGTGTTTTAGCATCCACAGACTACTACTAAAGCATGTGAATTACATAATTTCACTTCGTGAAATAAAATTGTTTCCTTTTTGCTAGTTTTGAAATCTGTAATTTGACAGTTTCATCTGGTATCTTCAGTTTTGTGAGATGCTGTGTTTTCTGTTTATCTGTTTTTATACATGATTTTATGAACTGAAATCTTCTTCTGTCAGCCTACAGTTTCTTTTCAACATTCCGAAGCATTATTTCTATGCTTTTTACTATTAACCACTAAGATGATATTTCAGAAAGATGACCACAATGTCTCAGGCATTTGAGTAGATAATAGGTTATTTATGGTTTTGTATAAGTTAAATCTGCTTAGGTTTATTTGTGCCCTTTCATGGTTTTTAACATTTAGTATTTTAAACCAGCGTATTATCCAAACATTATTGTAAGATCTTGTATAGCAATGTGTAATCTGATCACATGCTCCATTTTTATTAAAGAATGTTGAGATTAGTATTATGTGAATTAAATATCCTGATGTCACTAAATGAGAGAACTTGTTAACACCTGAATTTAAAAAGGGGTGAAATAGGTTGACTTCTAGAAAAAGACCATCTATAATGAAATTAATGTGATGAAATACAGCTTTAAAAATGCAAGTGACTCTCTTGTGCAGGAACATAAGAAAGTGTTTTGCCTAAATTTGAATATGTGACTCATCAATTAGCCTGCTCAGAATACAGTTTAGATGACACATTGTCTTTGACAGCTGAAGAATTTTTGGTCTGTTCTCATCTGTCCCATATCCTATCTCACACATTCCCAGCTGTGAAGACACAATTTACCATCCCTATGGACAGATGTGCTGCAAGTGCTCGTTCATAGCTCCTTCAGGTTGGGTGGCACATCCTTGAGCAGAATGCTGGACCTCTTCCTATGGAATTTGAGATAATAAACAGTAGTTGAGTCAAAGTGAGAGCATAGATCCAGGGGACCCTGTACTTTCTGTGCTCTCAGTAGGGGTTCTGCTGCACCATAGCTTTCTGTTCCATTATTTGTTATTGATACTGGGTCATAGTAAAAAGGATATCTGTAAATGAAGTCAGAGATAATGTGTTAGCTTGCTTACACATTACTCGACTTCTATTTATTTTCATGCAACTACACTATAAACAGATTTTTTTTTAATATGGCTCTTCCTCATACATCTGAACTCCATAGTAGTGCTTAGGTAAAATTTGTTAGTTATGCATCTGTACATTATACAGAGACTTTCTTTCCCTTAAAAAACGTTTGGATTAGAGATACTTTACTAGTTATTCAGACTTCTATTTTTACCCTCAATGCCCTTAAACACCCATACCAACTGTCTTTGAAGACTGTGTAATTAGCTCCCATAGGCAACTTGAGCTTTTGTTTGAAGTTTCATTTAGGAGAAAAATCCCATGTGAACCATTGTTTTTTAATTTCGTTTTCCAGACTTAGTTAAGAACTGCTATACATATAATGCTTACACAGCTAAAATAGGCATCTCTTACCTCCTCTTGTTACTTGCCTTTTTTCTTTGACTAATGACAAGCTCCTCATAGTTATACCCCTTAAGTAAACCTGTCAAAATGGTCCTTGCTTGCTGAAGTATTATTTTTGGGAAGTAAATTTTTAAATGAGATCACACTGTAAATTAATTAGTTCATCATGTTTTCTGCTTGGTAAGGTATTACTGTAGCCTCTGGCTTGAATGGGCTGTTCCTACATAGGAAAAGTTAGCTTTAGAAGAAAAGAGTAGTTTTATCTTTTTTTTTCCTTTTACTTTTTTGGTTGCAGAGTAATTCTTTTTTACTTGGCAATTCCCAGTATAAAGGATAAAAGATATTAAGCATATTTTATGAAGATATTTTACTTTCTTCACGTTATTTTTGAATACTGAATGGTTGAATAGGCTTTCTATGTGGGGCACAAGTACTCTAATATTAATGGAACAGAATATAGAATGTAGCAAAGCATGATATTGCATACAGTATAATATTCCATTACCATAAAGGTGAGGATTATTCCGTAATGGTATAAAAAGAGGAATTTTAGTCAAGTTTTTAGTATCTGGGTTTTTTTTTTTCCATCTGGAAATTACTTTAGAGTGAAGTAATACAGCAACTTGAATGAACAAAATGTAAATGCTAAAATTTTAGCTGAAGCTGATGTTATTTTGAGTTGAATAGCTGACTAAGGTTGCAGTGAACTGTGAAAGCACAATTGAGAATGCCAAGAATGATCAGAATGCAAAATATTTCAGATTTCATTATACCGTAACTACAAGTTTTTCTTTATTTGGAGTGCCTGGATTATTTGCCCAGCTAATCTGGAGATCCTGTATTTAAATTAGACTCTACATTACTGAAACATCCTTTTGTCTCTTAACAAAATTGAACTGTATTACCAGAATGTTCATGCAACATATTTGAAATTTACCATTGAATCATGTACCTGTTCCCAGTAAATGACTTAAGGACTACTTATTGCTGTACATGCTGCAAGTGCTACAACAAATTGAGCATTCATTTGTCTTTAAGAAATAATTTGCTCTTAAAATATTCTTATTCCATTTTTAGTGTTATTATAAAAGCCTTTTGTTTCCAGAAGTTTTATTTAATTTTGACACTAGGTCCATTTTTTCTTTTTTCTTTATTGGTCTCTAAATGTTATTTTATTCTAGCTTCCACAGCTTTTTATGACAAAGGTTAAAAATTATAGTTCTCTGTTTTGATCTTAGCATTAAAAATGAACTACTATGGAGATATAATTTTCATTTTGGCTTTAGATTCCCATAAAGATGTGAATTACCTTTGATATAATACCTTTTTTATTTTTTTTTTTACTGTGAAGGTCTACAGGCAAATAATATTGGGGTATATTTTGATTGAGGATGAGGAAAGGAATGTTTATCTAAGCTGTTTCACAGCTTTCTGAATATTTGCACTTCTAATCCTTATACCTGCTGGGTATAAAATTAGCTGCTTACATAACTTCCCATTTTATCTTTCAAAATCTAAAAAAAATATTTAAATTCGGATTCAAAGGTCTTTGTATGAATGCAAGCTTCCATGTAGTTCTTTTGGAACTAGAGTAGTACCATAATTTCCCAGTGTGAGAGTGTATTGAAACTGGGGAAGAAGCTGCTGCAGTTTGATTGAAGGGTGAAAAGTAAGCAGAAGTTTAAAAATTTAAAAACCATGATCAAAGTGATTTGATGTACATTAGATGATACAAAAATTTCCTTACTATATTTTCAAGGTATTTCTTCTTACTAAATAACTTGAATAAAGAGGAAAAGAAAAGGTGAATTAGGATGCTTTTTAAGGAGGAGATACAGCAAATTAGATTTTTGGTGCAGCTGTGAGTGTTATTTGCTATAATCTCAGCAAATAATAGTTATAGATGGTAATAAAAAAAAATGGTTCCTTAATAACCATGTGTGACTTTCAAGTGTACACTTAAGCATTGCTTGTTTAGGGGACATGCTTTTCTTGTCTCACCAGCTGAGAATGTCTTAGTCAGGAAATGTAGGAGTTCAGATCTCAGAGTAAAACAACACAGACTTTATTGAAATGGAATCAACTCACATAAGAACCTCTTCTCCCCTGCACTGTGTAACTGTGTGTATCTTACACAGCCCTGCATTTTGACCTTGAGAACATGAGCTGGTTGGTCTGTCAGCTCACATTGATGCTTAAACTCTGCAAAATACCCCAATGAAAGGATCCAAGTTCAGACCCTGCTAGGGAATGGGGTTTTCAAGAGCGACTACAAAAGTTCCCTACTCAAATCAGTTGGTAATGAACACTGCCTGAATGTCTCTCAGAAAAAGAAGGAATATATATTTCACTAGCACTTGAGAAAATTGTTATACTCAACAGCATGCAAAAAGAACTTTTCTGAATTGGCTGGAACTGTACTGTTGGATTGGTTATTATATTTGGGATAATAATATAGTACTTCAACAAACTATTTTAAAACACATATAGGCAGGAAAATTGCACATTTAAATGCATTATCTAAAACCATTGGCTATTAAAGTTTGTTTCTTTGTTTTTCTTTGGCAAGTCAGTCTAACACTACAGATGGCAGAAATGTCTTCTCTACTAAACAAAAATTTAGAATTCCCTGTATAATTTGATGCAATAAGCTTCACTTTATTTTATCTAAACTGGTATCAGTAAATTGTCACAGAAATAAGGATTGGTTCATGCGACATTGATACACCTTAGGAATATGTATTTTTCTAGTATTAAAGGCAATGTGGGCTCACAGCCCAGAAAGCCTGGCCTGCTTCAAAAGAAGTGTGATTGAGGGATGTGTTCCTGCTCTTCTGCTCTGCTCTCACGAGACCCCACTTGGAGTACTGTGTCCAGCTCTGGGGTGCTCAGAAAAAGAAACAGATAAACCTGTTCCAGAGGAGAGCGAGAAAGACAATCAGTGGCCTACATCCAGAGAGAGCTAATATGCAGTTTCCAGTATTTAAAGATCAAGAAAGATGGAGAGAGATTCTTTATCAGAAAGTGTAGTAATAATGAGAGGCAATGGTTTTAAACTGAAAGTGGGTAGATTAAAATAAAACAAAAGGAGAATTATGGGGAGGGTGCTGAGGTACTGGCACAGGTTGTCCAGAGTTGTGGATGCCCCCATCCCTGAATGTGTTCAAGTCCGGGTTGACTTGGATTCTGAGCAGCCTGGTCTAGTGGAAGATGCCTATGACCCTATGATTCAGTTTCTATGTTATTTAAAGCTCTGTAACCTATAAAGAATACTAATTTTGACTAGGTAAAAGGGAATTTTCTTATATTTATTGGTAGAGTCTGGAGATACTCACAATTCAGGGTTAGAATCTGAAAAATTGACTGAATATTGTGAAATAATTTTATTAAATATCAACTGAAAAATCAGAACCCTCCAGAAACACAAATGATTAAGTAATGAGTACTCCATTTCTTTTCAATTTACAAAACATCTTTAGGGCTTAGGGCTTTTTCCCAGTAAAATGTTATGAAATTTTGATTAAAATATGTAAAAGGATATTTTCCTGCTCCGAAATTATGAACCCTTGTTAACATGAACTAAAAAGATATATTTTAAATATAAAAACTTTTGCTCAAGGTACATCAATCCTATAACAAAAGCTTTATTAGTCTTTTGTTGTTTCCTGAGATTTTAATTATTCCACGAAACCACTTACTAGAATAAGTTCAAAGCTCTCTGGGTTATTTTGCAAAAGTTCTTTGATACTGTTTTGGAAAATAAGCCAAAACCAGTTGAGGCATTATCAATGAAAAAGGCCTTGCTTTCAGATCCTGCTTTAAACCTGGTGAGGTCTCTTTTGATTCTCTTTTTGTCCCAAAGTTCACATTGGACATTTGGAGGGCAATGTTGTCAATGTTGTCAACCTGGCTGTCAGTTATTCAGAGAGAGAAAAGAACATTCATGCCAGATGGGTCTCATCCTTTTATCAGATATGTAACAGTGGTAGGCAGCATGTGAGTTGGACAGCAAGAATGGAAACAAGATGGAAGCAAGAAATATAGATGTCAAACATATACTTTAAATCTTTTTTTCGTAGTAGAACCGTAGAAGAGATACCAATGCAGGGCAGGTATCCTCTGTGTCTTACAAAGCAGCATACGTGGACTTTACAACATAAAAAAGGAGCAACTCTAGGATAACAGTGATGCAAAAATACACTGTATTTTCCTCAACTTTTATTTTTGTTCTTCAAGAGACTTTATGGTTTTCTAAGACTCTAAATCAGCTTTGATATTTCAGAGAAATATCAAAGAAGGAAAAAGAGAAGGCTCCAGGGAGACCTGATTGCAGCCTTCAATATATAAATGGACTTAAAAGAAAGATGGAGAAAGAATTTTTTTAAGGGTCTGCAGTGACAAGACAAGAGGCAATGGTTTTAAACCTAAAAAGGGTAGACTGGACTAAAGAAAAAAAAAATTATGAAGGTGATAAGGCACAGTAACAGGTTGAACAGAGAAGTTGTGGATATCTCTGGAAGTGTTCAAGGGCAGGCTGGGTGGGGCCTTGAGCAACCTTGCCTTGTGGAAGGTATCCCTGCCCATGACAGGAACTAGAAGGTCTTTAAGATCTCTTCTTACCCAAACATTTCTATGTTTCTGTGAAATGCTCCCTGTTATAGCAGTAAATAACTTGCTTATGCAATTTTTGTTTCTCAGTGAAAACACCATCAAAAGGAGACCAAGATGCACAGGGTTCTATTAAACAAATAATTTTAATATTTATTTCATGTCATGACAAGTTGTATAATCATTGGCATAGTATTAAAAGTAGGCTCTTAAACAGCATCCAAATCAGGTATGACTACATGTACTATTACTTGTTAGGTTTAGATCAATGGTCATTCATCTCAATTCATGATGCAGAAACTGCATCACACATACCCCATCTACACAGTTGGAAAATTAAGGACAGGAATTTTTTTCCCTTTTACCTGATCCTGATAAAGCTTGCTTTTCTTACAAACTTCTTTATAAGCTTAGAGCATGGCTATTGTATTTTTATATTTCCTGTTTTCGTACATGATTGGTTTGCCTTTGATTTTTTTTTTTTTTTTTGTGGGGATAGTGTAGTGCTTTTGGTTTTAGTTTGGATTCATCTCTTCTGACGTTACAAGTCTACAGTGTAGAAGTCTGTATCTTAGTTCTCTAGTCTTCCTTTAGACTAAAAGGAGACAAATAAGCAGTTCTAGGGAAAAATTAATCTCTTGCCATGAGAGAGATGAAATTTAGATTCTGTAAATGCCATTTCTTTCTAGTTAGTTTAAAGAACTGACTGATGACTTAAGGGGCTTGCTCTGGAGTGCCTAAACTACTGTTTTTTTCCAACAAGGAGAAATCACCTAGTCCCTTGGCTCTGTGGTTTGTTTATTACCTTTGTTTTATTTTCATTCTTTTGAATATAAAAGAAGGCACAGGTTCTACTGAAAATGACATTGCTAATGGTTTTAGGCTGCTTTTCTTCTGGATTTACAGTTGAGTCTTAGTGATGGTGGTGATTTCTAGTTATCTTAACATGTAAAGTTCAGCATCAGGCAGAAGGTTCAATTTCATGTAGAAATTTTGGAAACTGCTTATGCAAGTGAAAAATTATTCTGTTTGTTTTTTTATTTTTTTTTTTCACAAAATATCATCCAAAAGAGGTGTAGATATCAGTTCTTAGCCATGACAACTGTGGTGGTTCATTTGGACTTTACACAATGTGGTACCTTGCAACAGGTTCATAAATGTTAACTTTTGCTTGAAGATCATCTCCCTTGGCTGTCTTTATAGTCGATACAAAGGGTCTCAAGGGGATCATTCAGAGAACCTAAACTGAACTTAGTTTTCTATTCTGAATTGCCCATTAGAATCTTCTACCTGCCTCTCCACTGAGCAGATTCTCAGGTCTGACTTAGAATGTTTGAATATCCTCACGTAAATACACAGAGGACTCTAATGCTCTGGAAGCACTTATGGGTCATTGTACACCCATTAAGGTGTATGTTGGAAATTAAGGATCTTGTCCCATGTTGTATGGAGGGAGTTAACGACATGCTATTTTCTTTGCCTTTTTAAAAGCAATGTAGCAAGTCAGATGGAGTAAAATCTGTTAATTCCAGGGTGAAATTCTCTAGATTTCATTTCTGTTTAAAGATACAGAATGATAGGAGTTTGTGGGCATGTGTTTAGTTTTCTAGTTAGGATTTTTTCTATATATGTTGAGTTTCAGGTAGGAGTTTTCAAATACATGTACATGCACTCATTATGTGACAGATCAGATTTTATTGCTATTGAACACAGCAAAAATATATTTATTGAATGGAATGAATTTTATCTTGATATTATCTTTGTCTTTAAATAGTCTTGATAATGTTAGCCATAGTATTATTAATTTTTAATAGATAAACATGATTTACAAAAATACCATTATATAGATACCTCAAAGTAAAAGAAAAAAATATAATCCCTGTGTATTTCTGATGTCGTTTAGTAGTAAAATAGAAATTAAATTATCTTAAACTGATAGGGATAACAGAGTTAAAAATGCAACATAAGACTCAACGAGCAAAATTGATCCAGAAAATCACTTCGTTAGCAATACTGAAATTTAATGTACCTTTGAGAGCATCAGCTTTATGTTCAAGTTTCCTTTTGTAGTGAATTTGAGATGAAAGGTTTTGTTTGTGACTAACCCTTTCATAACATTTATCATAAAGGTTTATGAAACTCTGAGTTATAAGCTTTCAATGATGTTTCCTTCTAGTTAGTTTTAAAGAAGCTTACAGAAGCATATTCACCATTTTTGCCCTTCTTAATTCCTTTGTTTTGGGAAGGAACTCTGTCTAGAATAAAACACTGTGAATCATTGGTTGATCTGGTATTTTGGAGGCAGGGATTTTTTGTGTGTTTGGTGGTTTTTTGGTTTTGTATGTTTGTTTGTGTTTTTTATTATTTTAGTGAATTATTTTAAAGGCATATGAACATGCTGAAACTTGAGTCTTTACTTTCTGAACTGGATTGTAGGTTTTCTTAAAGCACTTCTCTCTGGGATTAATAGGAACATTTGTGGGATACTGTTCCTTTTTAAAGGCTTGTAGGTATGCTGCTCATTTTGGCAGAATTGTATGAGTCATTTTTAGATGGACTTGGAGCATCTAGATTCTGCATATCAGGTTACTGTTTGTGAGTCAGCAAAAACGAGTTGCTGATGACCTGTCATTTGCCAAAGAGAGCGGATGTCAATACCTGTGGTTCCCCGAGCATCCTGTGCCGGTGCAGCCATGGTGCTTCCTCTGTGCCCACCACTGA
The DNA here is from genome assembly GCF_009819655.1 of Sylvia atricapilla. NCBI lineage: Eukaryota > Metazoa > Chordata > Aves > Passeriformes > Sylviidae > Sylvia > Sylvia atricapilla. The sequence goes on from NC_089140.1 coordinate 133,122,482, forward strand.
GGTATCTCCCAGCTGGATTCTGCAGTGTCCTGAGCTGCAGGACCACGCATCGCCCTCTCAGTCCTTGTAGAGAGTAGGGTGTGATCAGCCAGGTGCAGCCCCAACAAATATTGATGGCCTTAAGGTTACATGTTGGGTGCCTGAGGTGTCTGTGCATCAAAGCGATACATCTCACAGAACTCCAATTACTGTAAGGTAAGTAATTATTCTCTCTCTCCCTTTTTTTTTTTTTTTCCCTCTTCCCATGATTATTCCTACAAACAGGCAAACTGATTAAAGTCTCTATGTATGCTTTAAAGGGCTTATCTGAGAAAGTGACGACTGCAAAAGCTATCTGTAAAAACAAGTTTTGAATTGGTTTCTTTTAGCCTTCAGTTTTAAAAATAAGCTACCAGAAAGTCTACCTCTTCCTGTGAAATTTTTATGTATCTCACTGATCTGCAGTGACTAAACGATGGGTAGATAAATGAAATATTTATTGCATACACAGGTGGAGGAACTAAGTATGCTTTCAGATATCCAGAGCTGTTGCATAATATCTGGTGATTCACAGAAGAATAAAGATAATAGTTTTCAAAATATTTCAGTGTCCATTTAAGGTTTTAAATTCCGTGGTCATCTTACCTTTTTTTTTTTAATATAATGCTTCTAAATCAGTGACCCAGTACCTTAATTATTGTAGGTTTTTTTCTCTTTTGTTGTTTGCACTTTGGAAAATAAACAAAAGCAGACTGCTTATGTATTACTGTATATTTTTTTGATGATTCTATTTTTACTGGCTTTCTCTGAGTATTCTGCTGAAATTTTCTGTGTTTGTACAGGGCACTGAATTCTCTCAGAAAGCCATCTCTGATTAGATTCTTCTGTTGTTTTTTCACCAGTTAATTACCTTTCTTAGGTACAGCCACAAATATAAAATGAAACGCATTACTTTCAGAGTTTATTCAGTAGGCCACATTGCATATTTTGAATTGGTTAGCTATGTCCTATTATTTAAAGAGTCTGTAAGGAACATGTCTTTTTAATACTATTGTGCAGTTACATTTTATGTATTCAGTGACCCAGTATTTTGTAGCAGTTCATATGAGCCATAAGAGAAAATGAACAAAGACTAAATGCATGAGTCATTATTTGCTGAAAGGATCTTGTATTCTCATTTTTATTGTGCCCTCAGAGTGAACATGTATGTTTTTTGTTTTGCAGGGATTTAAGGTTTTTGTAGTGAATATCAGAATAAATGTGCCGTTCTCTCTTTTTGCTGTTCTTTCAACCGGAAAGTACAATGCAGCCCCAGCATGTACTCTCTAGTATGAAAAGTATGGAGTTCTGGAGAATATTGACTAAATACTATGATGAATTTTAAAAACTGTCTCTGAAAAAAATTCTAACCCTTTAAAGGTTCAAAAAATATATGCACTAGCAGAATAGAAAACCACCTTGACACTCAGCTTTATATAATTATCTCATCGTATAATTAATACTGACGAAAGATAGGTAAAAGTAGTTAAATACTTAATTCCAGAGGGATGGAAATGTTAATAAAATATAAACGCATTTTTTGTGAAGAATAGATTTGGTTCTGAATACTAGAAAAATATAATTCGCTTGTATTTTGGTATATCTTCTATTCTAAGCTGATAATAAAAAAGTGGTCCAACCTCATTGTCTTGGAAGCAAGGGATGCTATGCATTTAAAAAGATGTGATGTGTAGAAACCTGAAATTAATGAATTCACTGAAGTATGATTTTCAAGGGAGAAAAGACATGTAAAAATTTCCAAGGCTTTCTTACTCTGAGGAGCACACTTCAGGGGCATATTGAACTTTGATAATTGAGAAATTTCCATATAAATGTCTTTGGAAAAGTGACAAATGTAGGTGCAATACTCCAAAGTAGATAAGAAAGCATCTCTGCCTCTCACATTTTTGCTCCAGAAGTCATTTTATATCCCGCATAATGCCCCATTAGATCCTGAGAAGAAAAACAGCAGCAGTTTTAACTACAACAGCATAATGTTTCATTTTACCATCATTTTTTTCAAAAATGTTTTACAAGCACTGGTAAATTGTTTTCTATTTCAGAAGTAATGTAATCTGGGATTTAGAAGAAAATATTTGAATTCTAAAGACATTTACTTGCCATGTTTGGTTTTGTATTCACTATGAAAATGTAACAGAAATATCTGTTTTACTCATCAGAGTATGGTAAAATAGCAGTACTATGATTTATCTAAAAGTATAAATCTTAATCTGTATGAAGTGGTCCAGAGAGTTCATAAACATGCACTTATTGAACGTTTTGATGTTAGCTGTTTAAGCCCTGAGAGCTGGTTTAACAATGAAACTGTCTGATGGAATTGTCAACACTCTACTGGTTAAACGATTTGAAACCTTATTAAACTTATGGCATGATTTCCCATTGTCTCAGCCAGCTTTCCTCACACTGACAATATCTGGGTGTCTTTTAAAAATTGGCAATATTTGTTGGTCGTGCCTTGAATTACAATTAAGGTTATGTCTGCTTAGACATCTTTGGCTTTCTAAAAATGAGGCTTCCCACCAATACTTACTTTTAACCACTTAAATAAAGGCTCAGGTTATCCATATAAAGAACTTTTTTTTTTTTCCCTGACATTCTGTTTTTCATCAGAAAATCTAACCTCATATGAGATTTTTTTCTAAAGATAATTTTTCCAGATTTAGAAGATCTGTATTTCTTTAGAAGGTGCCACACCATTGTTAATAATGATATCAGCAGGAGATGATCAGACATGACAAATGTCAGATTATGCTTTGTTGTAAATGCATCATTTTGAGTTTCAACCAATACTTTTATTTTTTGTCTTACTTTTGTCACAGTGACAGGAAGGAGCCAGTGAAAAGTTTTAGTAAAGTCAATGACAAAAACAATGTAATGATACATGGAATAATTATTTCCTGTTGTCAGTTCTCCTTTTGCAAAAATCATGTCTTAAATATTGTTGAAATATCTTGGATTCTCTGGATGTGACTAAGTGGACTTGATTTCATAACTTACATTTTAAATAGGCTTTGAAACTTACTGGCTGCTGATAGTTATCCTGACTGGAAAACTTTTTTATTATTAACCACCACTACAATATGTGTGACAGGAACATCAGCTTTCAAGGAATTGGTGACTAATTCATCAAAGATGAGACAATGCATGTTCTGCAGTCACAGAAAATTGCTGGAGTAGTTTTTACTCTTTATCATAATAAAGTCCTAAAAATTGTTAAAACAATTTTTAGACAGAAAAAATTTGGATAGAAAAAAAAATTGTTTCAACCACTCACAATTTCGATAAATATTCTATATACTGAATACTCACAAAGAATGTTCAGAGTTATTGATGTTTTTCTATATTACAATTTAATTTGAGAGAAAAAATGGTCAATAGTCAGTACTTATTTTGAGAAACATTTATTTTAAGCAGTTTTTAACATAGATTTCTGAAGTTTAAAGTGCTATTTGGCTGGGTGTTATGGACAAGCTATAAAGAGGTTTTAAATTGCCTAGAGCAGCATTTCTACTGAGAGATAAAAGTAATAAGAGGAAAACAGTTTCTCTGGTGAAGATTATCTCTCTTAAAGTAATGGTTTTGGGAAAAGTCATTAAATATGGACTGAGATGTTAGGCATTTTTGAGAATCTCAGACTGCTTGCTGTAGTAAATTTGTTGATATCAGAACCACTTAATAGGCTTCCAAAAGTAATGAAGAGAATATAATTTAAAGTAGGTGCAGATTATGCTGCACATGCTCTTTGGCTTCTCATCCTATTTCTTTTTCTATAGCCTTCTCTTTGAAGTTGTGCAGATATTATTTTCTCTTTCTTCTGTCTCTCCATTTCTTCTTGTGCTGAAGGCATTGATGTCTGTGGTCATATTCTGACTGCACAGTTGCTTTTTTGTGAAGATTGAATCATATATCCTTCTTATACTTTGCATTTTCCATCTAAATTCCAAATAAAGGTTTTATATTTGCCATGGACTTACTTCTTTTTGATCCATTATTAAAGTAACAAATTCAGAAGAATGAAGTATTTCCTCTAATCAGAGTGTGTGTGTGTTGGTGTTATATGGATCTTGGTTTCCATACCAGAGAATATGGGGAATGGGCATTGAAACTTCCTCCTACAGTTGCAGCATTGGAGGCTTTGCTTAAGTGTTATGATTTCACCTGAATTATGTTCATGGCTAGACACCACTCTGCACAATATTGCATAAGAATGGGGAAGGTGGCATGTTAAATAATTTTAGCTGTAAAAGTAATTGTTAGAAATTGGAGAGTAATTGTACCCTTATTCCTCAGTGTACTGCTTGCTGTGAGAAAATCACACAAGTCAAGAATTCTGGGAATTTTCTGATTTAAATTGCTGTTTTCAACCTTCCTATTTGCTTATTATCCACTTCTTATATCAGTGTGCTTCAGTTTTATCCCCCATGATGATTTTGAATCATTGCTTAAGAAAAGCCTGCACAGTCCTATTTATATGGAGAGATGCCATTCAATCCAATGCCTGGTTTTCTGTTGCCTACCTCAGAATGGGGTGTCATAAAAAATAACCCAGAAAAATAGTACAGTTTGTCAGAAAAAGGGTCTGAAGATAAATGCTTTAAAAATATACTTTATTAGAAGGCCTGGTTTGCAAACAGATTCTCTGATAGAAGAGATCTGATTCAGAGCACTGCATTTGAAAGTCAAATGCCTCTCCTTAAAAAATGGTGAAAGATTACAGAGGTCCTGGATCCCCCATGTTGGTAATGTTGTGGTTTAACCAAGGTCACATGATACTTTTGGTGGCAAAGAACAGGAATACATGTGGATTCAGGAAGACTAACTAAAATATGAAAAATATGTCTAAATAAGCTGGATTTCTTCTCATTTTCTCTTTTGCCACCTGGGATTATGTGCCTCAGTACGCCAGTCAACTAATGGACGTAAAAAGAATTGGAAAGCTTGAAAAATGAATGAGCAGAAAACAAGTTTTTCAATAAAATGTGTGTGCAGGTTGTGTTGCTGGAAAAAAGCTATGTTTTGGTCTTGGACACCAAAACAAATGAACTTATGCATTAGAAGGTTTGGAGTGTTTATGTTTTGGTGCACTACATGAAACTAGCATAATTATTGTTAGACAGCAGGTAGCTTGACAGCAGAGGGGATCAGGAAAGGAAATCAAGTCTGAGTTGAAGCTCCCTTTAATAGTCGATGAGCTTAAGAAAGAAGTCCAGAGGATTAATTGTCGCTTGATCTTTGGATGTAGTATATATTAAAAACCCCCTCTTAAGCTGGCACTTGAGCTCTGTCATGGAATCAGGCTATTACACTGCTTTTTCACACATCCTCATCACTCCTGATGGCTGTTCATATGAGCATTTTTGTAGGGGTTCCTAGTGCTGATATACTTATCCTAAATTGACTGGTGCAGTTTTTCCCATTTTTTATAAGATAATCACCACAGGCACATTTTTAGGCACTTGCAATCTTGCCATAAACAATGAAATATGGAGGCTTGTACTCCATCTTTTTAAACTCTATCAAGAACATTTACCAAAAATTAAAGGGTCTGTAGAATATATATATCATAAGGCTCTTTGTGATCTTCAATTCTTAATCTTGGCCACCCCCACATTTTTTGAGACACAAAGTGAGCGGTTGGTTTTTGTGTGTTTGTGGCTCATTTGCTTTTTGTTTTTTTTTCTAAGGTGAGGAGTAATTTATTATTGTCTTGTTGCTAGTCTAAGGCTGATCAGGACATAAATTTCTCAGTTAACTCCCTCCTTTCCTTTGAGTTCATAGACAAGAAGGTGCCATTGACAAGAAATGCTGTCCTGTTCCAGACATGAAGATTCTTTGGGGCAAAATCCATTCCAAGAAGGAAGAATAAGGGACACATCATTGCTAATCATATAAAGCCTAAAAATTGTATTTGAAAACTTGGGAGTGGGAATGATAAGGAACATTTGAAAGCAGGAATATTTTTCAGCATGTGTTTAGGCAACTAAATAAAAGAGTACTATGATTTGTTCCTGCATAGGTACTTAGCCTGTGCTTACACCAAGCAAATTATAACTCCTGTAGAATGTACAACATCCCTTCTTGTTTCTAACAGGCGTTGATATTACAGAGGATGAAATAACAGAAACTTAGATTACAAATATCCTGGTTTGCATCTTATTTTATGTCCATCTTTCCTAGCACTGAGGTTTTTTTGCTTGATTTCTGTAAGGCAGTATTTGTAAAGCTGTAATCTCAATTTACAGTTTTGTCTTGTTTTGTTTTTTCAAATTACTATGAATCACAGTTTCGTTATCTTTCTGAGTATAACTTCCTTAGATTAAGATTTTACCTTGATGAAATTCTTTGCTCAATGTACTAAGTAGTGATCAATACTGACTGCAAGACCTACATCTTCCATATAAATTAATTAATGCAAGCATCTTAGTCCACTCCACTGAAATGCATATGCCTACGTTTGTCTGTATCTCCCCTGTATTTTCAAGATAATAGCAGTTCCCAGTCCAGGTTCTTGCAGTATTTGTAGGCTGCTGTGGTAGTCGCTCTGTTTATACCTAATTTGTGTAAAATGCCATCATCTCGTTGTATCTATTAAAATCTTTCATAATTTTATTTTATGTGAGGAATAGATCCATTTTCTTTGATAATCAGAAACTAAATCTTCAAGTTCAGTTAAAAAAATTCTTTTTTAAATCCAGAATTTTTGAACAAAAAAATTACCGTTTGCAGTCAGTGTGACAACATGGTCCTTCTAATGTTAGGTTGACCTGACCTGAAAATGTGGAGAAAGAGAGAAAAAAGAATTTTACATTAAGTTGAATTAGGATGAGTTATGTAACTGCCAACCTTTGCCAGCCTTGCAAAGTCCTCAAGTAATTTTCTGGACCAGCCTTTGCCTGTAAGTCTCAATCTTTGATGGTTCTTGACAAAGATTGTTCATAATGTCTGGCAAAATGTTCAATCTCTTGGCTATGAACCAATTTCTCATTTCAAGCCTCTCTCTTGTAGAAATGTTACTTATTCCTAATGACTTTAGAAGTTAGACTTTTTTCTCATATTTTAGTGTAAAAAATTTCCACTTGATATCACCCTAATATTGAAGCAGAGTCGGTGAATCTATCTTGGCACTTGTCTCTAAAGGTCTCTGGGTGTGTTGCACTGGGAGGAACAGCCCTCTCCGGCTAACACTGGTGCAATGTAACTTTGTTGTAAGTAATTAATGGTCCAGGGGAACAGACATCACAAGGCAAAAGTGCAAGTGCAGAATGAGCAAGTAGCAAGGCAAGGCATTCTTACATCATAAAGCATGAATAAAATGCTTCCCTCTTAGCTTAAATGAACGAGGAAGAGAAAATAAATCATAATATTCATCTGTTTTTGAAATGAAATTTATGTTTTAATATTGTATTTTTATAGCATGGAATACCCTTTTGAAGTCATAGGTAAAGTTTCTACTTTCAGTTAAACCAATCAGATACCTCTTGTAGTTTTTCTAAAGTGAAATTTTTCTCCATATGCTAAGTATTTTTTTAATATTGGGCAAATGCTAGCTAGGAAATGCTTCTATATGATTAATTTCAGCTTTTAGCTTCACTCTGTTGATGAGGAGCTGCACCTGATTTCTCCATTCACAGAGAGTTTCTAATGCATTATTGAAGATACAGAAACCAGTCAAAAAAAGCAAAAAGAGGCCAAAGAAGAGAGCCTCTGCCCCAGTAATATCTTTCAGTCCACTTTTCAAAAAAATGGACCTTAGAAAGCCTTTTCTTTTTTATAAAGTACTGATGATTCTCTTAAGAATTCTCCTGTATTTTAAGTTTTTTTTTATCTTCTGCAAGGATTTTCTAACATGGCAATAATTATCTGCTTACTTTTCTTCTCTGCCTCTCCCTCCACCCTCTACCCCAAATTTCTATTTATTTGTGAATCAAACTCAAAATTCCAACAGAGTAGCTTTGGTTTTCTCACCTTGCTGCAGGACTTGCAGCAGTAGAGAAATGGCCAGCTAGTGGAAACCTACCAGTTCTTCAGGTTGTGCTTTTAATAGCATATCATCCATATACACCAAAATAATCTAATCCATTGCTTTAGGAAATATCTCCCTAATGATGAGGGTAAGTGATCTTGGTGCCACTGTAAGACCAAATATAAGAAATTTATTTTGATTTATTTGATTTTTTTTTCTTCTCAGCAAAGTTTCATTTGTATCTGGCATTAATCTCATTTCTGTTAAATCATCCAGGAGGAAGGAAATCAAACTACTTGATCACGATTATTCTTCTCTCATCATTATATATGAATTGTAACTGTTTTGTGTTAGTTCACCTCAATATGCATTTCAAAATTACTATATACCATGAAATATTCTTTGCTAATTGTAAAAGTCAGATCTGTCCAGCTCTCCATTTTGACCATTTAAATTACAAAAACCGAATTACTGAAACTTGATCATCATTTTCTGCTCTGTCAACTGAAGGATTTTGAATAACTTTTATAGCCTGGCTCCCCAGCCTGTTATCCAGTTGATCTCATACTTGAAAAGTGCTTCAGTGAGCAAACATTTAACCTTTTATGTTGGGGTCAACAATGGAAGTAAAGTTTAACTTAAAAGATCCTACTGGTCCCCAAAATCTGACAATAACAGTAACTGAGAGAGATGAAGTCATCATTAATTTCAAAAAGATTTCATGAGTTCACAAAATGCTTTTAAATCATTACTTCATGGTTTTTCTTGTTCCATTACTTTTTTCCTGTTCCTTTTTGTTGCCTTAGCTGATTGATCACACTGCTTAAGACTGAGTTACTGAGCGTGTTCTGTAACTTTTGTAATATGTTATTGAAGGTGCTGAGAACCTGTATAATTTGTATAAACTTTTCAGTGTTTGTCAGCTATTTGCCATTTGAGTCTAGTTGGTGTTGATAGGCCCTCTGATTATTCTCATACTTTTTCTAAAAAATTTTGTAATTGATGGAAAAAGTGACCTATGTTTTGTCAAAAATCTGTCAATACATAGCCTGAACTTCAGTTTGAATTTCATCATTTTACTTTGTAGAAGCAGGTTTATTGGGTAGAACAGATAATGTTGGTGGCAGGAACTGTAAAGCATGAATTAGTTGGGATGTTTATATACGTATGAAGTTACAAAATGAGCATTCATTTCTCCTGTGGAATATAAAAAGCTGGCATCTTATTTTAGAAGTAAAAATAGAGTAACGAAGTCTACCTTCATTGCAGTAGAATGTAGAATGCCTCTACAGATGGTTTATGTTACAAGATGAGATTTATTTTAGTTGTTTCATTTTAAATTGCTTTAGATTTCCACACAACTATCTTGGAAGAATCAGTTATAGATTTCAGTGAAATTCATTCATTGCTATTGTATTTCTAGTAGTTCTATAAGCACTAGTCAATATTGTTTTGCTTCCTACTAGAAGTGGTTGCTATTTTCCTCCATGTGTTCTGTACTGTTGTCATCTTAACTGGGTGCTACCTTTTTGTATAGAAGCTGTGAAGCTGCCAGGTTACCCTTTTCACTTCCAAGTGTTCACTTCCACACACTTTCCAGAGTACTTAGTGATCTTGCATATGGATTTTTGCAAACATCCATAAATATATTTTCTTCTTCAGAAGGCTTTATATTGACCCTCTTTTAGGGAAGCCTGGCTCTAGAGCAGACATCTCTTAACAGGTGATAAGAGAATAAAAGGGACGAATATCCAGAGCTGATCTCAGCACTGCAGAAAAACAAAGTCATGCTGGTAGAAATATCTACATCAGGGTTTTGAACTGAGTATCTGAGGGTGGCTCTTTGACCTGTTAATATTTCAGAAACCAGGCTGTTATTATCCATGTGAGGTTGTTACTGCATGGTAGTGTGGTGAGAAATTTTCAGATAGTATCTCTGAAAACCCAGCAGCACAGACATGGTTTCCATCCTAACCTCCTGCCTGAGGGGCTCTGAACTGAAGGAGCTCTGCCTAGGGAGCCATAACGCTTTGATCCTGAACAGTTTGGTATGTAACAGCTCTGGACTGGGAGCCCACTGCTTAAACTACTGTGGAGAAAGTTCTTTTGCTTAAAAAACATTGTAAAATCATGTCCTACCAATACATAACATAGGCACTATAGTTTTTACAGGAATGCAACTTACTTTTCTCAAAACTTTTGGTCTGCTTCTATGATAGACTTAGGTACTACTTTAAAATACAGACATTTAATCTCATCTCACCAATATTTTGAGAATGATAGTTGAACCAGAAATTTAAAGTTTTATATACCGTGAGCTATTCCAAGAGCTGTTGCATGCGCCTGTCTCATTCCAGAGTGGTCCAGCTGATATTCCCTAGAGGGAACACATTTTCCCTGACAGCTTGGTCTTGGAGAAGCTGGTGCAGACAGCCCATCATCCATCCATGAGCCACCACTGATCTAATTCACTAGATTAAATAATGGGCCTTTACCTCCCATTACTGAGGAAACTGGACATTTTCACAGCAGTTATTTTATGCTTGTTCTTTTATGGAGGCATCAAAACAGCTCAGTATGATCTATTTAATCTTTTCTAGACTGAAATATGAATCACAGGGATATTTTAAAACTAAAGTTCATTGTATTATATCACATTTATATTGGAATTGTGGACACAAGAGAGAGAGAAAAAACAGAATATGTACTGACTCAAGTTCATTAGTAAAGTTAGAGTTTTATAAGTTCAACAGTCCAAAACAGCCTCCAGATGTTATTAGGGAAAGCAATTCTCAAGTGAAAGTTCATGTTGCTGGTATTTTCTTAGTTTGGCCATTATTGAAATAGCTTTTTTTTTTTTTTTTTTTTTTTTTTTTTTAGCGATTATAATACCCACATAATAGTGGAGCTTTTCTTTGAAAGAAAACTCTCCCTGTCATCAAACTTAAAGGTTTCCTTTGAAGAACCAGGATAGTTTCAGCTGCTGGTAAAAGCACCTGCTGAACAATCCCTGTGGTAAGAAACTGAAACACTTAAAAAAGATTAGACTCAAAATTAGATGAAATTATGTATAGATGAAGTCTATTATGATATATTCTCTGTGATGGCTGAGCATATAAAGTTTGGCGTCAGAATGCCTTTCCTGGGAATCTGAACTCACTATTATTGAGGTGGAGACAGTCTAGGTATCTGCTAAATCTTTATTTTTCCCATGTCACGGGAAAAATATCATGGCTTAAATATATTGTGGTCAGATTTGGTTGGTGCTTTATATGAAACATAATGTATTTGTAGTCTATTTTGCATATGTAGAAAACTGTAAGAAATGTCTTTATAGTTTTATTAAGTCAAATGAAGGCAAATACATTTACTTTCTATTATTTTCACATTTTCAACATATTTTGAATGTGAGTTCTGATGACTCTTTCTGGAAATAATTAGTCCATTAATTTTCACTGTTTTTTTTTTTAACTATGTAAGAAAAAATATTTTCAGTTTTACGGTATGTGCAGCACATCAGACTGAAACAGATGTCATGACTATTTTAGCCTAATAGTTGAAAATTATGCCAAAATTTGACTTCTTACAAACTACAAGTATAGATATTACATAACTTCATTGGAGACCTAGAACATAAAGAAAATGCTGGAACTAGTATCACAAAACATGAAATACTGTACCTGCACAATTTTAAAAATAGTTTAAATGGAATGTCCTGACCAGCATGTACATTTGTAGGCAATAGTACTGTAGCAAGGCACTAATCAGCTAAGTACCATAATCCTCCTTATAGGGTAAATTCTTACTTGACCTCCAGCTATATACAGCACATGGTAACAGCATTAAACTATAACACTCCTCTCATGCTCTCAATAGCTTCCTATTGGGTCAGCTCTCCGACTTGAACGGATTGCTGTTGTTTCAGATACTAAACTTAATTTTTTTCTTAGATGCCTTATATTTTATAAGTGCATTTTGGGGGAAGGGAAGGGTTTGTAAAATACATATCTAAAAATTGTGTCTCGACTGTTTATATGATTTCACTGAACCTAGAGGATTAAATGAAAGCGCTAGCGAGAGCAGAAATTGATGTATTCTCATGAACCCGAGGCTTCCTACTTCCCAGATGTGCAGTGGCTGATCAAAAGGTAAAGCAGGGAAGAAAGACGCAGAATGTGTTGTGTGAAAACAATGTCTAATGCTCAGCATATCTTGTTCTTCTGCAGGGTGATTAGGGAGTTATTTTTTACTTTTAGTAGAATACTCAATGAAAGTACTGAAAAGCTTTTTCTTGTGTGTCAGATATATGCGAATATTATCTTTAACAAATTCTTTTGCTTCCCTATAATTTAGTTTCTTAAATTGTATTCTGTTCTATGTAATAAAAATAATTCTTGAAACATTATATTTCTTTTTTTAAAAAATAGTACATGTAGAATTTTAAAATGTTATTTTATTTTGTAGTATTTGTAGTTTATAGTAACAGTTCAGTATTATATTTACTCATTCCTATGTTAGTGTTTTTGTGACCTACTATTCTTTTAACACCATGTGTTTTAAATTAATTTGAATCCTGCTGTTAGACAGCTGTTAATTGATTCCACCCTTCGGCAAATGATTTTTGTAGTGTCAGTACTGATGCAGATAACAAGAATGCCCATTCTTACCAATTATTCTTGAAACCAACCTAATCAATTTGCTGTTTATTATTGTTTTCAATATTATCTTTTTTGAGACAAAATCTTTTACTGAAATTTTTTACTAAAAAGGTGAATATTGGTTGTTTATCTATTAAGTGGAAATAATTAGCAAAATATTAATTTTGAAAATGTTCATAAGTATAAATAAAGAAAAATCTTAGTGTGTTTAACTTGTTTAAGAGGTAAGCATTCATCAATGTATCTGAATGAACTCTCAGTGTACAATATAGTTGTTTTATTTGACTGCAGTTCTCTAAAATCATATTATATGATTTAAGGGCTGCTGAATGCTCACCCAAAATAAAGGAAAACAAAATAATTTTTACTATTGGTCCAGTTTTCCTATCTCTGATGTTCTTGAGTTAAGGAAAAAAAAAAGTCAAACAAACGTATTTCCTAAATATTTGTAGATTAGCAATTGATACTTAAGATCACCTCTTTTGTTCAGCAGTTTTTTCCAAGTTATAACTCTTTTCCTCATGCAAATTGAAACTAACCCTGCTGCAATGCTGATTTTTTGCTGAATTGCTTGTATAGAATAAAAATGTAGTTTTGTGTCTGTGCAATGATATCGAGTTCAAAGGAAAATTGTTATTATTGGTGACTTTAATTATATTAACATTTTGTTACTACAGATTTCCTTTCATTCTGTTGATACAAGCCTGCAGTCAGTGAATTCATATTTTCAGATAAAATCTAATAGAGATCAACATCTGCTCTGCCAGTCTCATGCTTCAGTAAATTTTCTAATCATTCATATTCTTTGGAGATATTTAGCTGGAATGTATTCTAATGGTTCAAAGTATGGTTTCTGTAAAATAAAATTGCAGGGCATGGCTGAAATGAGGAATGAAATATTCTCTCACATGAACTTTACGTAGTGTAATCCTGAGATATGTGAGTGTTAGATGTACTTCAGAACAAAAATTTTAAAACCATATTGGTCAAGTGCAATGCACACCTTTTCTATTTATCACAGCAGGCTATTTAAATTAACTAGCTTGTGAGTTTTGCACTGATTGCTTACAGTGTTCATCGTTTTTTGAGGGGGTGAAAAACTAAGGAGAGGGAACTGACAAATCATGAGTTTAATCGAGTTTTGAGAGAAACTGTAAAGAGGGATCATCGGGAAAACTGGAACTGCTTAGAAGTAAGAAAAAAATCCCTCTTTTTTCAATAAGGGAGCCATAACTGCGTTGAAGAATGTGCAAAATGAATTCTCCCGTACAGTATGACTCAGCAAAAGCAGAAGTTATAAGGAGAGAATGAAAAGTTAAGTCATTCCAGCTAGCCTCTTAAAACCACTGCCAAAAATTTTGCAGATTTTTCAGTATGGCAAAGGAAGTCTGTGGAAAGGTTTTCCTAAATGAGAGAGTAGAGCCCTCCCTGTGAAAGGCAGGCAGACCTTAAAGTTGCACAGCAAGTTTTTAGGGTTCATTGCGCTCATGGGGCTTTGGGTACAAGGTCCAGAGTGTGCTCAGCTCAGCTCCTGGCAGCCTGGGAGCTGTTTGGCAAGGTGCTTTATCTGCTCCCTGTCACCATGGTTTTAAAACAATTGCCTTGCCTGTTTGTTGAATACAACACATAGAAATACAAAATTTCAAACAGTAGAAGAACTACTCTTAAATGATCACTCAGGGACCAACAAATGCAGCTTCTCTGACAGGAGCCTTATAGTAAAGGAAAGATGAAGCTCTGTTCCGTGTATTTGATAAGGTCTCTAACGAGAAGCCCTGTATCTTGGATGGCTTTTGTGCCAAAGTTCTGGTGGAAAAAGTCAATTTTTACCTTCTCTGAATTATTCTTTCATGTACTAAAAGGATCACATTTTGAGTTAAGGAAAATTACAATATGTGCAGGAGATACATTTTCAGTTTCAATTTTTCATTCAACTTTATTCCTTGATAATTTATAGGAAAGAGAGGAGAGAAATTTAAAGTATTGTTTAGTAAATTTTAATTAGGTCTTACAAGTAGATGGCAAATACTCTCTTTTCAAGTAGCTGATGACTCAGGCCCAATGAGACCATTATTTAATTGACCCAAAATATAAGTTTTTAATTGATCCAACGCTTCTGATAACTAATACTCTTCAAGTAAATGCAACTTGATTCAGATAGTCAAGTGCAACTTCAGAATGATATTTTCATGGAAGTTTTCTCCAGTGCAAATGTGTATTCTATTAGTCTGAGAAAAGGATTATTAGCAGAAGGCTCTGACATTTAGTCTTGACTGTGATATAAATACTTTTCATATTACAATGTTTTTAATGTCTCTGACTTCTGAAATGTGATGGATACTTAATTTTTTAAATTTCCTTTTCTACAGTACATTCGGACCAATTTTCTAAAAACCTAAAATAAAGTGGAAGAGTATTTTCTCTTTAAGGAAGAATACAAATAAATGTCAAAGACTTTCAAGATCTTTAGTTCCATTATGGAAATCACAGACATCAAAGCTGAATAGCTGTCTTATATTCTTCTATGTTGTATTTTAAGCACTTAATTCGATTGTGATGTGGAGGAGTTGAATAATTTAACTTTATGAGCAAGAGTACAGATTACTTTTCCCTGATATTAGTGATAACTGTAGTGCACTGCAAATAAGGTTTCCATCAGTGTAGGGTTATGGGTTGTTTATTAAAACCAAATGTCATGCATTGATAAATTACAATAAAAAATAAGTAGGAAACAATATGTTTCATATTCTGTATCTGAAAAAAAAAAGAATCATTTGTAGAATGTGCCTGACAAAGACAGTTTTTGCAGTTTCTAGATTTTTTAAACCATAATAGAGATTTTATTTTATGGTTGTTTCAAATAATTAGCAATCATGATGGCAGAGGATTTTTGCCACAATGGCAGAGGAATCAAAATCACAGAGGAGTTTTCTGAAAAGGTGTGATAACCTTTTCAGAGAAGGTGGTGATCCTTTTGATCAGGGTTATAGGGCTTAGTTCAGCTGGCAGCTGGGGAGTGTGTATCACACCCTTGAAGATCACTTAGGTTTTAAAGTTCCAGGGAAGCCCTGGAAAGGCAGGAGTAGTCGTTTTCCGTGATGGATCCAGGTGGAGGCACTTGGTGAAAGGGTTTTATTGAGATATCTTTAAGGTGGTTAGTGGTGAGAAATGCATTAGAAAGATGCTCATGAAGGTGACTGAGAATTAGCTAGTGATCTAAAAATAGCAGATTTTTAATAGTAGGGACAGGCCATAAGTTTTCATCTGTACTAGTTCCCTCCTACTGTGATTTCATAACTCTGATTTTAAATCACATTCATTGTACAACTCCGTATATAGCAAGTATTTTTAAAATTAAAAAATGGTTGAATATTAAAGGGGGCCTAATTGTGCTGTGATGACCAGCAAAGAGAATGACAGACTATAATTCTAAGGGTCGGTGATTGCAGGGCAGGATGAACCCTCTCCTGGCAGAAGGTTTCTGGCTGATCAGGTTTACAGGTACAGTTAAATTATTTCTGAGGGACAGGAATACAACTTCTGGTTAGTTCAGTAACTTCAGCAGTGAAGTTAGATGACTTCAACAGAAAAGAAATTAACTAGAAAGGGGGTTTTATAATGTCAGTCAACACAGCCCAGTAATTAAATTAGTTACTTTTTTCTATCAGGCTGCTTTCTGTGAAGAGAAGTACTATATTTTTAGGTAAGTCCTTTTTCTTGCATGCACCCTAGTAGTTACCACATGCAGGACAGCTGTGCAAAGCTTTTTTGTTCATGAAAGATTGGAGTAGATTGACGACCCAGCTGCTTTTCACATTACCGTCAGCCATAGATAGTTTCCTATATTTATGTCTTAAATGGAGGAAGAAAAACGACTGTTTGTAGTAAATGTAACACATGAGATTATAAAATGCTTGTGCAAGTGATACAATAATATAAGGCTAAATCAACACATCCTCCTCTCATCAACATGGTTCATGCTAGAAAAAATAGGTGTATTTCTTAGTAAGTTACTCTGTTGATGCGTTTCCTGTAACTCTGATGAGGTATTTCCTTAACAGAAATACATCTTCCTCAGCAATAAGTCCACAATAATGTTTTTACTTATATAGAAATCCATCTTTTTTATCCCCCTCTGCCTACCCCCAAAACATTATAGCCATAATGTCAGCAGAAGATTGCATCCATATGAGGTCACTTTGACAAGGAGTGATATATTAATTTACTTATATATATATATATACACACACACACACACACACGTTTTTTGTATGTTTATATAATCTTCTATCTGTAGCTAAACCAGTTCTTACTGTTGTGTTGTTTGTGTTGCTGTAGCTACAAGTATGTAGCTGTTTAATAGTGAAGCATGTGTACACTCAGACTGCTCCAAGGCACACATTAGATTTGTCAAACTAGAACCTGTATGGCTTTGTGTGTTACACTGTTCATCATGGAATTGATCCTATAAACCATATGTACTAGAGTGTTTTAATGCTTTGAAGGATGGGACTGATGCAAAATTGTGGCTCAGAAGACACATGATCTATAGGTTATATAGACTGAGTATATACAGTGTGAGTATTAACAGTATGGTATGTGTACATTTGATGTGTACATGTATTTGTCTCAATCTTTCAGTGAGATTCACATGAATGAATGCCTGTTTCTGATGAGTTCAGATTTTTTCTGTGTGGGGGACACAACTGGGAGGGGAAGTTATGCACACTTTTGCTATAGCCATGACAGGAATTTTCAGGGACTGGGTAATTTGTTATTGGAAACAACTTATTTTGGGATGTGGCATAATCTTCATCATCTGAAGTATTTAAGTGAAAAATATTTATCTTGCTTAAAGCATTTTCGCATTGAATCTCTGTTGTCTTAATGAAGCTTTTATATTTTTGCAAACTGTCTGCATTTGGGTAGTTCTGTTGTTCTAATTGTCCCTTTCTGTTGGCCATTCTGGTTTTAGCCTCGTGAAACTCTGTTCATGTGACATTAGAGTGATTTCAGTTGAATCCCCAGTAGCAGAATCTGTAGAGATTTTGTAAAACTTAAAGAGGTTATAATTTGTGCTGGTACTAACACACCACTGTAACAAGACAGATAGGGCATCTTAGCTCCACTGTAGAGTAAATAGGCATCTGCATGATGCTTATAGAACTTGTCATGCTTCATATAAACAGCTTAATTTTTGCAAGATTGAATTTGTTTTCTCATTTGTAGATGTCATTGCAAAGCTAAAGTACTTTGCTATTTAAAAGACAATACTGGGTTCAAATCTTTCAAGCACAGTTTAATAATTCTGTATGGTACCTGAAACAGTACAGGATGCCAGTTTGCCAGTCACCCCACATGCCATGCACACTCTGCACTGACAGTTGTGGTTTTCCCTTGCTGAGCAGACACTGCACTTCCTTCCTGGCTGTGAAAAGAATGTTTTCTCTCCTATCCAATAGACAGAGCTCTTTATACTTTCCTGGGCACCAAGGAGAACCTCTTTCTCCATGACCAGTGGTCGTTTTGTGAGTGTAGAAAACATTTTAAAAGAGATCTTAATTATAAAGGTATAACTAAATACAAGAAGAAAGGACTAAGAACACGAAAATACCTTCTAATTTGTATTTTTATTGCTTCAAGTTTGAGTTGATCTGCATTATTCCAGAGAAGGCCCACTCCTCAGTCTCTTATATCTGGGATCTTTGCTCCAGTTTTCAGCAGATCCATCCATGTAGGGTGAAAAGCCAAGCATGAATCAGGAAGTCAAGCATGAGTCTGGAAAGTAGCATTTTACATGCTTATTACCCTGTGAGGATTGATAAAGGCAAGAATTGAAGATCCAGTTTGGTTTTTTCCTATTTAACTAATCCCTTCTAATCATGTAGCAAACAATGTTGTGTCAAACAGAAAACATAACATTCATTATATGTTCCAGACACACCTTTATGAAAATATTACATATAAATTAATCACATGCTTCAATCTATCATTTGTCAGTGTCAGGAAAAAATATTTGTTAATTCTTTTTCCTCTTGTATTCTGAAGCCTCAGTAATTGTCTATAGCTAGATGGTGTCAGTGACATTGAAAAGTCAATGCTTTGTGTGCCACAGGAAATACATTCTGGTATTTGTCTTGCTCAGATGCTTGGACTAATACTACTACCCTCTCTGTAGAGATGGGAAGGATTCTTTTCTCACTTCAGGCATCACTTTGAAACTCTTTCCCTTTATAACACAAAAAAGTGGTTTGTTTTCAGGACTTCTGAGTTCATCTGATTTAGAAAAGTGCTGCCATTGAATATTTGTCTGTTTTCTGCCCTTGGCACAAATTATAGTTTTGTGGGAACTGAAATGTGTGGTTTTGAGCAATAAAAGCTGCTAAAACGGTAAACTGAATGATCCTTCTAGCCCTAATTTCCATGGTGATTATAAAACTATGAAAAAGAAGTTATATGATCAAGTTATATTGTTATAAAATTATTACAAAGGATTATAAAATTTTGGTACTTGTAAAGCAGTCATGACTACAAAGTAGCCTAAGTATTTGTATTCTATATTTTATAAAGTCATATTAGCATTTTTCCTTCCAAGCTGTTTTTTATTCAAACTGTGCACCATAAGCAGATTTATAGCATGACATGCTTTTTTCAATTTAGTACAGAAAATCTGAGAGAACATTCACAAAGAAATGCAATGAACTGGTTTTTTTTCCATTAGCTGGTCATTTTATCTTTTAACTAGCATTAACTGTATATTCATGCCACATAAAATATTGACAGAATTCTCTTTCTTCTTTCTTGCATGATTATTTAGGAAAAGAAGCCCTTCAATATCAAGAGAACAGAGCAGAAGATACGACCAAAGGGACGAGAGAGACGAATACTCACAGTATGCTACATCAGACAGTGCGATGCCCAGGTCACCATCAGATTATTCAGATAGACGGTCACAGCGTGGGCCTCAGTTATACGAGGAACCTGAACTGGGTGATTACAGAGATTCCAACAGAAGGAGCCGCAGGCGTTCCAAGGAGTATCCGGTAGAAGAAGAAGATGCACAAAGCAGGGAGGAATATGAAAGGCAAAGGAGGGAGGAGGAATACCAGGCACGATACCGAAGTGATCCTAATTTGGCTCGTTATCCAGTCAAGCCACAGCCGTATGAGGAACAAATGCGTATCCACGCCGAAGTGTCCCGAGCACGTCATGAACGGAGACACAGCGATGTCTCGCTGGCAAATACAGAATTGGAAGATTCCCGGATGTCCATGCTCAGGATGGAACGGCCATCAAGACAAAGGTCGGTGTCTGAGCGCAGGGCTGCCATGGAAAATCAACGTTCATACTCTATGGAAAGAACTCGAGAGGCTCAGGGACCAAGTCCCAATCGTCAGAGGACCACAAATCATAGCCCTCCTACACCTAGGAGGAGTCCAATTCCTCTGGAAAGACCAGACATGAGGCGCTCTGATTCTTTAAGGAAACAGCACCATTTGGATCCCAGTTCTGCTGTCCGGAAAACAAAACGTGAAAAGATGGAGACCATGTTACGGAATGATTCACTCAGCTCAGACCAGTCTGAGTCTGTCAGACCTCCACCACCAAAGCCCCATAAAACGAAAAAAGGAGGTAAAATGCGCCAGGTTTCATTAAGTAGCTCAGAAGAAGAATTGGCATCCACTCCAGAATATACAAGTTGTGATGATGTAGAGATTGAAAGTGAAAGTGTTAGTGAAAAAGGTAAGATTTCTAATTTTTTGATTGTTTCAATATATAATTTGATTTGGTTTCAATTTTGGACATTTATTTTGGCTGTTTAAATTGATTGCAGCCACGCACCTACAGCCCTTCACAGATGACTCAACTTTGTTGTGATGGGAATTGGGATTTTTTTCTGATTGTGTTTCATTAACGTGAATTTAATGATTTATGTGAAAAACAACAGCGCAGCTTCTCTAAGTGTTTGGACAAGTTAAAGGAAAAAACATGCCTACTGAAAAAACCTGTCAATGAAATCTGTGAAGTATCTGAACCTGGGCTGTCATTTAAGGCCATGGTTTCACGTCCATTAATACCAGATTTGTGTGCTCCTGGATCACAATGAGTGCATATTTGATCTGGACCAAGTGTGGGCGCATGACTGCGTTTTTGTTGAATTAAGTGAAGCACATGATACAGACCTTATGCCAGTTTCATGCTGTCTGCTGCAGGTTAAAGAATGTCTGATCTGCAAAAAGACCTGTGTGTATAAAGTTAACCCACTGAAGTTTTGAGACAAATTTAAAATAACTGATGTGATTTAAACTAATGGAGGTTTCTTTTTCTTGTGGTGCTATGATGATTTTTGGTTTTCATGCTTTTTAGAGTTTTAGAGTTTTGGAGTTACTCCAATGTAAGAAAGAAAACTAAGATTGATAGAAATGACTTGCCAGCCTATGAAAAGATAATTTATAATCTAAATATTAAAGTAGTGGAGACCATGAGTTTAAACTCAATCAAATGAATATTATTTGTTTAGTTACCTTCGTGTATGTTGTTTTAAGCTTTTTTTGAGTTATTATTCTTATACCAGTGTACCTTTATTACTTCTCCTGAATGGTCATCTGCAGTTGTGGATCGGGAACAGAAAATTTACTACTATTTATTATTATTATTAATATTACTATCAAGTTGGTTCTGAAGCAAGTAATTAACTCGAGTAAGTGAAATAACTCTGAATTTTCATATGTCAATATCCATAACCATGGTCTGATAAATAAGGGGCAAGATAGTGTAGAATGGAAGGAAATTTCACCAGGTCAAAGTAGACAGTTACATGTACTTACGTGAAACAACTGTGCTGAAACCTTGACCCCATTAATCTTCCTGATTAGTAGAAAAAACTTTCACCATCTTTATGGTGTTCACGATTTTGCTCTTAGAAGTGACCTTGAGAAAAATTGGACCAATTGATACATGGGATGTAGCAACAAAGTGTTCATTTATGGTAATTCAGTGTTGAAAATGTAGTATACAAAATAATATACAAACCATTTATTTGTGTATGCATAACACACAAAGCATATACATTCAGGATTATTAAAGCATAGAATCATTTAGGTTGGAAACAATCTGCAAAGTTCTTGATTACCACTAATTTAGCACTCCCATGGCTTCTAACACATCAGTAACCCTTGTGTCTGCTGCTGTGTGGCTTTCTGTCCCTTACCTTCCCTTACCTTCATGGAGAAAGCAGAATGAAGGACCTCACTGGCACAGTGCCTCTCAGATACTTGAATGCTTCTACCTTGTTTATCTGTAACAAGACTGGTTTCATGGCTTTCCCTTCAGATCTAGTTTAAAGCTCTCTCTGTGAGCCCTGCTAATGCCTGACAAAAATCCTTTTCCCCTTTTGAGACAGATGGGGTCATCATTTGTCATCAGCAGGCCTGGTTTCACGTAAACTGGAAAAATGGTCAAAACCCTGCAAAATTCTGCTGGTGGCACCAGCAGGCTCAGAGTCAAGCATTGATCTGCTGGTTCTCCCTCTCTTCCCTCCTCATTTCCTGCGACTGGGAGAATAGAAGAGAAGCCCACTTGTACTCCTGATTCCTTAACCCGTTATCCTAAAGCCCTGATGTCTCTCTTGGATTGCCATTGGACTTCTTATTGCCACTTTGCTGCCTATCTGAATAAATCCCTAATGGCTGGGGGCCTTTCCAGAATAGGAACTTTTCCATTCACAGCTGCGTCTCAGGGATGCACCAGACTTTGCCAATAAGTGGGTCTGGTCTACATACTGGGCTTTCTGCTCCCTTCAGACGGGAGTTTAAAACATTCTACACAATTCTAGATTCTCCGTCATCATAATGATCTTACAAAACTTATAGCTTTCACTTAAATATTTCTACATTTTAAGTGTCAAAGAGAATATTCTTATTGATAACCACAGGTAATAATAATAACAACAATGTCATGTCTGTCCTGATTTCTGAGGCTGTGAATGAAGCTAGATATTTGTTATATGAATTAATTTTAAAAGCTTGCAAAGATTTTACAGGGAAAAATAAAAAGTTCTTTACAATGTTTTGTTAATCTTGACTGAATTAGTGTAAGCACTTTGTCATGGCATACAGAGTGTAACTGTGTTAATGTGGCCTGGTGGTGGCCTGTGGCTGGAACCAGTGTGGGGAATGGGCTTGGTTTTTCATAAAGGAGAAGAGCAACTGCTTGAACTGGGGAAGGATGTGACTGCTTCTGGCTGTGTCTGCTCCCAGCCTGTGCAGGGGTCCTGGGCTGGGAGGAAGTGACCATGCATAGCATAGGAAGTCATTCCAGCAGTAACACCTGTATCATGAGCCAGAGCCAGCTGGTGTCAGCCTCAGCAGCCCTGGTCACGTAATGGAATAATATCCACAGGCCCCCCTTCTTCTCCCCTGCTCTTTAACCTCCAGAGTGGGATTTTTTGCAAAGAGGGACTGGGACTCCCTGAGCAAGGAACCTGGCAGCATTGACGTGAAGGGCTGAGATGGTGTTTGGTGGGATGAGGTGTGATAAGACCATGGTCAGGAGCTGACCCTGTGACAGATGAGTTCATTCTTTAGAAGGTCAGGAAACAACACATAAAAGCAGTGTTAAATGGACATAGCTGAGATTACAAATGTGTTCACCTGAAACTTAGGTTGTGCCAGAATAAGATATTTTCCAGAGTGAATTTTGTGCAGGTCTTCACTGATACTGAAACTCTCTTTAGTGGCATAACAAAACACCGATTTAACAGATGGCCTCTGCCTTTTTCTGTGAATAGGATGAACAGTTCTTTCTTATTGTGTTACTCAGATTTTTCTGAAACTCACAGTATTTTTCCACATTATGTAAGAGACCCTTCCTCACTCTTTCTGTGAATACCAGGCTTCTGAGGTTGCAAAGATGTCTCCATTTACAACACTTGTTGCCAGTTGGGAGATCAGTGTAGCAGACAATTCTAAGCTATATCTCCATGACAGGACCTCCTGCCTGCCTTAGGAAATATACTTTGGAGAGGAAAAAAAAAGTTGCCTATATGTTTTGGACCAAAATATCAGATATATTGCCATTTTCC
This sequence comes from Sylvia atricapilla, assembly GCF_009819655.1. Lineage (NCBI taxonomy): Eukaryota > Metazoa > Chordata > Aves > Passeriformes > Sylviidae > Sylvia > Sylvia atricapilla. The sequence goes on from NC_089140.1 coordinate 133,146,225, forward strand.
CTAGTAACGAAAGATCAAAATTGCTTAAAATGTTAGAGAAAAAATTCTTGAAATGGAAATGTTTTTGTGAAATTGTAAATTTTGAATGGCTGTAAAATAGATCTTCCATCACTAAAACCAAGGACTATAATGATGTTTTTATAAATGTTCTAGACTGTTCAAGTTACCAATTCTTTCTCAAAACCACCTCAGTTTACATGGTGCAGTTTGAAGGCTTAGAGAAATCTGGCTTATAAAAAGAGAACGGTTGTGATGGTATTGCAGTAAAGTGAACACTGAGCTATGTCACCTACATAGGTCCAAATAAAGCTGTATTTTGTGGTGCTCATCCAATTTAAGTGTCTTCAATTGTGAGGGACAGTTAGAGTATTTTTTTACTGCATGCTCAGTTAGATGTTTCTCATTACAATTCTAAGGACTAGGCCTTCGAGGAGGTTTGAAAGGACCCCCATAATTTGTTAGCCACCATGAAGCAAATGTGAAGCAGAGTGCTACTGGCCAATTCCATGTGTCCGCAGGCTTTACAGGTAAATTTAGAAAATCAAACAGTACCACTGTCCATGTATTCCTTATGGCAATACTGTCATGCCTGCAGTCTGCCAAAGGACCAATCTGAAGAGACTCAGGAAAGGTTGTGATCCCTGGGGTTATTGTACCCCCACTCAGAGCACAGGCACGAGAGTGGTGACCTGCACTGAAGCCGGGGTTCTGTCTGCATCTTCCCCAAACACTTGAGGGTCTTAAAAGCCCTAAAAGTCTTTACAAATATCTCAAACCCTAGGGATTCAGGAAGAGACAATCTCTACATGGAAGAAGAGAATTCATTCAGGGAAATCTAGGTGTGTGATAGTTCTAAATATTGCCCTAATTTGTTCTAAATATAAAGTAGGACATAGTAGATTCTCCAGTGACGGTAAACAGTTCAGGCATATGCACATACCATGCTCCCAGCCACTTTTCAGAGCATCCTGTGAGAGGTATCTGCACAAATGGTGGCTGACATCTAACGTGGGTGGAATCTGTGGTGGGAAAGCCAAATGTGTTTGTGTTTTGTCAGTTCTTAAATTTAGTGTTTGCTTTCACTGTTATTTTATTAAAACATGATAGTTAGTTAGTTTTTATTATCAAAGAAACTTGCATGCATAGAAAGATAGAATCCTTTAGGCTGGAAGCGATCTTTGGGATGAAGTCCAGCTGTTAAGAATGACAAGGTCACCACTAAACCAGTGTCACATCCGTGCCTTTTAAATACCTCCAGGAATCGTGAATCAACTAGTTCCCTGGGCAGCCTCTTCCTGTTCTGGTGTTTGATGACCCTTTCGGTGAAGAATTTTTTCCTTATATCCATCAAAATTTCCTCTGCCTCACCATGAGGCCATTTCCTCTCATTCTGTTGCTTGTTACTTTGGAGAAGAGTCTCACACCCATGTAGCTACCACTCCTCTCAGGAGTAGAGGATGATAAGATCCTCCCTGAGTCTCCTTATCTCCAGGCTAAACACCCCCAGCTCTCTCAGCTACTGTTCACAGGACTGGTGCTCTGGACCTGTCACCAGTTCTGTTGCCCTTCTCTGGACTTGCTCTGGCACCTCAATGTCTTCCCTGTAGTGAGGGGCCCAAAACCAATCCCAGTGTTTTCAGTGCAGCCTCACCAGTACTGAGTACAGGAGAACGATCACTGCCCTGGTCCTGCTGCCCACACTGTTGCTGACACCAGCCAGGGTGTGACTGGCCTTCTTAGTCTCCTAGGCGTGCTGCCAGCTCATGCTCAGCCAGCTGTTCACCACCACCCCCAACACAACATGTGGATAGATGTGAGCAATCTTAAAATACTCAACATCCCTGTATTGTTGATTGAACGCTGCAGAATGCAGGCTGTGTGAGCAGCAACGTGTGCGTGCAGGACCAGGTGGAAATCTGCTGTTCTTTGTCACTAAGCATACTAAAACCATAAATATGTAACCTTGCATGGTCATTTACAAACATATGAAGAACTACTCTTATTCATGATAAAAGTTAATGTATCCTCATGTCTGGAACAGCTCCGAGGACCTACTTGTTTATTTCAGTATTGAAACCAATCTGATACACATCCAGTTTAGTTTTTGATAGAGAATTAGGTCTGTTTGAAAACAACATGCTTGTCACAAGTTAGAAAAAGTATGATAGCTCATGGTGTGAGGAGCAGAAAGCACATTTCCTGAGTGCTACCACAAGAAAAGTGCATGTCTTCTATGAGCAGAGATGCCAAGGAAGTGGGATTCCGTCATACAGCTCTCACTTTTAAATTCAGAGAGATAAGGGACCTGATTTCAATCCTGCTCGCACCAGTTTCATACATCTTCAACAACTTTGACTTCAAAGATACGCTGAGCTAAATTAGATCAGAACGAGGTCATTGTTTCTAAAATTTGTTTCATTCAGGTTAGAGAGTTCCTGAAAGTCTTAACTTCTCTAGAACAAATTATACTAGAAGGCAGAATTTCAGGAATTGGCTGCAGCAGTTGAACAAAAAGACTGAATTTTCACACAGTTTCAGTATAGAAATATCTTACAATACAAAGGACAAATTTTAAATTATCAAAAGAAGAATAATTGATTATTTAAAATGCTGAAGTATTTGACTTTTTTATTAAAACAAATTTCAGTGAGTGACAAAATTTCTTACTATAATTTCACTTAATATTGCAGTGTAAGAGATTGTGTTTTGTTTTTGTAATTAAATAATTTTTTGTTTCATAGACACCTCTACCTCTTATGTAAGGTAAATGTAACAAATATATAAAGAGTTTGACTGGAAATTCAGAATTCTATTATTCCGTTTTTAAGCTTACTCCTATGAACTGGCTTTATTTGAGATGCAAATGTAAGAAATATTGAGAGATAATAAATATTACACTTTTCTCCATCTATTTTTAAGCAATAAAAAGTCACTGCTTTGAGAGTAATTTGTAACAATATTGACTAAGAAGTACCTAACTACTTTAAAATATTAGTATTTCCTATGATATTTTTTCTAGATTTTTTTTTCACAAATATATATATGAGAACAGAACTAGAATGTTTAAAGTTACAGAAATTTCTAATTGTAGAGAATTTTTTTATATAAGTTTTGCCAAATCTTATGCTACTTACACACTTCTATGTTCCTTAGAAGATATAAAAGGGGTGTGATTTTTTTCAGCATTTAGAGGACTCTACTGTAAAATATTTTAAATTTGCAGTAATTTAAACTTGGCATAAGACAATAATATCCCTCATTGAAAAAGCCCTTCCTTTTCCCAGTTCTTGGCTGCATATTTACATCCCTATTATCACTCCTGCTAGCAGAAGTGTTCAGGCAGGTACACATTCCATCATGCCAGGAAATTTTTGTGGCATAACTCTAACTAGGCAAAAAGATGATAGATATTAACATTTGAAGCTTCCTTATAAAATGATGATTGTCCTCTAAGATATTAATATGCATGCTGAAAAGATGGTGTGTAACTGATTATGACTTCTCAGAATCTGAGGATAGACAGGGATTTCCACAAGTAAGGAAGGAGAAATATTTTCATATAATAATCAAAGCATACAGAATATTTTATCATAAGTAAATGAGCATGAATAAGTTCATAGCACTTCAAACAAAAATGTCTAATATTCAATTTTATCAATTAAAACCTTGCCTAAGTTGCTATCTGAACCTTCTCTGTACAAATGTACGTAAATAATTAAAACTGTAATTCTTTAATCATGTTTCCTTTTACTCTGGCACTTTGCTGGAACTGTGGCTATAGAGGAAATCTTGTCTGGGCAAAAGATTAATAATCTGACATGATGCAACAAAAGAACTATGAGTTATTACTAAAGTGTTTCAGGGAATTTCTTGTAGTTATCCATGGTTTCAGATGAGATTAAGTTTATTATTAATGAAACAGCATGATTTTTAACATTCTTAATTTATGGAAAAAATTTATAATTGGATCCTGGCTTTAGTTTACCTTTTTAACACTAACTGCAAGATGTAGTTTCCCCTGTAATTTGTGAAAATTTTCTATTCTGAAGGTAAAGATAGTTCTCTTTCAGTTGAAACTGTTGGCCAGAATTATATGAGTGACCAATATTAAAAGTATCATAAAAACATTTTTACTTTATCTGCACTCTTTTTTAAAAAATCTTTTCCAAATTTGAATAGAAAACAAAAGAATCTTCGATTATCATTCCAAGATAGTTTTTCACTGTCCTTTACCATCTTGGCAGGTGGAATATCTGCCAAATAAAATCAATAAACATCCATTAACTTTTTAACAGTTATGAAAGAAGTTGTTGTACAAATATAGCTGGAAAGGATGTCATCCCAAGAAATTTAAGACTTCCAATGTAGGTAATTCTTATCTTATTCAACCTGCTCCACTTATTTCAAACTACTATTTCAGTTTAACTAAGTTAGAAATTTTCACTTGGTAACCAAACCTTGTATCAGGGCTACGTGCTAATAATTAATACAGATTTGGCACAGATAAGGCAAAATGAAGACCTGCTGGATTCTGTGTAAAACATTTCAGTTCTTCACAATACCATGATAGAGCAAAAAGGCATCATGGACTTTTTCTTTTAAAGTTTTTTGAACATTTATTTAAATACTCTGATATTTTAGTCTTTTTTTTACAGAGGGGTCCCTGCAAACAGAAATAATGACAGCATAAAAAGAAAAAAAAAAAGGACATGTAATATCACCAGAATACATGAAGTGTGTGGTTTTCAAATTATAATTTTCTTCATACTTTGATGAAATAATTATTCTTCTAATAAAACACTTAAATCTATCTGTTACTAGACTCAGTGTCATTTTAGATTATGTTAGTGCTTTCCTATGGTATATTTAAATTGATTTTGCAGGTAATTTTGTTACTTCTTCTGTTAACTATCAGAAACTTAATGGGCCACTGTCAAATAAATTTATTTAATTAATTTAAAAATTATTATTTAGTTGGGAGTATATGGTTTGGTTTTTTTTTTTTTTTTTTTTTTTTTTTTTTTTTTTTTTTTTTTTTCATTTTCTGCAAAAACATGTCTTTCCTGTTCTGTTTCTATTTTTATGTTATTTCATTAAGGATAGGATAATCAGTATGGGAGAAATAGCAAAACCAAAGTGAAGGGACATGAGCAGAGCAGGCTGTATGTATGTCATCCATGTGAAAACTGCTCCTAAGATGTGCTGTCCTTTAGCCCTGTTGTCCCAAGCTCCCCAAAATGTGCTATTCAAGACCTGGGTTAGTCACAGAAACTGCTTGAGATTAAATTGAATATTGTTGAAGGTGAGACCTAGAAGCATATGCTAGTCAGAGGAAAGCGTATTCTTTCCATCTTTTCACAGTTCTCACTCCATCCAAGCCTCATCCATTGCAATTCACAATCTGGGCACTAAGAAGAAATATTTGATAGGAATAGTCTGGGCAAAGCGGCACCAATTCCTGTATCCTTCTCTGTCTGGCTGCAATTTCAGCTGCAGCTGTTCAGGAGCTGCTGTGTAACAGTGAAGCTGTTCCTGTGATGAAGGCACTGGCACAAGTGTGAGGGGTGACACACACTTTGGGCAGTCACAGTGACAGTCCTACACAAACCCTTCCAAGTCAGAGCCTCAGCAGGTGATGAACGATGAGTGCCTCAGAAATTAGGCCATCTGCCTAGCAATCTGATTATTGATTTAGGAATGCAATTTCACCCTATTTCCAGCTAAACTGAAAATTCTAGCAAACTTTTTTCCATAGTAATATTCTCTTGAAAGTATGTTTAAAACCCTATAAAGGTATTTTCAAATTTTTGTTGTATGTCATTAATATCAAAAAATCATTAATGCATTTCTCTGTGATGGTCCACTGAGGCTGAAATCCTTATTTTGTGGGCAAGGTAGAAAAAATGTGATATAATGATAATGAGATTTATGATAGTTAAGCAAATATTAAATAAAACTCTTTGAAGAGGATTGGGTCATTGCAGTCTATCAAATTAGTGCTCAGTGATTTTGTTACAAAACTGTATTGAAAAATTTATTTTGCCTGGGACTACAAAGTCGCTCTATCTCTCTGAAGAGTGGATAATATATAAATATATAATATATAATAATATTTTTGCCTTTTCTATTGAAGTAGTTCTATTTTTCATGGAAGAGTTAAAGACTATCAAAGAATGTTCAGCTCCCATCACTTTTTCTTGGTTATGAATCACAACTTTTTTATGGCCATAAAGTACGTGACTTTGAAGTGTGAAAGAATTAAAAAAAAGTCTAATTTGCTTTGGAAAATATTTCACAGAAAATGTATCATGCTTATCTGGTAAAATAGTGAACTCTTATAATATTCAGCTGTATTGATGACAAAGCAGGTCTGCAGACTTTTGGTTCTAACTTGTAGATGAAGCTGGCTGGTCATTGTCATGTGTTTACAGAACAATTACAGAATGAAAGAGAAAGGGTAAATTGGAGAAATATCTCTCAGAAATTTCACTGAGTTCCCCCAACAAGATTGCCATTACTTACACTGCAACCTGGTCTCCCTTTGTACAACCCATCAAAGTCTTTACATTACTCAGTGGTTCTTCTTCCCTTTACTGAATTTTCAATTTTTCTCTTATATAGGTTTTTTTCACCCTTCTTTCTTTTCTGAAGCCATGTAGTTTTGGCAATGATTCGTTTGATCATGCTGCAGCACTTAACAGGCTTTCAGAGAAGATACTTTTAAAAGAGTTTATTTCAGTTAATATTTAACTTGCTAAATTGTCAAAAGTGCTGTGGAAGTTAGGTACATCTGATTTCTCCATTTCACCTCGCTGATTAAGTAAATTGTTTCCAGGGAACATCTGAGTAGCATTTATGAGCATGGAGAAAGCATTTATGAGATTGTGAAAGAAGTGTGTGGTATTGGAGCTTTTGGTTTATATCTCATCTGTTTGAATAGAAAAGTGAACCTAATAGCCTGTATTCATGCAGCACTGTATTCTGTGTTAAGGTATTCTTTTGAAATTGTAAAGGCAGATGAACTGAATGAATATGTACATGAAAAGTACCTGTGTCACACACTGAGGTTTAGACCAGATTGTAGGCACCAATTCTTATGAAAATGTACTCAGATTGATGGTATTCTAGAGAAACATTCTGTAAGAAATAGTTCCAGTGTTTATACTTTCTGCCTTTCTGAACATTTAGACTATGAATATCTTTTAGGTTCCTAGTTATATAATCTGTTTACTTGGAAAATGTAAATATATGAGCATTAGTTGTATAATCTAAATAGAATAAAATAAAAGTTTTCATCACAATCCTCCATTACTATTTACTGTTTTGCCTATTTATAGGGCATTTTCTGTATACATCTATGACAAGGAAAGGCTGAACTTGTGATGCACTATGAAAGATGCTTAGATACTACACTCCTTACTACTCCTAAGAAGTGAATATATGCAGTATGTTTAATTGGATTTTATAATTCTAATAATTTTACTATTTCTGCATGTTATAATTTGGTTTTAATTTCTTTTCTAAGTTTAAAATCTGAAAAATCTGTTCATACTGAAAGTTTCTAAAAGATGAGTTCCTTTGAAAAGTCTTCATGTTCAGTTTTTATCACACAATTTAACACACTTTAAAAAAGAATATTACAAAGCCACCATTTTTTAAAACCAAGATATTGATGTGTTGAAAAAATTGAATTTGTTCTTGAAAGCTTCTGACTGAAGAAGATTATCAGAATTAGGTTTGAACTTCAGACTAATATCCAAGCTCAATTTAAAGGGCTGCTTTCTTTTTTTCTTCATTGTACAAAGTATATTTATGAGAGTGAATGTTCCTGATTTTCTGACATATGTAATTCATTGCCTCAAGTTAATCACTATGAACCTTTACAAATGCCAAGGCTGGTCAGTAGTTGAAATCTTCGTTGATGTAATTCAGTATAACCAGAGGTAGCAGGAGAAGGTTTTCTTCTATTTGCTTTGTGTGTGTAGTATTGCAGGAAAAATTTAATCTCGTCAAACCCATGAATTTCATTGTAAATGTATAAGAGTTTCATGGAAATTCAGACCAGTAGAGTGGGTGAACCAATTTAAGGACCCCATAAAAAGCTGAGACAAGTGCTAGTGTCCCACCTCAAGAGACTGAGAAAACAAGGTTTTATCCTGAAGTGTGGCTCAATTAGGTGAGCTGTGGAGAGCCAGAAGCTCATTTTTGTCTGGAATGAAGGCTCCATTCCTCATCCTATCTCAGGATTGTTGGTCTGGACCAAATCCATCATTTACCTGGCTTTTAGTGAGCCATTTTAGGTGACTACACCGGTACGAAACTAAACTGCTACAACAAATGAACAGGTTCCTTTCGCCTTAATAAGCTGAATTCCTGTGGCATATCACACCTTTTCCAGAACTGGCACAAAAGTGCACAGTCACACTGCTGGGAGCAGCACGGACAGGAGTGAGAGCCATGCCCAGTGACAAAGGGTGTAATGTAACTCAGCTGCCTAATGGACCACATTTCCACTAAGCAGTAAATAATAGTATGACTTTCAAGCAACACTGGCAACATCATAGGCAAAATTGCAAATCATACAGGGTGATGATGTAAGTGACAGCTTGAGAGATGACAGAGTAGGTGAGAGCCTCTTGGTGTTCCTATTTGCCCAAAATTGAAAGCACATATCTTATCTAAAGATAGGTCTGCGCTGCAGCCCAAAGCATGACTGCAGTTCATCTTGACAGATACAAACTAGTTTTGAGGGCAGTAGTTAAAGTGCTGATAGCTGGAGCTGCAGAGTGCTGACTGCTGAGACCCTGGGTAAATATTCACGTGATGAGTGTGTGCTCGGCTGCAATGCCCGTGTCCTTGTTACTACAGAGGCTCTGCTGGTCTACAGATACCCTGTGAGATAAGCAGCTTTTCAGCCCCAGCCTCTGGAAGAAGATGACTTCTCTAAGCAGTAAGCTTGTGCAAATAAGAATCCTTTATGGCACCTGTGTAAGATGAGAATAAGCATCTAGGAAAATGCCAATACTTCATGTTACTGCTGCAGGTTAAGTTCACAAGATAGATGGTTGTGGAAAACTTTGTACCAGAAAAACGTATTATCTACTTAATGTTGTTGCCTTTTTTACCAATAGTTTTCTGCAAGAAAGGAAAAATGCAGCAAAAATAGATACACATTAAGTCATCTTGACATGATTCTCATTCAGTATTTTCTGAGCCTGAATTTCTGTTGTTCCCTTCTCCTTTTATCTGTACAAAGTAACTAAAAAGTGGGTGTAAAACATTAATATTCCGATTTTCCAACACTAATACAAACACCTTCCTTGTGTTCACTCCACAGTAGATCAGATGATTAGACAACATGCACTGCAGGGGAAGATAAAAGCTGTATTTTTCAAAGGTGGTAAAGTCTCAATGTGTCTAAGAAATTCAATGAGAGCACAGAACGCCTAGTTAACACCTTTGTTCTTTATAAATATCTGGAAAGAGCCTTGTACACAGTGCCCTATCTCTTTGAGTCATTCACATTTGTGTCGTGTGAGTGTGAAATCCCATCACCCTGTGAAGGCACTGACCTTCAGTGACTCTGCACAGATACAGATCGCTGAGCATTTTACAGAGCTGAAGTTCCCTTTTTATTGACAACACTAAATTGTGCTGTAAGAAGTACTACGAAAGTACATTGTAATTTCGTAATTTTTTTCCTAACAAAGATAACAGTTGCAGGTCACCTGTTTGAAACAAAACAGGTTATAGCACTGTCTCAGACTTCCTGCTTTGTCTATATAGGTTCTGTATCAGTGAGACTTGGCTGTTTGTGCTTTTTTTTTTTGTAGTTTTCTTTGCTGGATTTGTTCTGCAGGCTAATTTTTTTTTCAAATCCCCATAACAATTCAGAAAATGTAATTCAGCCATTTTGAAGAGTGAGTCGACAGGAAAATGTCTTGTTTTGTCCATGTTAAAACACTAATTTGAAGTGGTGCATCGCCTTCCTTCTGAGGTGTACATTTTATATCACTAAGAAAACTGGCAGAGAGTTCATTATAAGCCTCTAAACAAAAATCACAATTTATAGAGATTTAGGAGAGAATTGTTAGTATTTGGTTACTAATACCTATGGCTCTGCTGAACGTCTTGAGGCTGCTGTGTATAGCTGCAATATACAGGGATCTTTCTTAAGGAATTAACTTGTTTTGTCTTGCATACTCATAGCCACAAGAGGATTTTCCCTTTAAGTGCTCTGAGCCAAGGCAGTACAGGATTACAAAAGAAAGACTACATATTTTGTATTCTTGCTATGTCTTCTACGTCCTGCTGACCCCAGGACTCCTTATATTGGTTGGTGAGAATTTTGTTAAATATTATTCAGAGAGTACTCTCTGCAATTTAATTAAGATCATTATCATAAGTTATTTTGACTTGAAGATATATTATTCCTTAAGTAAATTCCTACAGTCAAGACCTCTTACAGAGATGCACTAAAATACATTATTAAGTGATTTCTGTGGCAATAGAAAGCCATAGAAACTGTCTCTCCTGTTCTCTATTAAATGGTCCTTGTCAGTTTATTGCAGTGAGATAAACAAGCTCAAAAAAAAAAAACTTCAGAAATTGCATTTTGTGAAACAAATTTCAATAGCTTTTCATCTTCAATATATTTCAGCATTCTTTTAGCTTCTCTATATTTTTCTGAGTATTTGTTGTGCTTTAGATCTTTCTAGCTGAATGATTTTCTCTATTTTGTTTTGAAAACTCTGATGCTGTAAGAGTAGAAGTTATTAAAGATTTATCTTTGTATGAGTGCAGTTAGTGCCAAATCTTTTCTAATCATATTTGTCAAGAGGGGTTGTAAATAATTTTCAAATGGATTGTCTAATAGCAAGAAACAAAATTCAACTCAGTTGTAGAAGATTGATGGATTTAAGTTCTCCCCTGCATTTTAGGCTTTGGATTTGTATTCATTTGTAGATCCTACTTCATGAGATTTGTTTATTTTATTTGTAACTGAAGTTACATATACAACAGCTCCCAAAGGTTTTACTGTTCCTGGAGGGCAGAGTGGGTAGGGTGTCCCTGTGACTCCTGGTGAATACAGCTGCAGTTCAAGTGTTGCACAGCTGTGGCTGGACTGAATCACATCAGCTTGCTTTGTCCTGCTGTCCACTAGAAATGTACTTTTGCCTCTCCAATTTATTCTTTATTAAGGTGAGCCTTGCTGGAGTACAGAAATATTTTGGTTCCACAAGTATATGCCAAGTAGCATTTTCATTTCCATGCTACCCCAAAACTTTCTCACCCCCTCTGGCTCATCAGAAGCCTCGCTAAGCCCGCTTGGATGGCTTAGGAGTGCACAGTAGGTCTTTTTCAAGGCCAGGGATCTGGCCTGCCTATCAGAGGTTTAAATTTGGTATTACATAGCATAATCCACCAAATGCTTTGGCTGTTATATTCCCTGTAAAAATAAAGCAGATTTTACTGAACCAGACAGCCCCATCGGATCATGTACTTGCAAACTATTTATAATAAAAACATAAGCATAAAATTGTAGCTGCATTTCCAAATTACAGGCTGAGGAAGAGTCAAGAGAGTCCTAATTCTTGACTGCTGCTTTTAGGTACTGTTGTAATAGAACCAATATAGTGCTTTCTAGAGTCTAACTTGGTGAACTGACAATGCTTTATGGAGCAGGAGAGCTTTAGGACTTGTGGAGTATTTCTGCTGCTTTTTTTTTTTCTAAACTGTTTTTGTAGCTTCACAGAATTTAAAATGAGTAATTACCATTACAACATCTAATGCAGCCTGCTATTTATCACAGTCCATTCAGTGACATGGTGTTAATTTGTTATTGAGCTCAATAACTTGTATTACTGAAGAACATCTCGTGCTTGATCAAAGGGCATTTCTTGAAAGGCGTCCAGCATTTGTGTGAAGGAGAGATGAGAATCTCTGATGTCTCTCAATAGTTTATTTAAATAGATGATTTCTGTTGTCATTTGAGGTGAGGATTTACATTCAAAACATTAATCTAGCCTTGCATGTGTTTTAAACCTTCATCTCAAAAGATACAATTTTAATTTTATGCATTCTAAATCATTCTGATATTAATTATCAGTGGTATTAATCTTCAAGTATAAGTTTCTGCATTTGCCTAAGACTGTTGTAAACAGAAATAGAGAAAAACACTCATAACTATATGTAATCTGTGCTCCTAGGATTGCTGTAAAGGGTAAAACTTCATCTCATTAAACTTGAATACATCTTTATTAATAATTATGAGGACTGAGCCTATCTAAAAAAGAAAAAATAATCTTAGTTCAATGTCTACACAGATCTCCTAACTTCTCTGCTCTGGAGTTCAGCTAGATATCTTTTCCATCTTTTAATATGAGAAGTTTTGAATTTAAGAGATGTGAAGAAATAAGCAGAACAGATTATAATGTGTATTAATTGCAGGATTATATTTATGTTTGAGAATATGCATTGCTGTGTGCCTCATATGAACTGGCTGATTTGTTTTAGGTTTTCAACATAGTCTTCTAGAGGTTGTGAGCAAACAAACCTGTAAATAGATTAATATTATTTAATGAAAAATATTAAAATTTAAAAAAAAGTTTATATAGAAAAATATCTACAGAGAACAGTAGGTTTTATTGGAAGAAAATTTCAAAAACAATTGCATTTAGAGTAAGTTCTTTCCTGCTCTTTAAAATGAGGATCCAAGAAATCAGAAGATAATAACTGTTTGTAAGAAGATAATGGTTATTTCTATCATTACCATTCCAGTAATAAGAGAGAATAAGTTCTATGATTTAACTATCTATTTTGTTAGAAAAAGATGCCTAGTGAGTTTAGAATCAGTGAGGGGAGGCAGTTCTAAAATTATGTGAGGAGAAAATCGAGATTCATAAATTAGGCTCAAATTATTCATTAAATATTTTTATGTACTTAAAAATCGGAAATTTACTTGGAATGACTTAATTTGTGACTGTAGAAGTTAAACACAATATTTTACTTCATCAAATCTAATAGCTGTTTTAATTTGATTAAAAGGTCAGATAATATTTAAAAGGGAAAAAATGAAGTTTATAATAACTGAAAGTCAAATATTGAAAAAAGAAAGTAAAAGAGCTCTATTTCATCATCTATTTCCTGATTAATGCATTAGTCAAAGAGTGAGAAAAGACATGAAGCCTTTTTCCTCTGGACAGCAGAAGTGGGAAATCAGCCCCTTGCCAGCTCCTATGTGGTAAACACTGAGCTCTTGGTGGCACTGGGCATCCTGCTGCAGGCTGGTGCCAGGGAGGGTTTGTGCTGAGTCCATGTTCCTTCCTGATAGGAGCACGGGTTGAAATGCTTTGTGAAAGTACTTGTACCTTAAAGTACTTGCAATGAACTAAAGGAAAAAATAGAGTTTATGGGAACTGTGGATACTCAGTAAACTTGGCATCACGAGGCCTTTTTATGTAGAAGTAACATATTGAGACTATTAAAATAAATGAAGTATTTTGTGTTTGCTGAAAAGAACTGAAATTTCTATGTCTCTAAGATCGATGTATTCTGTTACTTGGGTTGGCTTGAATTTCTAACAAGGTGCAAACGAGTAAAATTAGCAATTGAACGTATCCTCAGAGGTAAGCACCAGCCCCTTGTGTGCTCTGAACTGGAGCGGCATTTGCCATCAGCCATTTCTACACCTTCGTGTGTGACTGGTAATAAACCCAGTTGAGTGGCTGGGGTTACCAGCATGATCTCAGTTTGCATAAATACAATTATGCCCTTTCCAGCTGAGGGCTTGTTTGTGCATCTTTGGCAGAAGGGATAGAAGAAGAAAGCATGTCGGACTTTGCAGTTGATTGTGTAGATAATGTCTTGGATGAGTTTCAGGACTAATCTAAGCAGGCAGCAGCCCAGAATAATTAGGGTTGGTGAAATTGCCCAGTTGATTATTTTGCATGCTGAGCTTGCTGTTGCTGCTGTAAGAGAGGTTAGTGTTTGGTGCAGTGGCTGCTGCTGAAGACAGGGAGAGGATGAGCTGAGTGGTTGCCTCAGGCTGTAGTGACAGCCATGGCCTGAAGAAAGTAGAAACAAACCTGCCCCTGAATCCTTAACCCTCACCTCCATCTCCTCTGCCTCCTTCATCCAAAATACAGGACATCACCAGCCCTCAGCACAGAAAATTGCAATTCTTGCTACAAAACTGAGAAACCTTTCTTTGGCTCTGTACACGTCCGCTAATATTTCTGGTGTCCTGCAGAGCAGAGTGGATCAGTGGATGAGTAGGTGTATTTCTAATGAATTTTATCAGATTATAGTCTAAAGAGGCACGTTGATCATCGTCCCTTTGTCTTTGTAGATGATACCTATTATAAGAGTGGGAATAATATGTGTCAAGGTACCACTTTACTTTCACTGTTGCAGCGACAGAGCACCTCTTTATGGTTGATGGGCCCTTAAAAAAAGGTTTTTCTTCCACAGAATAATATTTTTTAAAAGTTATTGCTACTGACATCTATAATATCTACAATCAGAACCAGAAAATGAATTATCACTGGAATATTAAAGCGAAATAATGAATGACTCTTTTTCTTTCATATTCCATAACATTCTCAGAAGGAAAAAAATCCCACCTGTTAAAGGGACTCTCACATGTGCAGATTGTTACTGCTGGGGAAAAGGAGAGATAATAAAATGAGAGCGTTTGGCTTATTTATATTTACTAATTTTATTTATTCAATTTAGGATCATAGTACTCTAAGAAGAAAATAAATAGGGGAGCTCCTTTTCCATTGGTGATTCTTTTTGATGCAATAGGTACAAGAATATGAAAAAATAGTATTTGAGAATAGGTAGGTTTTAATCTCCAGACTTTAGTGTGGGACTATACTAACTGCTTTGCTTTCTCCTTCTTTCCTTTTGCTATCAGTCTGGAAAATATTGCTAACTACATCTAAGTTTCTCATGCTAGTTATGATGGTGGTAAGAGCAAGAAGTTCAAAAGCAAGAAATTCAAAAGCTGGGCAATTTTAGAACTGGTTATATAGAAGTAAAGAAAATGACAGAAAAAGGAATTTAAAAAAAATGAATGTGCTGAAGGAGAAAATGTAATAGTGATTGTGAGCGTATTCCTGAGGGCTGTTTCACCAAGCCAACCACCTCATAGGTTTCTGGTCTGACCCAAATTGATAATCAGCAAGAAGGGTGGTGCCATCAGTAACAGTGAGTAAAGCAGTCTGGAAGCAAGGGTTTTGTCTCCAGGATGACAAGGTGAGAGCTGAGAGCAGATCTGTGATGGCCAGTAGAGCAGATCTCTGATGGCCACATTGCTCTGCAGTCGAGAAATCTAGGCTCTGCAGTCAGTGGGAGTTTTTGTTCCTTTTTTAGGTATAGTCAAGTTTCAGTTTATATGTTGAGAGGGGCATTATCATTGATTTCAATACCATCACAGTGTGTTTTCTACATTTAACTTCAAAATAAATTTATATTTTAAATGTATATTTGAAGAGTTTGCACAAAACCCTAGACAACGAGATTATTTTCTAGTGAATTAATCTGGTCAGAATGTTTTTGGCTTCCCTGAATTTAGTAGGAAATCTCTCATGCATCAATTGGAGTGAGGATTTGTGTTTAATTACAAAAATGAATCCAGTTAACTTAAGCACTTTCAAGGTAACCTATTTTAACAAATGCAAATGCTCAGCCACTTTCTTGCAAAGACTAATGTTTGCAGACTACATTTTTCTGCTAGAAGTCAATAGAAGCTGAACGTGACAGTTTGTATAAGTTGTAAGTGGTCATTTGACTGAAATTTCTTGAAAAATCTTCTCAAGTAAAACAACATAAAAATTGAAAAGGATAGAAAATTTTAATATCAGGCACAAGCATGAATGAAAAAATATTGTTAAATAATAAATATTTAAGTATCTGACTTTGAAGCAAGTCCATTTATGTGGAGGACATGAAAAGCACCTGGAACAACTTCTGCTTGGTATATACTACAAAACTTTAAAAAAGAAATTAAGAAGAAAGTATTTTCCTTGCTTCTGCGCTTTCAATGACAGTATTTATATTTTCCTAATTTTCATTTGGAAAAAGTCTTGAAAGTCAAACCTGTTTTTCCTGGGAGCCATAATTTTGAATTAAATATTTGTTGTTTTCAAGAAAAGTCTGAATATTTTCTTTAAGAGGAAACCAAAACTATGATTAATTATTAGTATGGTAAACCTTTGCTATGAAAATGTGTTGGTATACCAGATAAAGTCTGTTCTTAAATGTCTGCACAGATGTGACTAAGTAAAGCACTTACACATCTGCTGTGAAAATCATCTGCACATAATTATTAATTGCATCTGTGCCAAGACTGCAATGTTATTGCAAAGCTCTGCCTCATCATTCATTCCAATTTTTAGTATTCTTTCCAAATACATTGATATTATTTGAGGAAGTGTTTGAATTACGTCTATACAAATACTTCAGTATGGAGGCTGGTGAGTTATCCTTATGATTTTCTGAAAGTTTCTTTTTATTTTTATAGTTTTCTTTCTATATTTAGAAAAAAGTATCATCATGAATGTAGTTTCAGCACTGCAAAAGGGAGGTGTGTCGGTGGAAGAGTAATATTCAGGCCAGGGAAATTGTGACTGGTGGTGAGTAGCAGATGGACTTTTGAAGTCCAGGGTTAAAATATCTCTCTGATAAGAAGGTTGTAAGGATTACATCTTTTTATAGCATCATGCATATGACTAAGCAGTAAAAAGCATGTCATCTACATTCTTTTGTCTAAACTAGGTTGTGCTGTAAAACTTGATTTATATCATAATACAGTGCAGGATTATAATGCAGTTGAAAATTGTGCATTTGACACGTTTTGCTTCCATGATGCTCATTCCTCATGGAATAAAAGGCTCACAGTCTGCATAAATTATACAAGAGAAAAAATGTAAGTCATGTGTTGCTTTTAGCCAGATGCTTCATCTAGAAAATAATAAAAAGTGGTTTGGCACTACAAGGCCCTATGTATTATAAAGCTAAGATAATGTGATTACAGAATTTCAATTTTTAGTACTATGTTCAGGTTAAGTGACAATAAAATATTGTATTTAATCCAAATTAACCCCAAGGTTTTCTGTCCCAGATTTTTTTTTCAGTTTTAGATATTTATATCTGAATAAATATCTACATAGAGCTTAATTTTTCATAATTAGCTTCTTGATTCAACTTATTAGTAAACAACCTACACATTCTTATTTTTGTTTGACATTACTCACATTTGCAGAAAGAGTTCATTTGAGATAGAATGCTCTCCTAAACCAGAGGAGAACAATGCAATACATTATTTGTTAAGAATGGAAAGGATGAGAGAATACAATCATTATAATGTAGTGCTCATTCACTGAGGTGAACTTCAAAGGGCAAACCTGCTAGCTGTGACCTTCTTTCTATGCTATAATTTCTCTGAGTGTTAATGATTTTCTCTATGAATACAGCCTGTGAAGATTTGCCATGCTTGCAGTGTAACAGTTGTAAACTGCTGAAAAGAGATGGGAATAGAACTGAAAATTGAGAAACAAAACTCCTTAGTGCCTTTGCAAAGTCGTTAAGCAAACCAGAGTTTGTTGAGTGGTTTTGAAGAATGCCTAAACTACTAGGTGTATCTAGATGTGGAAGTCTTTAGTCAGTGAAAAATTATTCATTTTTCTTCTTCTGTGTTTACTTTTTATGTCCTGTGACATCAATAAACAACCATCTGCCCTACAGAAGCCCCATAATCCTCTAATTCAAGTCTTTGGGATTAACCACCTTTTATCCAAACATATTTCTGTGTCTAGTCTTGAGTCTTTCTCAGTTCTGGCCTGTTTTTCCCTGTTAGTCTTGGTTAAAGCATTGCCCTTAGGAAGGAGGCTTTTAATGTAATAACTGTCTTGGAAGATGTAAGCACCACCATTACAGAGAAACTAGGTCTTTTGTTTGTTTGAGGGAAAAGAGGTGGCTGTTTGTGACTTAATTAAATTTCAAAAATATAATTTTGACAGAGGATAAGATTGGGAAAACAAAGTAATCATACTCATAAAAGAAATTAAATTAGGAAACAAACAACTTAGAACCTTTATATTATGGATAAAAAAATTATGTTGGTTTGCTTGCAATTTGTTCACAGTGGATTCATTCTCGTGGTATTTTGTGGTAAAACACTTGGCAGGTCATTTCCTCACAATGATGGCTCAATGATATGAAAAAATATGGATAATGGTGTAGTCAGAAAATATCTGCCAACCTGAGGAGTCGGAGTCACAGAGCAGGATCTGTGTTTGCTTTTTCTGGCACCCCAGTAAAGAAAGGGAGATAAAACGTTTGGAACGGAGGGCAGAGAGAAGAAAAAAAGTAATAGTGGTAGCAAGGAAAAGGGAGAAAAATGGAACAATGTGGACCTGGAAAGAGGCATTTGCAACACAGAGAACTGGGACACAGGGCTGATGTAGGTCTGTGCAGTAGGATAGGAGGGCAGTAAATCCGGGCTAACACCCTGGATTCCCCTGTAAGACCACAGAATTGCAGTGCAGCAAACAGAGCGATCATGAAGATAATGCCTGTCATTGACAGGAGTCCGACTGCTAAAATGGCTAAAAGCATTTCTAGTGCAAATCCTCCAAGTTCCCTCATGGCCGCTCACTGCGCTGCCCTTGTAAAAGATAATTCAGATGATCTGTTTCTGGAACTTTGTATCTTTTATTGCAATTTCAGCTTCTTGAAACAGCTGTTCTGTTTTCCTGAAGTTCAGTGACTGTTTGGTCAACAAACAGGATGGGACAACGTATGTTTTTGAAGAGAAGTGAATTGTAGTGGGGATGAGGCGTATTTTCTAGTCTGAACATTTATCCTTTTGCGTGTGTATATCAGATCAGAATAATCCCACTGCCTGCTCAGCAATTGAAACAGAGATACAAATAAGCAGTTCTGCATACAAAGAAAGTAGATGCATACTTCACTTCTTTTCTTCTTTCTTTTTGACTTTTAAATGATAAATTTTGAGAGAATTCATGAAGCAAAATTTGGAGTTGATTTCCCTGCAAGACTGCTAGGTTCTATACACTTAAGTAAATCTATACAAATTTCCATTCTTTTGTTATTTCTTACCTAATCTTTCTAATCTGAAATATTTTGTGAATGGGATGTGGGATCCAGTGCACTCTCACAAGTCTGCAGACAGCAACAAGCTGAGTGGTGCTGTTGCAGCACTTGAAGGATGGGATGCCATCCAGAGGGACCTGGGCAAGCTCAAGAAGAGGTCCATGGGAACATCTTGTGATTTGACAAAGCCAAGTGCTGGTACTGCACCCAGGTCAGGGCAACCCTGATATGAATCCAGGCTGGAGATGAACAGGTTGAGAGCAGCCCTGACCAGAAAGACTTGGGGGTGCTGGTGAGTGAGAGGATGGACATGATCCAGCCATGGGCACTCACAGCCCAGAAAGTCAAATGTGTCCTGGGCTGCACCAAAAGCAGTGGGCAGCAAGGCCAGGGAGGGGATTCTGCCCCTCTGCTCTGCTGAGACCCCACCTACAGTGCTGCACCCAGCTCTGGGATCCCAAAATAAGAAGGATGTGGACCTGTTGGAGAAAGTCCAGAGGAGGCCACAAAGATGATCGGAAAGCTGAAGCACTTCTCCTTTGGAGAGAGGCTAAAAGAACTAAGGCTGTTCAGCCTGGAGAAGAGAAGGCTCTGGAGGGACCTTAGAGCACTTTCCAGAACCTAAAACTGGCCTACAGGAAAGATGGAGGCGAATTTTTTACAAGGGCATTTTGTGATAGAACAAGGAGGAATGGTTTTAAAGTAGAAGAGGATAGTTTTAAACTAGATATGAGGAAGACAGTTTTTAAAAAGAGGGTGGTAAAACACGAGCAGAGGATGCCCACAGATGTGGTAGAGGGGAATGGGGATCCCTGAAAACTTTCAAGATTTAGGTGGGCTGGGCCTCTGAACAACCTGGTGCAGTAGAAAATATCCCTGCCCATTGCAGTGGACAAGGAGTTTTAAAGATCCTTTACAATCCAAAGTATTCTAAGAATCTTTAGAATTGTATTTTTAAAGTATTCTGATATTAAAGAGTGAAATTTGCTATACTGGTGTTTGGTGAAGAAAATAGGCGAGTATGTGACAGTGGCCCTGGTGATGCTGTAAATCCATGTTGCATGCTACCAGGATTTTAAAACAATTTTTAAATATATTAAATTAATCTATTATACCAGAGATATTTATCTTTTAAGGCTCTCATTGCAATATGATGTGCAATATAAATATTTTTTTTTATTATTTCAAAAGAAAAAATGTACTAGCATCAGTAAATTCACAAACATCCAGAAAAATCAATTTCTAAATCCAAGGTTTTAGAAATGTTTCCTAAACCATCAAGTCATTGGAAAAAGCATGCAGATTGTATACTGTGCCATAATTGAAGCTTGCTATACACTTCACCTATTTTGCTTACATCTCTATATTGTTACACAGAACTCACAACTAAAGAAATAGAAAATAGAGACAAAACAGTGAACTCGACACAACCAAAGCGTTTGCCATTTCTTATTAATTTGTTTTGTGACTGTCATGATTTCTAACAAAAATTGTTTTCATATAGAAGTCATTATGTTACTCTTAATGTTGAGTCCTATTATTATTTGATTTATATGCAAATTTATAAGGGAATTAAAACACCGGGAACAAATAAACTCTAAAGATACTTTCTCATTCAAAGTAGAATCTAGTAAAAGCAAAAATTTCACGAATCTTAGGAGATTGTATTTTTAGCACAATATATTTGTTTAGTATCAGTTGTATTATTCCTCCTGTAGCCACAGCTGAAAGTGTTTTATTTCCTCTGAAAGATGACTTAAAATTGGTGTCTCAGTGAAAAGAGCTTCCATCCCTGTCAAATCTCTTCACTCCACTAATCTTCTTTTGCTGTGCTCCTTGTAAACACCCTGGAGATCTGGGAGAAAAAGATGGCTTATTTCTCAATTCTAAACTTCAGAAAAGTTGTGCTTGCAAAGCAAGTTGCAGTTGGAGTTGTACAAACTTGAAGAGGCTCTTGAGGTACAGGCTGATGTTCCTGTGAAAACAGTGCCACAAACTGCCTTTTGGACTTGCAGTATGGGCAGATTTCATCCAGAAATCACTGAGACTTCAGTATGGAGTTCCACATTTTTATAGTTTCTTTCAGCTGAGCAATGGCTGGCAATCTTAACTCTGTTTGTGATGTGCATTGGCAAATTTTGCTTTTTGTCTGGGCAAAGGTGACTTTCTGAAGTTCTTGTTTAGAAAGTGAGAGTTAAATGAGTTTGCGCTTATTCCAGCTCCTAAGAAATTGGCTGCTAGGTGCTATTCAGGCCTTTACAACACTGCAAAGAAAATGGCTGAAAAGTACCAGCAATTTATAGCAGAAATCCAGCATGGCAAGTGCATGTGATACTTAATGTTGGCATATTGAAAGCTCTTCATTAAGGTATGGAACTTGCTTTAGGGAAAGATTTTAATAAGCACACAAAGATTTTTTTTTTTTTGCCTGTAGTTGAGAAGTATTTCCACTGATAGGAAAGGGTACAAAAATTGAATTTTTTTTTCAACTTGAAATGTTAATTTGTCCTAGTATCTGTTATCCTGAGTCATGAATAATGAACAAGGCAGAGCAAAGGGCAAAATATGCAAGTCATAGATTCAGAAGTCAGCTGAGAATTTTTCTATTTCCTTTGGAGACATTTATACCATGGATTATGGTTATCTTTTCTACTAAGTATAATGCTAATGCATAGTCAGAGCTAGAAATCTAGTGAGCTTGTTTATATCTGTAACTTACTCCATTGTCCTAACAGTGCGCAATATGAAACAATATGGTAATATGAAATAATAGGAAATAAATTTCCAGGAATAAGTATTGAAACAGTGTGATAATATTTTAAAATGTTTGTTTACAGTGATGTTGAAGCAGATATAATACTATCATTTTTCTTTATCAAGTGCATTGTGTTCTCCCAAGTGTGCACAATATAGTGCAGATTTTGTAGTAAGTTCTAATGAGAAAGAGGCTGGGGATTTATATGCATTGTGTGCAGAAGGGGCTAAATAATGAAAACAATTGATGTAGAACTGATTAACAAAGCAGTATTCAACTTCTGAAAAATGTGCATTGTTTTACTGCAAGCAGATCTTTTTCATGGTGAAGTTCTGAAACAATTCCATTAAATACAGCATTAGCTGCTTACAGGAAGACCAAAAATTTGAGAATTTTCACATAAAGCTTTTGTAACAATGCACATTCCATCATAGTATACCTCATGTGATCCAAGTCACCAAAGGCAAATTGTTTCAAGCTACAAATATAATTACTCTTGACAGATGAAAGTGATGTATTATAATTTTTACTGTCTTTTTTAAATTAAAAAATGAGAATTTTGTATATGAAGAAGCACATTTTTCCTCTCAATTTTAAAAATAAAATTGTGTCCATGAATACGTTCAGTGTATTTAATGTAGTGTAAATAATGGGCATACTTCTGTTTCAATGATCCTCATTTCTGTAATGTTGCAGAAAGCAAATAAAAAAAAATTCTCCATCAACACTTATTTAAAAGGGCTACATCTATATAAAACAAAGCCCGGTATTTTCCTAAGCCAGAAGAAATAAACTCCTCCATAAATACAATGTGAGAAATGCCAACCAAATTCTTTCTCACATCTGTATTTGGAATATTTGAATGTTGGTAAATACAACATTTTACTTGCTAAGGTATAATTAATGCTTTTTAATATTGAAATTAACAATATCTGAATTGAGTAAAAACCTATGTGTATATAGTCCCAAGCATCATTCATTTATTTGATGACTTCATTTCACAGTGAATGTGATCACATTCATTTATTTATTATTTTTTTTTATTTAAACATAGAGTAATTCAATTCACATTAGCTTTATGTGAAATAGCTGAACTAGTGAATTTGAAATTTTATTTATTTTTCTTTTCCATATAATTATACTAGAAAGTGATTTAACTCAAAAGCAAACAAGAACTGTAAAGAAGAGCTTTTAAAAAGTTACTGGTGTAAAAAATTAAGGCTACTCTTGAAAACTAAACTCACAGTGTGTCGAAATTAGATATTGTGTATCAGATAGCAGCCAGATGAATTTAAGCTCTGGGCATTCACCTTTGAGAAGGTATTTGCTCCTTTGTACACAGAATCGGAGCCCATCTCTCATTACTTCTTCCCTTGAACAACATTGTTCTGTTTCAGAACTATGTATGAATTAAAAAATTTGGGTAACTAGATTGCATAGTCAGCCGTACTTTGCTTCCTGAAATATTTGATTTGTACCAATCTCTTTTTACCCCATGGTTCTTTTTCATCATCTGCCTTTTTCACTATAGGAAATGGATGTATCTGGAGAAATGAGACATATTTATACTTTTAATTTTATTAAAAGAACCTGGATTATTTTAAGTCTCCAATTTTTTAATGGTCCTTTGGAGAACACTCATCACAGTAGTGTTTGAATGGCTTGCATCCATTCCTTTATCTCTGTAAGTGGAAGAAAGCTTTATTATCCTGGTTTTATGGACTGGAAATCAATGGATCACTGTCAGAACAAAGCTTTGCGTTCAGACCCTTTGTATTTTCAGTACTTTGCTCATTACTCTTTTGTGAAGAACTGAAGGTCCACATTTCAGCTAACTATTTTTATAATTATTAGATTTCAGTTGGGGTCACTTGCTAAAATCTAGGCTCTGTTCAGGCACAGAACATTTAAACAAAGCAAAAGTTTTAATTTTTTCCTGCATTTGGTTCACTTTCCTCCAACTTGCAGGCTTGCTTCTTCAACTTTCTGCCTGACAGTCTTCCTTCTTCTGGGTCTTGTAAAATCTGCAAAATCCAAAATCTCTAAATTCTTAATCTATTGTATGCATTTCACTCTCTTCTATTAGCATTTGTTCATTCCTGTGCATTGACTTGATAACCTTTTTTCGGTGTTCAAAGCTTTCCCAAATTTGCTCTTTTTATGACTAATCTCTTCTAGCAGATTAGGTAACCAAGGCATTGTACAAGGCTAGGGCTGGGAACAGGCTCCAGTGTGGAGTGTCTGCCTTTGTTGTGTAGCGTTTGAGGAAGAATAACCCATGCTGTACTTTCTTGTGCTGTCTGATGGGTGCCTTCAAACTAGGGAAAGAATTGCAGCCTTGACATCCACCATACCCGGTTTGCTGGTTACACAACTGTGCTGAAGTGTTTGTTACTGGAGTAGACAGCTTCCACAGAAGCTAAAAAGTGCATGAATCTTGCAGAGTCAACTATTTTATTATGCCTGTCTCAGATGATATAGCTGCCATTCCTCAGTGTACCCAAGCTGTCAAGATGAGGTCAATGGTCATGTTGGTCTTCTGTTACACTGTGGATTGGTAGCTCATAAGCTATGGCTTACTCTAAGGTGTCACCTGGAATGCTTCCTTGTCATGTTCAGTGACACAAAGAATGAAATATGAAAGCAGCAGCTGCCAGTGCAGATACTATGGCATTGCACTGGCTCAGGAACTTTTTAATAATTTGATACATGTTGAGACAAGTAGCTGAGTAAAATTCTATCCCAAGTTGTCTTGCCCTAGGATTGCCTTCACCTATTTTTTTGACTCCCATGTCTGATTACCGGATGTTGATTACTTGTAACAGGGCTTTTGGAAATAAGTAGAAAAGGGATCCTTTAAGTTAAAGGCTTTGAAGGATCCTATTGAACTTCTATGCTCCCTAGGAACAGGCAATCTCCTAAGTTCTTGGGGTGTGCAATACCTGAAATTAAAGACAAAGTGCAGTGAAATTTTAGTTTTCCCCCACTGGAAAACTTTTATACTTGGAAATATATGAAGGCTGGGAAATAGGATATATTTTTATTACGAAATTTTGTTACTTCTGACTTTTATTAAGAAATAACAAGATCCTTATTATGCTTTGCTTGCAAAAGAAAGGATGTTGCAAAAACTACCAAAGAAGAAAGTTACAAGAAACATCTTAATAACACAGTCATTTATGAAATTGAATGTTGGAACTGGAGGATCTCCCCATCTCCAAATGATTCTATGATTCTATGAAATGTAAAAACCATTTTTTTTTTGCGTAAGATCTCATTTGAAATCAACAAGGAAGAAGAAAAGATGTTAAAATTAAAAATCTGTAACTGTTTTCATTGAGATGTGTAGTTTGCCAAAGTTGTTATTCCCAAAGCATATCATACTTTCCAGTTCTTTATCAGATTAGACAGAGGATGAACTAGAAAAAATAAAGAAAAGCAGTAACTGCAATGTCACGTTAAAAAGTCATTACAGTTGTGTACAGTGTACAGCTGTGAGCATAGCCAGTTCTACATTTGCAGAGTTCTGTGGTATCTCTTTATTTCACAAATTCATCTCTATGTTTGCAAAAACCTGTGGTATCTCCTTATTGCAACAAATTCTGAAAAGAAAATTACAAATCACAGTCCATTATAAAATGTATAATAATAAATGTTAGTAGTGTCACTATTTGTCTATTTTCAGTATTATCTATTAAAATTTCATTTTAATCCAGTTTTATTTTCTTTTTATAGATATGAATAGGCCAAATTTACTTGCATCATAATAAGCAGCAACAGAAGAATACTGATGATTAAAATTATTTCTAGCCACTGTAAAATAAGTAAAATATTATCACAGACTTTTAAAAAATGGCAGATTCAGGTAATTAAATAGTCTAAGCATAATAAATTTATTATAGCTTATTCATGCTCTGCATTTTTCTAAAACCTTCACTCTGACAAGAGTGCAGTTCTTGTGTTACAGCAAAGATGCTCTATGCTATTTTGTCTGTGCTGAACAGCCAGAAGCAGAAAAGAAGAGTGTTTTGGAGAGTCAAAGAATAATTTGCTGAGCAGTCTTCTAAGGGACTAATGGAGGCATTTCCAAGTGTTCGCTGCCAGATTTAAATCAGCGGAATGATCCTTTTATTGTTTACAAGTCAGCTGGCCATATCTGTTAAGGTCATTGTGTTGACATCTGTGCCAGCTGGATCCCACACCTATTTTTTTCACATCTGAGTCCTGGACAGAGACATTAAGAATGCATAATGAAAAGAGACAGCCTCTTTAATTTACAAATAAAAATAAAACCCAAATCCCTCCAATTAACCAAGTATGTTTACATGACATTTTCTTGTTTCTTTCTTGTGTTTCCTCATCAAGGACTTTCAGCTTCATACTGCATACAGATGAATAAGTAGCTCATGAGTGAAGTGCGTAAGTCTTTGGACAAATTATGGAGATAATGATGCATTTTCTGTTAGTCTTCTTAGGCAGTAGCAGGTTAGTTCACTAGCAGTTTATCAGAAAATAAAACTGAAGTGGACAGTCACAAGACAAATGTAAAACTTTGGTTTGAAGAGTTGTGTTTATCTGGATAAATTATATTGTCAAGTAAGGTGCACACCTAAGGAAATGAGCAAATGTAGCAAGAGAAGGGATGGTTTGAAACAGGCTGTACTACAAGTGTCTTTTTCAACTCCCTCTGAAGTCACTTGGTGCCTTTTGAAGTATGTTACTTTGTTGTCCTTAATACATTTGTAAGAAGAATAAATTACTGACCATGCTTGGAGCATATAGTCTCTGTGTTGACGTCACAATTATGCACCTTCTATTTGGTGAATGTGGCTCTTCTACAAGGAGAAGAGGCAGGTCCAGCCTCTGCCACACAATTGGTTTGCTTCTGAAAACCCCTGTGTGAACCAGAGAAGTTACACAATCTGGTGGACTGCTCTGTGCAATGAGAGCCTCCATAGTATAGGGCCTGGTCCAAATCATGAGGCGGAATTCCCTGATGGTTTTGCAAACATTAAATATTATGACTGTTTTTTTTTTTTTCTTTATCACAAATTTCCAGAAATTTATACTTGAACAAGTAGAGGATGTGAGGGAATTTTCCATGAAAGGTAGTGGAAAATACTGACCTTTTACTTAAACTCATTCTGGAAATATTTAGCCTCAGGAGATATATTTTTGGGTAATTGTGATCATACAAAAACAAGAGACTGAGATTAAATCCCTTATGTAACTTTTATTACAGCTTCAGCTACCATGAAGGCTATAATTATGAGTGTAGCTCTTGTTGACTGTGGAAAGGTCCCTGAGCAATGTGCTTCTTTATGTATTCAGTGAAATGAAATAATTGCAGAGCTAACATCCACTATTCTTCTGTGGAGACTTCTTCCATTGTTCTGCATTCTTCTGAAATAATGAAGACAATGCAAATTACAATTAAAAAATCTACTTTTTTTCATTAGGATACTAAATGGATTTAAAATGCAAATTGCATCTGTATCTCTCTATTTATTACTTTAACAATCTTACCCTTATATCTCCACAACATTCTTTAAACCATATTGGTTTTCTTTGAAGAACATTCCTAGGGAATTTCTGTTCTAAGGGGATTTCCATCCAGCTTGTATAGACAGACATGAGCAATTTTGGTTAAATGTTGGGATGATGACTTTTTTTGTTTGTTTCAATCATACAATAAAATTTAGTGCTAATTTGGTGAGTAGATTGTGTAAATTCTTGCCATTTTCTAAGAATCGGTATAATAGAGCAATGAAATGCAGACATAAAATCCTAGAAAACATTGAAGAAATTCAAGCCCTGTATTTCTCAAGTTTGCACTGAAAATTGTTTGGAACATTTCAAAGTGTTTGATGGTACATCTCTTTGCCAGTAGCTCATTTTAAGAGGTTAATTGTAGCATTTTGTTCATTCCATTATGCAGACAGTTCACAAACAACAATTCCTTGAATTTAAGTCTGACTTAAAATATTCTGGAGAATATTCTCACAGCACCGGAGTTCTCAGGGACAAAAAATTTTGCATTTTGATGTGCATTTGGACTATGTTCAGTAACTTATGAAAGGGGTCATTAACTGAAGAAACAGTGATAATGACTAGTTACTTATTTAAGTTACAATTTTTTTTCTGTGCACAGAAGGTCCATTGTGCGGATGGGCGACTTGACTATAGTATTATGAAATATTATATGTAAATATATTTGTATAAGGACTAAATTAATCCTTCATGGAAGCTAAATCTTTTACCACCCTTACCTTCAGAATATTTAAATTTTCAAATTTAAATTTTCCTCTTAATGTAACGTGTATGGGAATTTTCCTGCATGTATGTATAAACGTGTTGATGAGCAAAATGACCTTGATTGTGCTAAAGTGTCTTTAAAAAACCCACCATCATTGGTATGTTATTTTTGCACATCTGTTCTTTAAGCTGTAACCCAGGGATAACAGATCATTGCTGTGAACTAATTTGATTGTAAAGTATCACACTGTCAAGTCTATGCACAGAAGGTACGAAACTAAATAAGACAGTTGATTATGATTTTTACTTCTGGGATCCACTGGAGTTTTATTTTCAGGTTTTCTGTTCTTCTTTAAAGAGGTAATTAATTTCCTTCAAAGAAGGTGGTTTGATTAAAAGAACATGTAACCAAACTCAAAACAATAGGTGTTTTTACATATACCAAATTACTTTCTTCATCATGACTGCTAAAGGAGAAATCAATAATTAATGATCCAATTACTAGTTTACAAAGGCTTTTATTGCAGTGTCAAGGTGATGAAAAAGCCTCTTGCACTGTTTTCTTTTTTTGCTTCCACTAAAGCTAACTGAATCAGCAGATCCATTGCATATTTCTAGGTTATTTATGGCATGTGTGCTGTCAGGGATGGATGATACTTTGGACTTGAAGCTGATATTAAGCTCTTGTTTCTTAAAGCAAATAATTTTTAAAGTTACTGTGTGTTGTATCTTCTGCAGTTTGATTTTGAGAAGGTAGCAGGTTAAAAATCATACTTGTTTAGACAACAAGAAAGTTATTTGTACTCCACGTGTGAAATGTTAGGTCAGATTTAAAGAAAAAGAAACACACAATGACTTTTAAAGAAATGCTGTATTTCTTACATATAGTGTAAAAGGTGACATTTGCCACAGTAGTTGTATTTCCCTCTTGATCATTAGGTCGAATTTTAAAATTTGCCCATGTCTTTCTGCATAATGTAAACTGAGACTTACAGACAGGAAAATGAATCAGCTCAACTTCTGAATGATAGTTTACTATTCAAATACTAATTGTTCATGTATGTAATACAGAGGATTTTTAAAAGGTTATTTTTATTTCTATTCTGAAATGTGCATTTCCTCATCAGTGATCAAGACATTTAGAATGAATTTGGAGTCTTTTTCTGTACCTACTGAGAGTTTGTAAGAAATTATTGGTAATACTATGCTTAAAAACATGAACTGGACCTTTTTGCATTACTCTTTCCTTTCAGCTGTTCATATAGGATAACAGCCATGTCCAAGGGTAAAAGTGGAGGATACCTTTTAGTCCCAAACAAAATCTAATAACTGAACACAAAAAGGCAGCAAGTAGCTGGAACTTAGATATTGGTTTGATTATTTTATAAGACTGTTGCACTTCAAAAATTTAAATATTAATATATTTAAAAATTGTTATTATTGTTGTTGATGATGAATTTTTCTATTGGATAAACAGATACATTATCTGTGTATTGGTTATACTGAAAATCACAAAAGGAGTAATTTTTGATATCAATTTTTGGTAGCAAGATGTCAGTGATCTTGACTAGAAGTACTGGAGAGAGAGGAAAAAGTTGTGATCAAAAAAACAACTGGCTGATCCTCAGTCATGATATGTGGATGGCCGCTGGGCTGATGATGGAAATTGATTTGTGATAATGATGTGCCTGTGACAGGAGACATCTCTGTGTTAGTAATGTCTCCTTTCATTAGGACTAGCTCTACATGACATTGGGCATAAAAGACAGGAAACTGTTATGAGTAAATATATATATGTTGCTTTAAACCTAAGCTAAGAAGACTTTCCTTCCTGACATGTTCACTATTTCAGCTTTATTTACAGTTGATAGTTCTCTTGGTGAAATTAGTACAGCTCTGTACTCTGTCATGAGTACAACTAGTATGTTAAGTCCAAGTCCTTATTTGTTAATTTTGATACCATGCCTCATGAAGAATCCATTCCTTTGTGCTCTGTCTTGGTCTTCTGTTGTCTTCATTATGTAAATTTGAAGCTTCCTTATTATTTAAGATATACTGATTCAAAGTAGCTTAGGGTTATTTTCTGTAATAATTGGTGTTGGCATCAAAGCTGTAAAGCTTGAAAGTAAGTAAGTACATAATATAAGGGGGGATTTTTTTGTTTGTTTTTTTCCTTGTTGGTTTCTTTTTTCTGTTGTTAATAAGCATTAGAAGGAACTATGCATATGGAAAACATTATTATTATAGGCTCCCTGTCAACAGGTGTCCATTACTAAAAGGAATGAAAATGCACCTGGTTATACATTGCCTCTCAAAGGAAGATAGCTTTTTTCTGCCCAAATAGAGATAGGGTCACATTTAGGATTCAATTCATGTGCATTAAATCCTATGGTCCTGAGACTTGGAGGTGCCAGGCAGCCTTGTTGGAGCTGCTCTGACAGTCATTTTGGCACAGTCACAACTTCAAGATGTAGAAAAAGTGTGTATCTGTGGAGGGTATAGGGTAAGCCATCACAAAGTGAATTGCATAAGAAAATATGTCTACTAATGCTAAATGGAGTTTTCCTGAAGCTACTTATTTCTTCAATTTTACCAAGCCTTCTTCAGTGAGTGGATATAAAATGGCAGTGTAAAGTCTAATGGAAATAGCTATTGAGAGCACAGAAAATCTCAAATCTGTTTCCTAAACTTTGCAGCAGTTTCTCACAAATTTTCCTAGTTCTCCAATTATGAGCTGTCTTCACTTCCAGGGGGCTATAAGGCTTGGTTCCAGCTGCCTTGTCACGTTTACTATTGCCTTCCTGTTGGCAGCAAAACAGTTCAGTTTGCCCAGGCTGGTTTCAAAGTCTGAGGACAGAATTTCTTGTGCATATGTGGTTTGGTTCCCACTTGTGCAGCAACTCCAACACATCAGAGAACTGGATTCTGTGCTTCCTTAGCAGTTGTTTTCCAAGATGGCTCATTTTTTCTGATTCAGGATTTCAGTCATTCAGGAAATACAGGGTTTTCCCTTTCCTTGTAGACACCAAGTAATTCCTCTGTGCATTCTATCCAAGAACTTGTTAACTTTCAGTATGTGAAAAAGATTGTGCTCATTGAGAACACCTAAATGGGCTATCTGGTTTTAGTTGATGAGAACATTATCACAGTATTGCATAACACTAAGCTGCTGAAACAAGGGCCAGATATGAGATTCTTTAATAGGATTATTCTCCCCTGCATTGTTTCCTCTTTATATGAGTCCCTCATTCAGGTATAGGCAAGCTGGTATTGCTGATACCAGTTCCAGGCCTGAGATGGTGAAGAACTTGTGATCAAGCTGTCAGTTGCAACCCTAAGATGAGGGGATGTCTGGTTATAACAGAATATCAGGGAAGATATGTGAACAGTGGAACACATACATGGTCTTTGTAGATCTGAGTGGGGGAAAAAAAAAAAAAAAAGGTATATTTTAAAAATAATAATAAAAGAGTAATAAATTGCTTTTGTTTCCTTGCTCCTGGGCATGATCCAAAAATACTGTCTTGTTGAAACTTTTCAGTTTGTTTTCCTTTGTATTCTACTGGAAAAGCTTCCTTTTTCAAGTACAGATTTTGTAATGACAGAAAAAAGAAGGGAAAAAGTGAAAATGCTACAAGTAGGGTCAAAAGCATGATTTGAAATAAACATCTTCCTGAGATAAAATCTTAAAGATAATCAAGCATGAGAGAAACCCATAGGATATTATACTTAATTTGTTCTAGTTTTCCCTTATTATTATTACTACTACTACTTATTACTTATTAAAATAGCAGGGAATAGATAACAAAGGTGTCCAAGCCTGAAAAGTTAGAATCCTAATAAAGAAACAAACTGGCAGGGTGGACTGGCACCACAATATAAAATGTCTAGCTGTTTCCCATAACTAAACTGTACCTGTCCATTTTCTTGTTGATTAGGTTTGTGTACTGGGTCAGATGATGGAGGTCATGGTATGGCATATAGGGTCACACTTCAGGTGTCATATGAGAGACATAATTGTTAAAAGTATAAGGTCATCCAGCTTGTGCACTGAGCTGTGACTGAGCGTATTTGCCATATTGATATGCTTTCTTTCAATATATTCAATTTATTTGATTTATTATTTATTCGATGTATTCAATTTATCCAAGGGAAGTAATTTTTCAAAATATATTTGACTAATAGACTGAGCATAATTTTGTTTTAGAAAATGTAATTTTAAAGAAACTTTTTCCTGAAACTTAAATCCTTCCAGCAAAACATAATTCAAAAGTACTTCCAGTAAATATTCTTCTATTAATAGTGATCCTAAGTCTCAGTTTCAGAAAGAGACACAGAATGAAATAGACATGCTGACACCCTTTCACCCTTTCACCTTTACATTAGATAAACCTTTACATCAAGAGCAATATCTTTTCTGTTAAGCAGTTCTTGTAGTAGCTGAAAGCAAGACTACATAGTTTTTGAGGGCAGACCAGGGTCTTTGAGTAAAATCTTCTAGTAAAATTTTGCCCTGAACAGTATCCCTTAAAAACACAACAGAACAAAACAGAGAAATTCAAGATATTTCTAAGTTCTCAGTGACTAGCCTGTGGGGTCCAGAGCCAGTTCTTTGGTAGCAGCATCTCTATTCAATGCTTGTATGCTGTCAATGTCATCATTCTTGCCACATGGGCATGCACTGTTACCTGCTCCCACTTCTCTCAGTCTTTTCTCTCACTTGCCTTTTCTCAGCACCTACTTTCATAGTGCTGAATGCAGCACTCTGCTATTCACTAATGAAGATTTATAATTTTTTCTCATAATTGCTGCATTTATCTGTATTTCATGTATTAAAAAACAAAATACATTTCATATCCTTTACATAAAGAGCAGCTTCTCTTGCTTTGGTAGGGCCAGATCCTTTTCCTAGGCTCTTCCATGTTGAAAGTTGACAAATCCAGAGGAATAATTATTTCCAAACAAGAAATGTTGAAATGCATGGTAGGAATTTTCAAAGCCTGCTGTAAGCCCTACAGGAAGGTGCTTCTTTTTGTAATCAGTGCTCAGACTTCATCAGTGACTGTGTTGGAAAATATTTCTGTGCTTTACAGTCAGCTTTGTGACAGGCAGCTTTACATTTGCTCCTGCACCAAAAGCTAGAATGTCCCTAAAACATCCAGAGCTGACAAAGCAATTTTTAAGCACTCCTATCATCACCTCCAGGCAATTCTAGCTGTGTAGCTCCTCTTTGGAATCATCCACTGTGTGGCAGTCAGATGGATAGTATTACAAACACAGAAAGTAACCTGCTTAAATAGAAGTTCTTTAATGGCTGTGGCTCACTTTTTACTTCACTCCAGAGCGCTTTTGGTACAGACATATGGGATGTGTTCAGCTCACTGTACCTTATGCTGAAAATTAGCTTGGAGGGGGAATATACTCACCTAATTACAAGGTTAAATCACTTGCAATTTTGAGTAATGACATATATGTACCATTATTGGATCAAATTGTCAGAAGTATGTATTCAGTATACATTATGTAATCTCCTCAGCCTGGAGAATTTAAAGTTATATGACCTGTCCTTTCTGACAGTGAGATTTTAATTTGAGGACAAGATGTTGGTTTATTTGGTTCAAAGCAAGATTATATGTTTTTAGTTTACTAAGGGAAACAGTTGACAGTTTAGAGAGGTCTTGTTTTAGGTAGAAAGGGCTTGGGTTATGCATATATCCTATGTGAAGATTTTGGGCACTTTAGAGCCTCAAATAACTCTATGTGAGTAGAACAGCCAGTTAAACTGAGTGCTTTATGTCTAACATGTTTGGAAGATAAATGGTTTTGGACTTGACCATGAATTTAAACAACATTCAAAAAAGAGTAGACATGCACCTTGTATGTTAGATACAAATTCCTTAATGCTTTATAAAAGATACTCAGTCATTTTATTTCTGCGTGGGAAAACCATTATAGGAAACAAAAACCCTACATAATCAAACATTAAAATAGAAAGGAAACAGAAACTGACCAAAATTCTTTTAAAATATACTCTAACATTCAAAGTTCCCATTGCTACAGGAAAGTCCCATTCCTGGGAGTTCCTGAATGTAGAAGAAAAAAATCTTTGCCTGTTTGGTTTTGTCTAGAGAAAATAAGAAAAACACACTGAATACCAGTAAGGCTACAAAGGCTTCATTTGTACAGAAAGGCTAGGGTACTGATGTGGTGGTTCTCCCAACCTGATTTTTCCATGGAAGCTTTCCATATACACATAGAACTCATTTATAATAATAAGAGCAGACCTCACATATTCCTTTCCTATATCCAGCTGCATTCCTGAACTCACAAGGTATCTGAATATTGTTATAATGGTGGAAACTAGTATTGGATCTTCCTTAGTAATATATTAGGCCCTTTTCCCATTAATGATGGTTTTGTTATTACATTTGTTATTATAGCTTATGTAATTTATCAATGAGGTGACATTTTTTTTCCTGTGTAATTTCTGCCGCATACCCCATTTTCTCAACAATGAAGTGTTTCTATAATGGAAGAGAAATTTCTAAGTGAGCAGCAAGTGCATTCTCTGATACTCCGAGTGACAACTATGGTGTCATTGTTACAAAAAATCATGGTTTAACTTTTGTTTTATTTCTTTACCTTTTTTTTGGTTATTGCTTATTTTTTTCCTCCAGGCAAAGATCTATGTGCTTTACATATATTACTTTCAACTTTACGAGATTTCAAAAATCATTTACCTAGCCAAGATTTTAATATTTATGGAACTTAGACTTGAAAAATTTATGTTCAGTGACTTCATCAAGCCATTCATTGTATTTCAAAAAGTTGCAGGTATACTAAGCCAGACATGTCTGTCACAGAAATGTAATACACTACAGGGCTTCCAGATAACTATCCTTTTATTAACTTCCATACTATTTATGCCTGTCATTTAGATCACTTAAAGCAGTATTAAGGGCAAAATCTCTAAGATATACAATGTCTTTACAATTTCTAACTTATATGATAATTTTTGGAAACGTATAACTTCATATTTTACACAGATAAAACCAAAACAGTGTTTGGATGGAGTTGTTGCTTATTTTCATTTATTTTTCGTTTTATAAGTGCCGATTATTTAGTATTTACTGTGAGACAACTAAAATAAACAGAAAGTCAGCCTTCTACATCTTGTTTGTAAGGGAGAAGGGAAAATGGTCAAGCAAGAAGAGGGAGTTCTTTTATCTAGTAACAGGCTCAATTTTGCAAGTGTTCCTCTGTGCAGCTTTGATGCCAGGACTTATCATTTGATGATTAGGTTTTTTTACAAAATAACTGAATCTAATCTTGGACACATAGAGTTTGTGGATGCAACATACAGTAATATATGGATAAGAGGACTTGGAGTAAGCAGAAACCAGCTACACCAGCAGATGAGCCAGGGACCAATGCTTAAAGGCCCCAGGGAGTTTGTAAAACAGGCTGGAACTCTTGCTGTCTTCTGAATATCTCTAAATGTATATTTATGAGTAGGGGCTAGATATTCATGAGCTCACTGATGATTTCACTCAATACACCTTGAAGCAGTGCCTGGAGGCAAAAGTAGCACTGGAAATTCCATTGCAGAAATACCTTTAGCAAAATGTTACTGGCTTTCAAAAGAGTATTTCTTTCGCCTTTATCAGGATAGCCACACTTTTATCTGTAACAGAGGCAAGATGTTAACATTCATGGCAAAGCAGTTTTGGTAAGGATTTCTCATTTTTAAATTTTATCTTCCTTTCAGGAGTCAAGAAACATAGTTAATAGATTTACAGCTTATTTATTATTTAGAAAATATGAATGAATTGAGGCCTTAAAATAATTTTATGAAGTTACTTTATCACCATTTTTATGAAAGAAAAGGCTATTTAATATGCTCCAAAATTTCTGCATTGTGTAAGGGACTAAGTTCAATGTATCTTTTTGAAAACAAAGCCTTTGAATTTTGAATATTTCCTTCTTTAAACTGAAAATGAGACTTTTTTTTAAATTAATTTTTTATTTTTAATTTTTGTTTGTTTGTTTCTTTGTTTACTTTTCTTTTTGTTTTGTTTTGTTGAATACAGCATATGCAAGTCTATTTTAGGAGGAATCAAGTGAAAAAAATTATATTTCTCGTTGTACATATACAATATACTGCTTTGGACTTGATGATCTCGAAGGTCTTTTCCAATCTAGTTAATAGGTTGTGATGCCTCTCCAATGAGAATATTTTGCTTTACTAAAGTCTCTATTGGTTTTTTTGTAGTTTTATGGGACTGTATCTTCACATTCTCTCTGTAAAGTTTTCTGGACAAGTGTTAAGACACTTGTTAGTTACATTTCACTACCCTACTGATGTAGTTGTAGAGGAATAGGCTGAGCAATGTTACAGCAGGATCTGAAGAAACAGAAATAGAAAAATGGTTTTTGAGGTCTGTATTAAAAAATCTTGAACTACTTTAATTTGGTCAAATTTGGTGGAAAACTATACATTTGTTTCCTGCATACAGTAATATAAAAATATAATGTAGCATACAGTAACAAAATATTTTTCATGTAACATCTAACAACGGTGAGGGGGGGAAGAGAGAAACACAATAGGGCAGAATATGTGGGCATAATTTACAGTTTAAAATACCTACATAAAAGAGAATGTTTTATTAAAATACATGAGTCATTCCCTAATTCTTTGGTCAGCAGCATTAATTTAGATATCTCCTTAAACTGTTTTTCAAATCTTTTTTTCTACCATGTATCTGCCATGGAGGTTAAATTCTGACTCTATGAAATATTAATATGTTTTGGCAAAACCCTAAACACTCCTATTTGTGGGGTACCTGTATTTACTAGAATTCATCCTTATATTTAACCAGTAGACAAAGCAAAGTAAATATGCTTTTTATTCTCAGTATAGTTTCTAGATTTTTTCATTTAACCTTTCTTAAAATATCTACTACAAAGTGAACACAGAGTGCCATTGTTTTAAGTATTTTATTGATGTGATTAGAATAAATACTAATTTGTTTTAGAAAAGCAAAGAAATAAGTTCCTTAAGAAATTCTGTATTCAAATGCTTTCCCTTCTGTATATTCTGTTAGAAATGCAATTTGCCTTTTCATTTAATTTACTGTAAATAGTTTTATAGGGACAGTTAATAAATATGGCACAATGATGCTTTGCACGTACATAATTTTATACACACATAGACACACACAAATGTACCTCCTTCCTCACTGTTTTTCATATTCCATGTACTCTCTTGTTGGAGCCTTAACTTTTTCTTGGAAGCCCTTTGCAAGTCCTGTTAGCAGAGGTTATGGGTCAGATAGGATGATCAGAAGTCTTTACAATTTTACTATATCTTTGTTTGTCCTTTCTTTCACCTTTCCTTTACTGCACTATCTTGTCTGTCTGATTCTCACAGGAGACATGGATTACAACTGGTTGGACCATACGTCTTGGCATAGCACTGAGGCATCCCCAATGTCTTTGGTGAGACATGTGGAGCCTTACCATTTAGTTTCCTTTATCATTTTACATTTCCTTGGTTTTATTTACATCTTTGCATGTTTTCTTTTTTGTATCCTTTTTTTATCCCACACCTATAGGGGACAGTCAAAAGGGAAAAAGAAAAACTAGTGAGCAGGCAGTTTTGTCGGATTCTAACACCTTATCCGAGAGGCAAAAGAAAATGGTGTGCTTTGGTGGCCACTCTTTGGAAGAGGACTTGGAATGGTCTGAGCCTCAGATAAAAGACTCTGGGGTAGATACGTGTAGTAGCACCACTCTAAACGAGGAGCATAGCCATAGTGAGAAGGTACTGAGATTATGGAGCCTGCATTTTAACCTGCTCATTTGGTCTTTGTTTGCTCTCTGTCACTCATTAAAATATTGCATAAAATAAAAGTTAGGGTGTTTCTAGAGACAATATAGCATTTCTTAAGGTGCAGAAAAGAAAAACAAATGAAAAGTCTTTGCGTGCTTGTAGCTTTTACTGTTTGGCAGCCTAAGAAAAAAAAAATTGAGAGGCATAAAGGAATGTTATTCTTATGGTTGCAAATTAGCATATCATGATATTACCTTAAAGAATAAAGTAATTAACAATAAGCATTCTATCAATTGGCTCATTTGATTTACTATTTCCAAACTCCTGGGGCTGAAATTAAATTAATAGTTTAAACCCCAGGTGAAAAAGGGAGAAAATTGGGTCTCTCTGCACAGAAAAGTTGTTTTTCTTTTTTCCCTTTCACTGTCATGGTTGTTCGTTTGTTTTGTTGCCACGCAATTTTTGTGCAATACTGTGCAGACTTAAAGGCTTTGCCATCTGCTTCGGTATTTTTTATTTTTGCTTTCTGTTTGGTGGAGATTATGATAAATCTTTTTAGACTTATTAGTTGTAATGGGAGCAGATTTATCTGTGCCTGCTAATTTTGCATGAAATAGAGCATGAAATAATATTTTTCCATGAAAAGGTACTATGATTACACAAAAGAAAATCTTAACAATTCATTAATTAGGCCAACAGACAAGTATAATTGTGCCCATATATAGTAATGGAACAATAATGATCACTGTAACTTGTATTTCATATGTGAATTAATGATTCCAAGACAGAAACAGAATATTAAAATGAAGTAATGAATATTCCTTTTAATAATATTTTTAAATTTTTAATCTACTATTACTCAAAGAAAGTAAAACACTAAAAATATTTGATGTTGGATAAAAATTGAAATGTTTGAAATAGTGGGAAAAGAAGACATTTCTTATATCAAACTTTAAGTTTGAATTAAACTTCTTTTCCAGTATTACTCTTACACTAGACTTCTAGCAATGTTTTTTTCAGTACACAGGTGTGATTCTCATTGTGTGTGGATAACTATATGTAGTTGTCTATATCTGCCAAATCAACATTGAAAGATCATTCTAGATATTTAAAAATTTGATTTAGTAAAATAGATAGTGTTGTTAAATATTAGGCATCCATTTTGATGAACAATATGTCCAAATAAATATTTTTCAGCACAGTTTTCCATAAATTTTTTACATTAAATATAGGTGTAATCATAATACTTTCATAGCATTTTAAAAATATATCAGCAAATGAAAAGTATTACTGAAATATTTTTCATTAAAATACTATTCACTGTATTTTCCATTCACACCATATGATAGCATCCAGTAACTTGGCAACCATCCAAAGATGGAGATCGTCTCATTGGTCGGATTTTGTTAAATAAACGACTAAAAGATGGAAGTGTGCCTAGAGATTCAGGAGCAATGCTTGGATTGAAGGTTGGTGATGAACAATTCTGAAACTAACAACTCTTTCAGTTAAACTAGACACTTTTATAATTAAAGTATTCTCCTATTATATAGGGTATGCATACTGATATTGATAATGCCTTATCATTCTCTAAATTACAATATAGGCATTTTATGTTAATTTCCCTTGAGAAATTTTGCAGGGTTCTCGGCAGAATTTAAAAATTGTGTTTTTCTGAAAGACTAGACTTGTTTTCACAAGTTTTCCCAGAATGTCTTAGCAAAGTACTAATTGCACCCTTGCTAGGCGAGCCAAGTCCCGTCTGTGTTTTTCAGTACAGAGCATTGCACCATGGTATAACTTCTATTTCCCAAGAAGGGGAAGAAAAGGGAAAAAAAATTATGTCTCTTGGAGACCTTGGGGATATCTGTGAGTTAATGACATTTCAATCAGATCAGAGTATGCCAAAGGAACTTAGTATTTTTGAATTTTTCTCTGCTCTGATTGCTTGATTTGCCACATTTTAAAAACACAAAATGGAAATTTTTTAAATTTTATTGGGTTTTATCACAGAATAATGTACTCTTTTTTATATGCTAACCTCTTTTTCATGATGCAGTGCTCTTTAAACGCATTATGAACTATTTCTAGCTCATATATTAATCTCAATTTTGTATATTATTATTTGCAGTTCCAGAAATACTAGTACAGGAATGAGAACAAACTATAAACAATGAAACAAATAAACATGTATTTATTTTGATTCCATGTCTTTGCTGTGAGAAATTATTAAGTTTAAATTTTCCATTCTCTATTTAGCATGATTCTTACTTCACTTCAGATATATAGATTAGGTTATAGTCACACCCTATGGGTAAGGATTAAATCAGTGTAGTTATGTTTTACATATACTAACATGTTGTGGAAATATTTTTTTTTGTTTAATTAATAAATAGTTTTATTTGAAGTCAGTGGATAAGCCAGTTGGACATCAAGTTTCATATGTTTTTTTTTTGTCCTATTGTCAGAAAATGCAAGAGAAGAGATTAACAGTGCCCATAGGAAGCACTTTTTGTTTAAACACCTGTGTTAAATTTTCTAAAATCTTGTATTATGTAAATGAACTCTTCAGTGAGATTCACTAATATTTCAGATTCAAGAGTAACTACTTTTTAATCTCAATAGACATCTGGAAAGAGTGATTTCCAACAGTTATCCCTGACCTGAATTTTCAAGTACATAGCGAAAGTAAACTAAACTGGATTTAGTATTACAGATTTTAAGTCCTAGTATGAAGTCTGTTAAGAAACCTAAAGAATTTGAAGATTATTCATTTATGAGTGATTCTGACATGTAAGTCTGATTCTAAGATGAATACTACGGTCAAACCTGTTGAAGTTCCCTGTAGAAAAATTTTCAGTGTGACAAGTGTTTTTAACTGACTTGCCAGGCCAAAAGGAATTTCATTGCTCAGTGTGAACACCCCAAGTTCTGTTATATTAATATATCTGTTTCCAGTTTAAAACATAGTGAAGTGAGCAATCTAATGAACAATACCTTACATTGTTTTGGGTGGTAATTTTTAATACAATGAGATACTATTCATGTATTTGCTAAAACTTTAAAGCTGTAGGATTCTCTATTTCCATTGTTTTTTGATTGTACAAATTATTAGAATAGCTACAGAAATAACCTGTCATAGCCAAACTTCTGTGGTGTATTTTTCAAGTGTATTTGTGTTACCTGGACTACATAAAACCCAAGCAAAAAGCTGAATTCTTTCTATTGCCAGAACATTTAAATAATTTAAAGTAATTTTCATACTATGAAAATACTTCCTATTTGAAACAGGTAGTAGGAGGAAAGATGACTGAATCAGGTCGACTCTGCGCGTTTATCACCAAAGTTAAAAAAGGAAGCTTAGCAGATACGGTGGGGCATCTTAGACCAGGTAAGTATCTACTATAGATCTATACTGCTGAGTTGCTTTTCTGAAGGTGATAACAAGTGAGCAAGTTTAGTTACATGTGAAATTATATTAAATAGATTTGATGAAATACTGCAGAATTTAACCTGACACTGTTACTAGATGGTTTCTTTTTTGAAATATATATTCTCATGTTATTAACAAAATATTTTAACATTTTTGCTCATTTTTGTACTCAAAGTAATATTCGGTTGATGTCCTCCACAGTCATTTTGTGGTGTATATTTGTTTAGAGCAAACCAAACAATTATAAATGGATGATCAGAACCACCTTGGCTAGGAAGCTGCTTCTGTTCCAACATGCAAACCATAGATTGCTAGACTGAGGGATGTTCAAGGAATATTAATTATTAGCACAAGAACTATCTGAACCTTAAATACTAAACTTGTAAAAGTACATGGATCTTCAAAACAGTAAGTTGATGAGATAGGATGTTTTAAATATGAACATAAAAAGCATGTTGGAGTTTCTGCAAGCCACAGCTGCCAAAGCATATAAGAGCAGCATCTAACTCACTAGGGATCCTACTGATTATATTATTTCACAGAACTTTATATGTTTGAAGCTGAGCTGCAGAAAACCTTTAATATTCAGGATTTTCCTGAACAAAGGCCTCCCAACTTGTTCTAGAACGCAGGTTTCACAATCCAAAACACTGACAGTACAATGGCTTAAATTTTTATTGTAAGTGCTGTTCCCAGCAAACTTCCTAAGCAGGGTGTTATTACTTGACTTACAGGTGATGAAGTATTAGAATGGAATGGAAGGATACTACAAGGAGCCACCTTTGAGGAAGTGTATAATATCATTTTAGAATCCAAACCTGAGCCACAAGTGGAGCTTGTAGTTTCGAGACCAATAGGGTAAGTAATTTAATGTATTTTTTATATTAAATACGATAAAATTGTTCACTTTTAGGATGGAGTGTATCAAACATTAGTTAACATCGTAAACAGAAAAATCTTATGCAAAATTCTGTAAACCAAAAGTATGGCTAGAATGATAGATCATGCAAATGAGTAAAAAGAGCTGGTGTGAAATCCTGTATTCTCAGAGTCTCAGGCATCATCTGCTATTATGGATAAAAATAGGTTCCCTTCCCTGGCTTTTTAGTTGGTGAGCCAGCCTGTATTGGGTCTGAAACTGTGGTTCTACTCAGTGTAATTCTTGACTGTTGACTTTTATTTCTCCATTCCTATTTTTTATAATACATACACAAAATTATGAGATCATATTTGGTCTATGAACTGATGATGAACTCTATTTATTGAGAGTCTACAATGTAGAATTTTGCGTGAAATACAGTATGCTAATGAAAAAAATCAATATGCTTTGGAAAGTCTCAAATCCACATTCACATCATCATCTATGGAACTCTTAAATTATTGCTTGTTATCTAATACAGAACACATCTGAATGAATAGAACTGCATAGGAGTTTTTCTTTTGTGCTGTATATTGCCCATTTTTATTAACCTTCAAACCTACTTCTTAATGTCTAAACTTAATTTTTTCTTGCATGGCAGTAGTTGCTTTTTTGTATTGAACTGTAACTACTGCCCCTTCTTCAACTGTTCTTTTCTTCCAAGTTCCTACACCCTACAGCCATATGCATCACGTTTTTAATTCTCTATTGGAAGTTCCCTCTCTGGTCAAATCAGGGTTGAGAAGATGGGAATGATTATCACTGATTTTGAAGATGTTTACAGAATTTTCTTTTTTTCACCCAAAATTTATTGTGATATATGGGACACAACTGGACAAGGTGATAAGTAATATCATCTAGATTCCCTTTTCCATGTTAGGTTGGACCAGATGACCTTTCAAGATTACTTCCAACTTGGACTGTTTTAGGATACTATAAATACATTTTAATAAATATATTTATGTATTTATCCCTTTATTTTATATAAAATGCACCTTAATATAAGAAAACATGACTAAAAATTACGAAGTAATAAAAATCTAGAACTATATAATCCAAGAATGGCATTTCAGTGAAAACAACTGTTACGGTTTCAGCTATGATGGGAACTTACTATGTTGACACATCAGAAACTTAAGGTGTAGGAACTTAATTTGGTATGACAATTCTAAACAAACTTGACAGTAACAAAAAACCAGCTTTATCTTGCCAGTGAGATGAGAGGTTCTCTCTTGCATACATATGGAATTGCAGACCCTTTAGGGTACCAAGTCTATCATCTGTCCTGTCATTAAAAACCTTTGCATAACTTGAGAGGTATGGATGTAATAGTAATGCTAAGAGACAGACTACATTACTTGTCTCAGAAAAGGCGGTCTCAAATTAATTTCATACACAAATCTTTCATAGAATCTCTCAAATAGAAGTTTATAGCAAAAGTTTCAAGGAATAACTCACATCTTGAAAATACCCATTATTTAGAATCTTTCTGCATTCTCTTCATTGTATAAAGTCTCCTGTATTATTTCTTGTGCTTTTGTATTTACCATCTCTTGTTCAGTTTCCTTGTCATCATGTCTACTGTTATGTTGCTGTCACTCAAGCAGCTCATCTGCAATTCCTTAAACAAAGGGATGTGGGCTCTCAAGATGCTTTTTTTCTGCATTAACTGCTTGCCTCATAGTCTGAAGAACTTGGCTAGATCAGTGAAAAAAGAGTTGTTCAATATATTTGATTCCCTGTGTCATTTTTCAGTAAATATAAGAGTCTCAGTGATGAATACTTCCTACAAATTGCTTGGTTTAAGATTCTGGTTAGGTGTGTGTAACTCTTCGGAGTTTGATAGTACCAGCATAATGTCAGGAATGCTTTTCTTGAGGTTAGGGCTGATGAACTGGAAAGATTGTGTTACTTTTTTCAGTTTAGAAGATTTCAGCTCATAATCAAAGGGACAATAAAAATTAACCTATTCTTGTCCAAGGAACCATAACTTCATAAGATTTTGTTCTGCTCTGGGAAATAAAGTTTCAGTGTATGTACAACATTTAAAAGTTCTTATTTACCAGATATCAGAAGCGATATTTATTTTTATTAGAATTATTGACGCCTAGTTGAAGGATTTTGCTTTTGCATTGAGATAAATCTTATTATTTATAAGGAGAATTTCTTTATGGTTTCATGGCAACGCTTTAAATCGTGCAAGAAATCTTCAGTTACCAGCAATTAACTTAGCTGGGAACCTGTTGTCACATTCTGATACTCTGAGAACAAAACCAAATTCCAGTAAACACAGTTATTAGTTTTTCTCTTTATTATGGGCTGAGTGCTGTAAAAACTGAAGATGACAAGCTGAGCTGACAAGGCAGATAAAATTGAAAGCCATTCTAAAAAAAAAACACCCCAAAACATGCCAGTCTGTAAAGCAATTTACCAACTTTTCCATCTTCAAATAAAAATTGATGGCCAAGTTGTTAATCAGTGTGAGCTGGCTGTCCTTTATGCACAGGAACTTACCTATTTTCTGCCTTCTAATGCTCAAAAATAGATAAATTAAAATTCATGTTATTTTTATGGTTCCTTCAGTTTGGAAGAAATAATGCACTGTGTTTTAATAATTACTCTATAAAACCTGTTTGCAGTGGAACATAACCTATTATGC
This sequence comes from Sylvia atricapilla, assembly GCF_009819655.1. Lineage (NCBI taxonomy): Eukaryota > Metazoa > Chordata > Aves > Passeriformes > Sylviidae > Sylvia > Sylvia atricapilla. Next base: position 133,191,200 of record NC_089140.1, read on the forward strand.
AAAGAGTCGTTCTGAAACTCATTCTACTACTCCTCCATTTATGAGAGTTCCTTGTAAAAAATACCATTCACAGTACCATGAAATACAGGGATCTGTATGCTTT